>NW_024412425.1:6176154-6446321 GCF_014898765.1 Herpailurus yagouaroundi
GCCCCGGCCAGTCGGCGCCCCCCGCCCTCGAGCCAGGGCCCCGTCGGCTCTGGCCTGGCCCGCTCTTGGGGCCCACGAACTGGTCCCTCCCGGAGCCCGCGGGGCCGCTTGCAGGGGAGGGGAGGGCACCTGAGGGCAGGACCGCGCGAGGTGGCGCAGGGCTAAGGCCCGTCTGCCCGGTGAGGTATCCCTGTTCCTGCCCCTCTGACCTGCCACCTCGTTTGCTATAGCCCACCTGGCCCTGGCATGTCCTTACAATGAATCCTTCCGTGCAGAGCAAGGCGTGGGAAGAGATACTGGGGAACATCTAGCAAGCAGGCCTCTGGAAAACCACCCCTTCCTTCCGGGGACCCTGAGACCACCTAATCAGCCGGTCAAGGCCCTGGGGAATGGAAAGGAGGCTTGCTTCTCAGGCTTGGGACTGGGAGTGGTGTCAACCAACGGGCTGGTCCCGAAGAGGCAGAACCCCGGGAGAGAAAGGGAGAAGAGTGGAGGAGGCCATTTACGGTCAGGCAGGGTCAGCCACCCTTTCTTGAGACTAATGTGAAATCGGAGGTCCTGACATGGAGGTTTGGTATGGGGCTCCATGCCTGCCCTGAGCTGAGGTTCAGGACCCCTCTTCAATTACCACCACTCCTCCTGATATTCTCCTTTTTTTGGAGAGAAGGTAAAGAGAAACTGATACCGTATTAGTGAAAGTTGGAGACCCACTTTCACTGTGCAGGCCAACTGTGTGTGTGTGTGTGTGTGTGTGTGTGTGTGTGTGTGTGTTTTCTCTTCTAATTCCTTTGGTGATTTTTCCAAAGCAGACTTCTTGAGAGACAGAGTAAACGATTTAAGAATCAAATAACAAGATAAATGACTCATTTATGGTAAAGAGCACTAGCCTACCATAATTTGGTTTCACGATTTCCCCAGACTGCTGACTTCTCATGTAATGGGCATTTATGCATGGCAAAAATATTCAACAGAATTGGAGAACTGACAAGAAGGGTCCAAAGTTTTGTTTCCACTTGAGGATTGCTTTCTAGATGCATGTTTTCCAAGCCGTGAAAAGAATCCAGGGTTGAGACCAAGGCCAAGGGGAGTCCTATTGGAGCCTGAGGCAAAAGGAAAAATGTGAGTCCTTGTATACATTTATCAAAATCTATACATGTATCAAAATATGCTCCCATATTTTAAACTGAGGGGAAAGGTTACTAAAAGCTCTACAATCACAAAACATGACTATATAGAAAGTCCCAAGTTGCCCAAATCTGTCCACACCCCATTATCAACCCTCATAAAGCCACATAGCAGGGGATAGCACAGCTACCTGGGAACTTTGGGCTGGTTGGAAACGGCTTCCATTGCACAAGAGTGCAGGATCACAAAAAACCACCACCTCTCTGCATTTAAACTGTTGATGTTTTGTTCATCATAGATTTTTTTGCATTAAAAAATTTTTTTTTATTTTAAAGAGAGAGTGGGGGGGGAGGGGAGAAAGGGGCAGAGGGAGAGAGAGAATCCCAAGTAGGCTCCACCCTCAGCACAGAGCCCAACGGGGCGTTTGATCCCATGACCCTGGGGTCATGACCTGAGCCCGAATCAAGAGTCAGTTGTTCAGCCGACTGAGCCACCCAGGCGCCCCTGCGTTTATTTTTTTTTTTGAAAAAAAAAACTTTTAAAGACATGGTTTATCTTGATTAATGAATTTTTTGGCACAAAGCTACTCCTTACCCATATTGAGATCTTAGCCACCTGACACCCCATTTCCAGTTTAGTGCCCTCCAGAGGCTGCACCCAGGGCAGAGGCCTCGCTAGGGTTCCCCAATGTAGCCCTGGTCCAGTCCTCTCCGGGAACCCATCTAACCACTTCTGAAATGGCTCCTGGCAGTCCAGTCTCTGTTGCAGGACTCAACACCCTGGCTCAAAGATCCTGTAACTTGTTGACAGATATCCTGCATCAGCCCCAGCATCAGTTAGTTGTAACCAGGGGCTTTCTGTCTATCACAACCCCAAATCTTCCAACTAATCGAGAATTTAGTGTTGGAAAGATGGTGATGGCAGCAATAGACCCCCCCCAAGAACTTGCACCCCGGCTGGGGCAGATGAGGGAGGCCCCGGATGGAGGGGCGCAGGCGGGGGCTCAGGGTCCTCCTGGTGGGAAGCTGGCCTTCCTAGTCAGGAGGAAGCAAGGCTGCTGTCACTCACATGTGTTTCATGAGATGTGGACTGTGGGCCACTGAGGCCTTCAGCCATCTGCTCCCGGAGTGAGGAGGGGGAAGTGGCACGGAGTTGTCTCACATAAACCCCTGCCCAGAACAAAGGGGTCACCGCCGATGCTCATTCACCAGCCACGTGCCCCAGGGCCTCTGCGGGACGAGGAGGCAGCCACCGCTGCCGGAGAGTCCCATGTCGTCCTCCATCACTTACCAGCAGATGCAAATTCAAGCCCGCTCTTATCCAACTGGTTGCCAAGTCGGATGGTCATTGTCTTTCTTGACTTCAGACGGTTAGAATTTACTTGGGGATCAAAGGCCAAATGTGACTTTGGCGAGTAAAACTAAAACAGTCTTATGACCACCTAGTCCAGTCTTCCTGCAAGTGCCTTCGAGAAGGGAAAACACTTCTTTGTCCACACTGCACTCTCAACCAGACACTTCTCACTCTACAGTCAGCACCTTCCCCTTGGGCCCTGCTCAGCTCATGGTCACATCATTTACGGAGTCAATGATCCCTACCCCAGTCCCTCCACACCAATCCATCGATGGGTCTGGATAGCTAGTCCCTACCTCGTGTCTCACGTCTGCCACTTCTCTCCATCACCACGGCTCCTTCCTGGTCCCAGCCACCATCTCCTCTCTCTAAGATCTCTGCAGAAGCCTCCTACGTGGTCCCCTGACTCCCAGTCAACAGCTTGCATTTTTATCATGCAAAGTGGATCATGCCCCCTGCAGAAAACGCTCTAGCACAGGCCTCAGACTTTTTAACCTGAGCTTCGTGATCCTGTGAATCAGCCTCTCCAAGCACCCCTACCTCCACCCGACTTGTCCTGGCCTGGGAGTATGTCCACTTTGCCCCAGAGTTAGTTCCTACTCTTCCTTCAACCTGCCAGGAGGACAGCCAAGACGCAGCGCCAGAGAGCATTTGGAGAGAGGTTCTCGCCCTGTGCGCAGCCCCTCCACCATGTGGACCTGCCGACTGGCCGCCAGGCTTCCGGTCTCCCCTGGAGAAAAGCACTCAAGCTCCCCAGGCCAGCTCCTCACTCAGGTGATAAGACGGTTGTGTCTACATTTGAGTCAGTCTCTTCTTGAACAGAAACTGTCCTTGGGTGATTTCTAAGACCCCTTCTGGGACCCCAGAGGAGCCTCACAGGACAGTGTCTCCTAAATGGCTATTTTGCTCCCATACACATTAAAATTCAAGTTGCTCAAATGACATTTGATTTTATTTTTTTAAGTTTATTTTGAGAGAGAGAGAATGGGGGAGGAGCAGAGAGAGAGAGAGAGAGAGAGAGAGAGAGAGAGTATCCCAAAGAGGCTCCACGCTCAGAGAAGAGCCCAACACGGGACTCGATCCCACGACCGTGAGGCCATGACCTGAGCCTAAATCAAGAGTCGGACGCTCAACCAAATGAGCCACCCGGGCACCTCTCAAATGACATTTTAAGATAGCCATTTACAATCTACAGTGTCATGTAGAAAGTAGCATGAAACCTGTGTCTGAGGGACTTCCGAATAGCAGCTAACGTACAACTTTTGGAATAGGGTGACGGGAGGACAAGAAAGGAGGTAAGAGGGAAAAAATAGCTTTAGAGAAAGAGAGTTATGGTTTATCTGATTTTGAAATACTAAAAATATCAAAAACCACAATGAGATACCACTTTGCATCCATTAGGATGGCTATTATGAGGAAGAAAGAAAGAAGGAAAGAAAGAGAGAGAGAAAGAAAGCCAGGAAGGAAGGGAGAGAGAGAGAGAAAAGGAAGGAAGGAAGGAAGGAGGGAGGGAAGGAAGGAAGATAACTAGACATTAGAACCCATGCGCGCTGCTCATGGGAATGTAAGGACCCAGCAATTCCGCGCTTGAGTCTACACCCGGAAGAACTGAAAGCAGGAGTTCCAGGAGATACTCGCGCGCTCATGTTTACAGCAGCGTTATGCGCAGTGACCCAAGGGTGGAGGCAACACAAGCGTCCGTTGACAGAGGACCGGAGACTCAAAACCTGGTGTATCCTCACAATGGAATATCAGTCAGCCTTAAAAAGGAAGGACAGGGGCGCCTGGGTGGCTCAGTCGGTTAAGCGTCCGACTTCAGCTCAGGTCACGATCTCGCGGTCCGTGAGTTCGAGCCCCGCGTCGGGCTCTGTGCTGACAGCTCAGAGCCTGGATCCCGTTTCGGATTCTGTGTCTCCCTCTCTCTCTGCCCCTCCCCCGTTCATGCTCTGTCTCTTAATGTCTCAAAAATAAATAAACGTTTAAAAAAAATTTAAAAAAAAAAAAAGGAAGGACATTCGCACACGTGCCACAGCAGGGATGAACCGTGAGGACATTGTGTTAAGCGAAGTAACCAGTCGTAAAAGGACAGACACAGCATGATCCCACTTACAGGAGGTGCCTAGAATAGTCAGATTCATAGAGACAGGAGGTCAAATGGTGGCTGCCAGGGAGTGGGTGGGGGGGAGTGGGGGGGAATATGGGGGGGTTACTGTTTAACGGGTACGAGAATTTCCTTTTCAGGCGATGGGTAGTCATGAAGGCTGCACAACAGTGCGACTGTCCTGAATGCCACTGAAACCACACGCTGCAAGTGGTTCCAATGGTGAGTTTTGTGGGGCGCCTGGGTGGCTCGGTTGGTTAAGCGTCCAACTGTGGCTCAGCTTATGATCTCACGGTTCGTGAGTTCGAGCACCTTATCGGGCTGTCAGCGCAGAGCCCGCTTCAGATCCTCTGTCCCCTTCCTCCCCCACTCATGCTCTTGCAAAAATAAAGGAACATTAAAAAAAACTGTGTTTAATGGTAAATGTTGTGTTATGCATATTCTACCAGAGTGAAAAAAAAATACTAAAGATAAACTGGCAAAATTCAGGGTTGTGACATTTCCACCTAAACTCGGGGGAGGGGCAGGGGTGAGGCAGCCAGTCTGGGTTGCTGCTTTGGACCTGGAGTGGCTTCCTGGTGACGCTGCCCCTCCTGGAGCCATGGTCAGCCAGGGGCTGCTGGGGCAGGAGCTGAGTGCCTGCTCCTGAGATGCCCGGGCACCCCCAGCCCTCGCCCGCTGATCCGGCCCCACCACATCTACAGGCACACCCGTGGTGACGGGCTTGGTGCGGCCACTCACATCCAGCCACAGACACTCTCCGAGTCCTTGCTGATTCTTACAACTTTAATAGACCAGCGGCAGTAAAATCATTTCACCTTCAGTACTGAGCAGTAATTTTTAAATTAAAGGTCTGGAACAGTGATGGTAAGTATGTCGTAAAAGCACCACTCCAAAAAAAAAAAAAAAAAAAAAAAAGACTTTTATTGCAATAAAAATGTTAGCACCAGGTCACCCCTTGGTTTACATGACCCTCTCCACAGTAATTTTGAATGATGAGCGCTGCTCCAATTTTCAATCAAAAAGCTCCCCTCGGCCTTGCTGAAGCACTCAGAATTGCCCTGAAACAATAATCATTTGTGTATTGATTTGGAGGAGAATCAATCCAATTCAGTCCACCTCACTAAATTATTAATGGCGCAAAGCACCGCAGAGCCCCGAGGTGGGTTAACAGATAAGGTTTGTTCTTTAACCTTGTTGCTGCCCCAGGGATAAGAGTGACAGGCTGGAAGAGTGTGAGACCAGAAGCACACGCGCAGACCCCGGGAAAGCCAAGGCTGGACGGATGAGGAAAGCCAATGGGACAAGCCCTCCCACCCGCAGGAGTGGGTCAAAGTGGGTTAGAGGGGAAGGGAGTCCAAGCTCGCTTCCAACATACGTGGACAGCAGCCCACTGAGGGGCTCCAGGTGGCTCCTAGCGAGGTCACTTGTCTCTGTTAGAGCTCCTAGGACCCCCCCCACACAGGGGACACTAGGACAGGGGACACTAGGACACCCCCCCCAGGGGACACAGGATGACCAGTGCAGTTCTATGAGCAGCAAACCTTTATTATGGACTTAATGGCCACATTTAAATCAGCTCATTTTATTCTATTTCAATATTTCTACTTCAAAAAGAAATTTTGTAAATCCAGATTCTAGCTGTAAATGGATCATCATAAATACAAGCAACATTGTATATTTTGTTGCCTCTCTCTCTCTCTTTTTTTTTTAAGTTTTATTTACTTATTTTGAGAGAGAGAGAGAGACTCAAGGAGGGGAGGGGCAGAGAGAGAGGGGGAGAATCCCAAGCAGGCTCCTCGCTCACTGAGCCCAACACGAGGCTCGATCCCACGACCGGTGAGATCATGACCTGAACTGAGATCAAGAGACAGATGCTTAACGGACTGCACCACCCAGGCACCCCTCTGTTTTTTCTGTCTGTCTTTCTGTCGGTCCATTTGTCTGCGTGTGTGTGCTAATCTCTACCAGGGAGATTTAGGAAGTAGTCCAGAGGATTCAAGGCACACTAGCATCAGAACTGAGACTTTCAGATGCCTGGGTGGCTCAGGTGGTTAATCATCCGACCTCGGCTCAGGTCACAATCTCATGCTTCGTGGGTTTGAGCCCCGCGTCAGGCTCCATACTGACAACTCAGAGGCTGGAGCCTGCTTTCGATTCTACTGTCTCCCTCTCTCTCTGTCCCTCCCCGGCTCACGGTCTGTCTCTCTCTGAAAAACAATAAATACATGTTTTTAAAAAACTTGAGAATTTCTTTTTTGGGGATTCTCTCTCTCTCTCTATCTGCCCCTCCCCCGCTCTCTCTGTCTCTCTCAAAATAAATAAGTAAACTTAAAAAAAAGAAAAACACCCTGAGGCTTTCTCTTCAATCAAATGAGAAAAACTGGAAGAGAATAATGAGAAAGAGAAAATAGTGCCCTTGTATTGTGGTTTAGTGGCGTTTACTGCAAAATGTAATAGTCCTGACCCAGATCATTCTGGTCCCAGCGAAAGTCACCCAAACCATCCCACAAGCAGGAAAAGTGGCATGGTTAGGCACAGAAACTCTGGAACTGACCCGTAGAGGATTCAATCTGGCTTCCCAACTCACTCCCCGTGTAAGAAGCTTCTTCATTTTTATGAGCCTTGGCTTCCTTACCTATAAATAGGGGCACGACAGTACCTACGTCACGAGGTCACAGTAAGAACTAAAAGTGTTAAAACCTGCAAGTCACTTACAACAGTGCCTGACACAAAGAGAAATACTAGCCATTATCTGAATGCCTCCGCTCTGGGAAAACTCCTATTCAATCCTCAGAACCCAAGCCAGCCTTAACTCTGCCCTCCCAGAGGGAGACAAGAGCCCCCCACCACCACCACCTAACAGCTTCTTCTGTACTTTTTTTTAAGTTTATTTATTTATTTTGAGAGAGAGAGAGAGAGAGAGAGAGAGAGAGACTCCCAAACAGGCTCTGCACTGTCAGGGTGGAGCCTCACGCAGGGCTCAAACTCACGAACCGTGAGACCATGACCTCAGCATGAGTCAGATGCTTAACCGACTGAGCCACTGAGGCGCCTCTCATTCTGTACTCTGAACAGGCTTCTGGGGCTGCACACGTCATCCTCTTGTAATTTACAGGCTAATTTTCATGGCTGTCCATGACCTTGAGCTGTCAGCTCCTTCCTAGAGGTGCCCTCTACGTGCCCGCCATCCAAGGCAGCTCTGCTCACACCTAGTGGGAGATGGTCAGCAGGTGTTGACCTACTTGAGTTGAAGCAAACAAGAGCGTGGCATCCGGAAATCTTGTTCTTTCATCCCGTCTCCCGTGGGAAAGGAGTCTCCCCAACATCCCCTAGGATCAGGTATCACCACCAGGGAACCCCGCCCCATCCCATTCTCCCTCCCTGACCCAGCCTGAGTTCTGCGCACATTCTTCCTCTTCTTCCTTTTTATACTTTTGTGACGTACTATGTGCCCATGACCAATGCATCATATCGCTTTGTGTGTTTGAAACTTTTACATAAGTGGCGACATACAGCTTGTATCCTCTGACAACTGGCTTTTTTTTTTCCCCCCGCCCAGCACTATGTCGTCAAGATTTATCCACACTGATATGTGCAGATCTAGTCTATTCATCCAGGGGCTACGAAAATGCGTGGCTCGCAATCTCACTTCCCACACGCTGTTCCCAGCATGCAGCTGAGCACAGCAGGGGTACTAAAGCCAGTCCACTGCTGTGAGATGTGGGACCCCTCCTCTGGCAGGGGGTCATGTCCACATCAGGCCTGAAGGCTCTCCCACCTTTCCTGGGCTCCCTCCTCTTTATTGTTCAGGAAATCTCTTATAGATCTAACCCCATTTTAGTGTCTGCTTCTCAACGAACCCAAATACCCAATTCCTTTTAACTTTTTCATTATTATTCTACTCTACACAGGTTGCCACCACTTTTGTATGCTTTATTACATCCTGAGGACATTCACACTGTTTTAGTGTTTTGCTATTGCCAGTAATTCTGACTCATGGGATGGCTTCTGAGTCATGGGGACACATAACTGGGCTTTTCCCCTTAGCGTGACATCAGGGGATTTGTGGTCTACAGTGGCCCCACTGATCCCAGACTCCTGGAAATCGTGCTCTTGTGGACCCTCCTCGCCTTGAGCATGTGCTGTGCCTAGAGATTCTCTTCTATGAATAGCAAAAGTGATAGATGTCACTTTCAAGATTAGGTTATGAAAAATCATGGCCGCCATCTTGGGTTGCCCTCTCCTGTCATCTCTCACCCAGGCACTTGCTCACTCTGAGGGAAGCCATGCTGTGAGCTGTTTTGTGGACAGGTCCACATGGCAAGGACGAGGGAGGTCTCCAGCCAAAGTCATCAAGAACTGAATCCCACCGGCAGCCAGTGCATGAGCTGAGAAGAAAATCCTCCCCCCGTGGAGCCTTCAGATGAAACTGCAGCCCCTTGACTGCAACCTTGTGAGAGATTTTGAGTCAGAGACACCTGGCCCAGCAGATTCTTGACCCACAGAAGCTATGAAACTTAAAAACATATCGGCTTTTAAGCCACTAAGCTTTGCAGTAATTTGTCTCGCAGCAGTATTGTAACTAATACCATATCTGAATGTATCCATAAACATCTGTCCAATCTCCCCACCCCAACTCCAGAGCTAGCAATCGGTCCTGAGCTCTTGCCGATGATGAGGCATGGACACCATCTTTTATAATTACAAGCTCTTTTCATCCTCACTCAGCCTCAGAGATTTCTGGGGACAGCACCATCACCAGGCTGGACACACCCGTCAGACCTTGACTCCACGGTGCCCCTCCCCCCCCCCACTTCCTCCCTCCCTTCCTCCTTCCCTCCCTCCCTCAATTCCTTCCTTCCTTCCTCTTTCCTTCTTTCCTCCCTTCCTTCTTCCCTTCTTTCCTTCCTTCCTTCCCTTTCTTTCTTGCTCTTATTCTCCTAATATATTTGAATCCTCATCATGCACCAGACAATATTTTAGGCAAGTCCTCTCTTCCACAGTAATGGAGGAAGAAGACCAGAACCCTGCTTGAGGACTGCTATGGGATGAATCGCATCCTCCCAAAATTTGTACATTGAAGCCCTAACTCCCAGTACCTCAGGACGTGACTATATTTGGAGATGGGGTCTTCAAAGAGGTAATTAGATTAGACTGAGACCATTGGGATGGGCTCTAATCCAATCTGACTTGTGTCCTTATACAAAGAGGAAATTTGGACAAAGAAGTGTGAGCACATAGAGAAAGTGAAGACACGTGAAGACACAGTGAGAAGATGGCCATCCACAGGAGGGGCCTCAGGAGAAGCCAAGCCTGCTGACATCTTGACCTTGGACTTGCAGCCTCCAGACCTGTAAGAGAATACATTTCCATGTTTCCAAACACGCAGGTAAGTGAGCACAACACCCTCAGGTGAAGGTAAGTGTACCAAAGAAAATAAAACTGAGGATCAGGATGGGGGGGATCTCAAGTGGCCTGGCAGAGAGATGCACCATGGGGACCACAGCCTGCAGAGGTGGCCTTCAAGCTGAGAGGTGAATAACAAGGAGCTAGTCGGGCAAAGGTTTGGAGACAGAGTGCTGCAGGCAGAGGGAAGAGCTTGTGGAGAAGTCCTGGGCTCTGGAACGTAATTGCTGAGTGGACAGGTTCACTGGCTAAGTGGTTCTCCCTTCCTGGTCCCATGCCTCAGTTTCCTTTTGAGGATGCTCTGCCCCTTGCCATTTTGAGAAGTCCAGAGGCCTACTGATCAACATAGTCTCTCCTGCCCCCTGAAAGCATTGACATACATGCGACCAAGGTCAGCTAGGAGCTGTCTGTCTCTCAGGCACCGGTTCTGGAGCAGAGAGAGCAGAGGCGTGAGGTGGGGACAGAAAGTGGGGCCGGGGGAGGATGACAAAGAGTTTGGCGCTGGTCCTTGGGACCGCCCCTTGGATCTGCCAGTGCCCAGCTGGCACCAGCTGCTGTGACTTATGTGAACTGACCCCCAAATGTCCTCCTCTCCCTCCCCAACAAATTCCCTTGATGGCTACAACAGGTGCTGGTGCCCATGTGGGTAAAAGCAGGCTGCAGGGGCTGAGACCGAAGTTCCACTGGACCATGTGTCTGGACCTATGGCCAAGTCTGTCCCCTCAGCCCCTCTTGTGTGCAAGTTTAGGGAGGGGGTGGAGGTGGTAAGGTGGGGGGGGGGGCAAGAATGAGTTATTTGCTTTTTAGGGAAATTGTGGCAAACAGAAAGAGGGAAGGTGTGGGAGCAGGTTCGAAGTCCACATGACCACATTTACAAAAAATATAAACAAAAATAGAGGTATTTTTGTATCCAGGGCTCGCTGGTCGTCCAGGATGGGCTCACAGAATATCTGCTTATTGTAAAGAAAACAAAAACTAATCACACAGAAAATAACAATGGTATTCTGGTAGATATCCTTTCAGCTACTTAAAAAATCTGGTTGGGGGGGGGGCGGCACCTGGGTGGGTCCATCGGTTAAGACTCTTGATTTCGCCTTGGGTCATGATCTCACGGTTCATGAGATCCAGCCCCGCATTGGGCTCAAGCCTGATTAGGCTTCTCTCTCTCCGTCTCTACCCTTCCCCCCCCCACTTGAATGCTTGAGCACACGCACGCTCTCGCACGCTCTCTCTCTCTCAGATAAATAAATAAACATTTTTTTAAAAATGTTTTGTTGTGGGAAAATGTATGTAATGTAAAATTTACCCCTTTAACCATTTTCACGTGTACCGTTCAGTGGCAGGAAGTCCGTTCACGCTGCAGTACAGCCATCCCCACTATCCCTCTCCGGTGCTTTTTTCATCTTCCCAAACTGAAACCCTGTACCCGTCAAACAAAAATGCTCATTCCCTCCTCCCCCAGCCCCCGGCAGCCACCATTCTACCTTCTGTCTCTATGAATTTGACTATAGCGATGCTAAGTGGAATTATGCAGTATTTGTCCTTCTGTGCCTGGCCAGACTACTTTCTGGTTTTGTTTTTTTTTTAATGTTTATTTATTTTTGAGAGAGAGAGCACAAATGGGAGAGAGGCAGAGAGAGAGAGAGAGAGAGAGAGAGAGAGAGAGAGAGAGACACACACACAGAATCCAAAGCAGGCTCCAGGCTCTAAGCTGTCAGCACAGAGCCCGACGCGGGGCTCGAACCCGTGAACTGTGAGATCATGACCCGAGCCGAAGTCGGGCACTCAACCGACTGAGCCACCCAGGCGCCCCTACTTTTCCACGCAGATTTCGTTACGCAAGTGGAATCACAAGTGAGCACAGTTTTGTAATGGTTTCTGCTTGTCAATACATCAGTGACATGTGTCCACATTCGCACACAGAGCTCAGCACCTTCGTTGGTGCCTGCTGTTCACTCTGCAGAGAGCTGTGCATGTCATTTGCCTAACGCGTCCCCGCTGGTGGACATTAGGTTGTTTCTAGTCTCTTTCCTAAGCCATCTTCAGTAAATGACTTCAGTCTTCATCCCCACAAAGCGGGGGGTGGGTCTTTAAAACGAACGCCCACAGGTACAGTCTCCAAGCCAAAGGGAGCGGTTTACAAAATGATGCACATTGTCAGATTGTACCTAGAAGGTAGGATATAAAAATGCTCATTTTCTCAGCAACTCTGGGAGTTATCATCA
The DNA here is from genome assembly GCF_014898765.1 of Herpailurus yagouaroundi. Lineage (NCBI taxonomy): Eukaryota > Metazoa > Chordata > Mammalia > Carnivora > Felidae > Herpailurus > Herpailurus yagouaroundi. The sequence continues at coordinate 6,188,368 of NW_024412425.1, forward strand.
GCCTTTATGTAATATTTTCTAATGTGGCTGGAGGACAAAAAAAATCTCACTGCTTCAATTTGCTTCTATTCGATTGAACATCTTTTCATATGTTTTCTGGCCATTTGCCTTTCTTCCTTGGTGAATTGCCTGTTTCTGCTTTTTACAACTTTTTCAAGGAAAAAAAAATATTCAGAAATAAAGAGGTATGTGTGCTACCCTCAGGAACAAGACCAAATAAAATTGTGCCTCCTTAAGCCTCTCAGAAGGGCACCTTTGTCAACAGAATGAATGTGTTTTGAAATTCCTCCTTTAGCAGGTTTCCAGGGTATTTTATTTGTTCAATATGTGAATCATTAGCATCACAGCGGCTGAAATAATCAGCGCCAAGAAGCTTAAAGGTTTCCTTCCAGCTCCTAAATCTCAGATAACAAAGAAAAAAAGCAAGTTATCTGGCCCCGGAAATACAAATTTACATTTCCTCAGGTAGCTGAGGCCAAGTGCAACTTAACATCAAGCCTGGCACCTGGTGAGCTGTGTGCAGAGAGGAAGTCACTGAAATCCTTGAGGTGTGCTTTCTTCCACTGGAGTCCCTGTACCGTCAACAAAAGAAGTCGCACAAAAAACAGGGGAGTCCTTTTCTTCCGCCACAGAATGAGCATCAGAAATGTCCCTCCCAAAAGTTCACGCCAATATCCATTTAGATAACATTCTGTCACTTAGAAAACCAAGAGGTGATTTTCTTTACATTTTTCTTTGTTTTTTTTTTTAATTTTTATAAATAGGAGAAAAATAAGCCCAGTTTTCCTAGTTTTGTGAGCAAGAGCCAAAGTCTCATGGGATTCGATCGAAAGTGTGGCCACAGGGAGCCAAGTGGGAAGGAGTCAGGTTTTGGAGGCAGGGAGAACACGGGCACACCCAGAACCACGGTGAACTCAGAGTGCTCCCTCCAGTCTGGTTGCGACAACAGTGACAATGACAGCCAGCAATAATAATAACTGCTCAAGAGAACTGTAACACCTTCACGGCAACACGTGCATTTCCTGCTCCTGGGTAGACAAAAGTCCCAAATCATTATCCCCATTGTCACTGTCACTCTTTGATATATCTCAGCCCCAAATTCAGATGAACTCAAGGCACGTCTTCGTGTCCTTCCTGACAACATCCTTTTCCTGGACATCATTTGAGCACCCTCTCCAAGCAAGACCCCTATGTAGTCGGCCAGAAAGGATTTTCTTCACTTTATGGAAAGGAAAAGTAAGGAGCGACGTGGTGTTGCTTGGCCACAGTGCTCTACCACTTAGATCAAAGGGGGAAAGTGACAGGTGAAAGTGACAGGAGAGAGAAAAACTCTCTCTCCAGAAGAAAACACGAAGGGTCTAAGGAAAGATATTTGAGCATTAGAATAGTTTTAATTGCAAGTAACAGAAACCCAACTCAACTTGTCCTATGGGACTCTGGCCTGGGGTGCGCCTCAAAGCTCAACACAGCAAGGCCAGAGCCATGTGGGAGCAAACTGTGTGGTTTCGGTCTCTCATCCCAGCCCCTCTCCCCCAGCGTCTTCCCCAGCATCTTCGGTTCCCTGAAACCACGTGGCAGAAAACGTGGTACCCCAGGGCCACCAACACCATCACCCACAGCACCTGGGTCTGCGCATTACAGGACAGCCACTCGAGTTCTTAATTCTATGGGAGGGCTCTGACTGGCCCAGCCTGACCTGGCTAGCTGCTTTCCTATGTAGGCCAATCTGGATCAGGTGTTCATCTGTGGTCAAAAGCTAGGGTTGTCTGACCTTGAAGCCCTGGGAACTCGCACAAGCAGAAGCCATTCCTAGATATTCCAGTAGTGGGTCTTACAACTTGCCATGCACTTTTTTTTTTTTTTTTGAGAGGGAAAGAGAGCACATGACAGAGAGAGGGGCAGAGGGAGAAAGAGAGAGAATCTTAAGCAGGTTCCACACTCCGCACAGACCCCGAGGCGGGGCTCAATCCCACAACCCAGGATCATGGCCTGAGTCCAAATCAAGAATTGGATGCTTAACCAACTGAGCCACCCAGGCAATCCTTGCCATGAACTTCTGAATTGAAAGTTTCTTTATTTTCTCTCCCTCTGCCCCTCTCCTCCTCTCATGCTCTCTCTAAATGATAATAATAATAATAATAATAATAAGCAAAAAAAGGGAGAGGGTGACTGGGTGGCTCAGTTGGTTGAGTGTCTGATTCTTGATTTTGGTTCAGGTCATGATCCCAGGGTCGTTGAATTGAACCCTGAGTCAGGCTTCTCACTGAGTGTAGAGCCTGCTTAAGATTCTCCCTCTGTCTCGCTCTCTCTCTCTCTCTGTCTCTCTCTGTCTCTCTCCTTTTGCCTCCTCTCCCCCACTCATGTGCACTCTCTCTCAAAAAAAAAAAAAAAAAGAAAAGAAAAGAAAACTAAAATTAAAAAAAAAAGAACAAGAAAGTTCCTGGCATGCACACCAGATTTGAATTCACCTAGGTAAATACCACAGAGTGGGATTGCTGGATTGCATGGTAAATATATGTCTAACCTTATAAGGAGCTACCAAAGCTCACTGAAAGAAATAGATAAAGCTATTTCAGTGCTATATATATTAAAGAAACTGAATTTTTAATGAAAACTTTCCAACAAAGAAAGCTTTACACCCAGATGGTTTTGTTGGTGAACTCCACTAAACAACTAAAGAAGAAATCATATCAATCCTACACAACCCTTTCAGGAAAATAAAACAGGAGGCAAACTCCCCAGCTCACTATATGAGACCAGATTTACCCTGATACCGAAACCAGAGAAAGACTTTACAAAGCTACAGACCAATACGCCATACACAGATGCAAAATGCTCAACCAAACAGTAGCAAATTTAATCCAACAATATATGAAAAGGATAGTATATCACAACTAAATGGAGTTTATCTCAGGAATGCAAGGCAGTTTCAACACAGGAAAATCAGTGTCATTTGTCAAAAAACCATAGATCCAGGGACGCCTGGGTGGCTCAATTGGTTAAGTATCCGACTCAAGCTCAGTTCATGATCTCGCAGTTCGTGGGTTGGAGCCCCACATCGGGCTCTGTGCCGACAGCTCAGAGCCTGGAGCCTGCTTCAGATTCTGTGTCTCCCTCTCTCTGCCCCTCCCGGGCTCATGCTCTTTCTCTGTCTCTCAGAAATAAATAAACATTTTTTAAAAATCCATAGATCTGGGGGCGCCTGGGTGGCGCAGTCGGTTAAGCGATCAAATCTTGATTTTGGCTCAGGTCGTAATTTCACAGTCATGAGAACGAGCCCCGCATTGGGCTCCGCACTTGGCATGGAACCTATTTGCGATTACATCTCTCTCCCTCTCCCTCTGCCCCTCCCACGATTGCTCTCCTGCTCTCTCTCTTTCTCTCTAAAATAAAATTTTAAAAAAAAATCAGTATGAACTCATTTGTTAAAGTAGAGATATGTGTATATGCATGTGTAGAAAACATACATAGAAATCCTTACCTCTGTCTGCTGAGACAGCCTAGAAGCAGCAACACTCCAATATCAATAAGGACACCCAGCATCCAGATCTTGATTTCTTTTTTTTTTTCATTTATTTATTTATTTATTAAAATGTTTTTTAACATACATCCAAATTAGTTAGCATATAGTGCAGCAGTGATTTCAGGAGTAGATTCCTTAGTGCCCCTCACCCATTTAGCCCATCCCCCCTCCCCCAACCCCTCCAGCAACCCTCAGTTTGTTGTCCATATTTATGAGTCTCTTCTGTTTTGTCCCCCTCCCTGTTTTTATATTATTTTTGTTTCCCTTTCCTTCTGTTCATCTGTTTTGTCTCTTAGAGTCCTCATATGAGTGAAGTCATATGATGTTTGTCTTTCTCTGACTGACTAATTTCACTTAGCATAATACCCTCCATTTCCATCCACGTAGTTGCAAATGGCAAGATTTCCTTCTTTTTGATTGCCGACTAATACTCCATTGTATATATATACCACATCTTCTTTATCCATTCATCCATCGATGGACATTTGGGCTCTTTCCATACTTGAGCTATTGTCGATAGTGCTGCTATAAACATGGGGGTGCACGTGTCCCTTCGAAACAGCACACCTGTATCCCATGGATAAATGCCTAGTAGTGCAATTGCTGGGTCGTAGGGTAGTTTTATTTTTAGTTTTTTAAGGAGCCTCCATACCGTTTTGCAGAGTGGCTGCACGAGCTTGCATTCCCACCAACAATGCAAATGAGATCCTCTTTCTCCACATCCTCGCCAACATCTGTTGTTGCCTGAGTTGTTAATGTTAGCCATTCTGACAGGTGTAAGGTGGTAGCCAGATCTTGATTTCTAAATGCTGTTCTTTCATATAAGGAACCAGGAATTTTGGAAGGAGAGGTTGATTCTAGGGGGACAGAGAATACACAAATGAGCTGGCAAACCCAGAAAATAATAGTGTTTTAAAAAAACCCAAATAAATACAGAGAACAAACTGAGGGTTGATGGGGGGTGGCTGGGGTGATGGGGACTGAAGAGGTCACTTGTTGGGATGAGCACTGGGTGTTGTATGTAAGCAATGAATCATGGGAATCTACTCCCAAAACCAAGAGCACACTGTATACACTGTATGTTAGCCAACTTGACAATAAATTATATTGAAAAATAAATAAATAAATAAATAAACCTGTGTGACATGCTTCCCCCAATCATAATATCAGCCTAATTATGAGAAAACATCAGACAAGTATAAACTGAGGGACATTCCACAAAATACCTGACCAGTACTCTTGAAAAGTGTGAAAATCCTGAAATACAAAGTCATGAAGACTGGGGAACAAGGAGACGCAAAGACTACATGCAATATGGGGTCCTGGATTGGATGCCAGAACCAAAGTGCACATTAGTGAAAAACTAGGGAAATCCGAATAAAGTCTGTAGGTTAGTTACTAGTATTGCACCAATATTAATGTCATTTTGATAAACATACTGTGAATTAGGTACTATGTTAGTAGCAGGGGCACTGAGTAAAGAGAACACGGGAGCTCTCTGCACTATTTTTGCAACTCTTCTGTAAGTCTAAGATTATTTCAAGATAAAAAGTTTCTTTGAAACCACAGATAGAAACTAGTACACAGTTATTAGAATGGCTAAAATAAAAACATTGGCAATACCAAATGCCGGTAAAGTTGCAGGGCTGCTCGAATTCTCAAAATTGCTGATGTGGTGTTATGGAAAACAGTGTGCAGTTTCTCATAAAGGTAAACCTACGCTTACCCTGTGATTCAGCCACCCCACTTGTAGGTATTTACCCTGGAGACATGAAAACTCATGTACACGCATACCTGTATTGGAATTTTTATAGCATTTCACTCATAATGGCTGACAAATAACCCAAATCTCCTTCAACAAGATAAACTTCGAGCCTCGCATCAGGCTCTGTGCTGACAGCTCAGAGCCGGGAGCCTGCTTCAGATTCTGTGTCTCCCTCTCTCTCTCAGTCCCTCCCCCACTCATGCTCTGTTTCACTCTCTCTCAAAAACAAATAAACATTTAAAATGAAATTTAAAATAAAAAATTTTAAATGAATAAATGTTAAAAAAAATCAAGATAAAAAAAAAGATAAACTGTGGTATACCCCAAAAATGGAATACTACCCAGCAGAAAACAAGAAAAAAACTACTGATACATGAGACAACATGGATGAATCTGAACATGGGTGAAAGAAACCAGACTCAAAAGGGTACATACCACATGAGTCCATTTATATGACACTCTCTGACAGACAAAACCCCTGGAATGGAGAGTGGGCCAATGGTTTCCAGAGTCTGGGATTCGTGGAGGGGTTAACCACTAAGGGGTTAACTGCAAGGGATTTTGGGGGGTGATGAAACTGTTCTTTGTCATGATTGTGGAGGTGGCTGCCTGACTTCATGCATTTGTCAAAACTCATAACTATACACCCCCAAAAGTAAATGTTACTATATGTAAACTATTTCTAATTAAATTTTAAAATGTGTCCAGTAAATACAAAGCCAAAGCCCTCTTGACACCTCATCCCAGGCTCCTCCCTACCTTTCCAGAAGTAACTACTGAAATGAATTTAGTATCTACGCCTCTGACTCTAAAAAAAAAAAACATTTTTTTACATACTTATACATGTGCCCATAGAAAATAACACCATTTGTGGGTTTTTAAGCATAATAAACACTCACATATCACACTGCATGTATCTTTCTTCCTCTAGCAGTCAAGGGGATTTCCAAGGCTCCCTTGGGATTTTCAAAGGTCCTTTTCAAAGGTCTCTCAAGTCATTCAGGAGTAGATGCTGATGTGTCACCAGGACTATGAGAGGACAATGAGGGCTCCGCCTGCCCTCTCCCCCTCCTAGAAAGGCATCGCTAGTTATCTCTGGGCGCTCACTGCCCTGGGCTCAGCTCGGTGGGTAAAAATGAGCTGACCAGCTCCTCCCTGCCACATCTCAGCGAACTGCCCATGACCCAGGCCTGACCCAATTACTGCACATCATATATGCTTTCCCCTGGTCTCAGAGATCACATCCAGAAAAGACCTGAGGCCCAGCTCTGCTGACAACACTCAGTCCAAGACCTGGGAGCAGCAGGAAACTCTCCACTTTGAGCTGGTGGGGAAACAGGATGTCATTCTGGAGCCACCAGCAGCCAAGTGCCCCCTGACATGGAGGCAACCCCAAAGGAAGCAGAGCCAAGGGCTGGAGAAGGAGCTAATAGCATTGCTGGGGACCCCAGAGCCACCCCAGCCAGAAGCCAGTGCGCGCCCTTGGACTTCCTAGCGTCAGGAGCAAGTGACAGTCTCTTTTCCTTCAGTTGAAGGAATCCCGAGGAGCGCGCATCTCCATGCACACCCGCAGAGCCTGAGACCAGGCGTTTGTCACAGGTCACCTCCCATCCCACAGGGCTTCGGTCCTGCAAGCTGCCACAGAGGCTGTCCCCATGCCCTCCACGTGCCTGACACTCTCCCCTTCGACTGGACCCGCCTCCAGAAGGCGCTGATAGAAATGCCAGGCAACACAACTCAGCAACACAACTCAGCCAGTAGCACACGCTTTGTTTACACCTACCTCTACACCAAGCACTGGTTCCTGCATTTGCATTTGCGTTTGCATGTTCTGTTCCCTCATGTTGGATGTTTAGCATTTTGGTGGTGGAAGTCGTTTTTGGTTTTTTAATTTTTTTTAACATGTATTTATTTTTGAGCGGCAGAGAGAGACAGAGCATGAGCAGGGGAGGGGCAGAGGGAGAGAGGGAGACCCAGAATCCGAAGCGGGCTCCAGGCTCCGAGCTGTCAGCACAGAGCCCGACGCCGCAGGGCTCGAACCCACAAACTGCAAGATCGTGACCTGAGCTGAATTTGGATGCTTTTTTTTTTTTTTTTTTTTTAACATTTATTTATCTTTGAGACAGAGAGAGAGCATGAACGGGGGAGGGTCAGAGAGAGAGGGAGACACAGAATCTGAAACAGGCTCCAGGCTCTGAGCTGTCAGCACAGAGCCCGACTTGGGGCTCGAACTCACGGACCGTGAGATCATGACCTGAGCCGAAGTAGGACGCCCAACCAACTGAGCCACGCAGGCGCCCCTGAAGTTGGATGCTTAACTGGCTGAGCCACCCAAGCGCCCCATGGTGGTGGAAGGTAGTTGTAAAGAATTATAGTGTTGTTTTAAAATTGTTATAAAAACTATAGATTGAAAGATACACCAATAAAAGTAGATGTGCCATATTGTTGGGGTTGGTTGCAAAAACAAAATCCAGCGTTATCTCAAAATTACTGGGAGTCATCGTACATGTTTATGTAGCTAATAGGTTACCACTGGCTAGCTACAAATTTGTTGGTTTTAGAATATAAGGGGAAAGGACTATAATAAGCATAATGGCCAGTCTCTTTGTTAGCTTCCAAGCTCATTTTGAAATGCTGTTGATCTAGAATCAACTCTTAGCTCAGTAATGAGGTTTTATAAACACGGTCTCGAAACATTTATTTGATGAAATGGGTTCCTACAACTCTATTTCTATATGTTATCCCGATTCAAACAAAATCCTTTCACTATGGTACGTTGAAAAGAGCTTTGGGATTCACTGAAAGAGGGAAATCGGGGGTATGTATGCACCCCACCAGCAATCTGGTCAAGCCTGGCCATCTCCAGGCATGATTCTCACGGGTGTGGATTCACAGCCATCCCACATGCCCACTCCCACCCTCAAGGCCACCCTAGCTGTGTGTCCTTGGGGCTGACCCACGCAAGCTCTGCCGAGACTTTCTCTCCCTGGAGCAGAAACCAGCCTCCAGAAGCCTCCTTAAAGCCAGGTTCACAAGCTCCTTTATGCAACGCCATCCGCGATACACGCTAGGTAATAGGTCACACACAGAGTAAACTGAGCTGGTGGCCAACTTTATTGGCCGCTTTATTTTTTTTAATAACTGATTACAACAGCCTTCTAAGGAGCCACCCTGCATTCAAAGGGAAGTGAGACTATCTCAGGAGCACAGACCACTGAGGAACCAAAACATGGAAGGCTGGAAACCAGTCCACGCTAATTCCCACACTTGCCCTTTGCTCCCCATCTTAGAGCCCAGCCAGCCAGAATTTGCCCCCTCAGACCCTTCTAAGCTCATGTTTACAGCCTCAGAGCACGTGGTATATCGTCCTATCCCTAATAGACACGCTCACTCCATGTTTGCTGAATTTAAATTAAATTTTGATGCGTTTTTTATATTAAGTATAATCTAATTGATTGTAAGAAATAAAACGTGGTGTGAAATGTATCGTTTGTACAAATACATTCAATGTTAGGGTTTGATCTATAAAAATAACTACATGACTGAGGTTTGATCTATAAAAATAACTACATGACTGGGGTGGGGTAAGGAAAATCAATGACTGATTTTGTCTCTGCCCGCCCCCCACCAACCCTTCTTCGCCAACACCTCCGCCCCACCCCACCTCCGCCAAGATCCCACTTCCCACCCCTCCCCCGACCCTGCTCTGGAGACTCTACTGTGGACCCCTCCCTGGCCTCAGGGCGGCGCTCTTCTCCAAGGCCGAGGCCACTCTCCAGACGTTGTACGTGAAGCCCTTCCCAGGAAGCTGCTAACAGGGTGTGCACATCCATGCCCTCCTTGCCCTAATGCACCTGTGTCTGGAACCCCCTAGGCTGGAATGGCACCAAACGTAGAAATAGGAGGTAATGGGGGCAGCCCTGTTGTGAAGGCACAGGCAACAGGCGAGAGGAGTTGAATCCGCATGGAGCTGGGCGGTGAGGATGGGGGGCTGGGCAGGAGAGGGGGACAGACCGGGATGAAGATCCTGATTGCTATCAGTGTGACTTTGATTGTTTTAATATTTTCATTGAGATTAATTTTCATAGAGTGAACTGCATAAATCTCAAGTGTACAATTAAATGAGTTTGGATAAATAGGTACCCACACCCCTACCAAGATGAAGATTGTTTCCATCACCCCAATAAAAAGGGTTAGTTTTATGTGTCAACTTGACTGGGCCACTGGGGTGCCCCAGTAGTTGATCAAATCTTACTCTGGGTGTGTCGGTGGGGGTGTTTCTGGAGGAAATTAACATTTGAATTGGCAGACCAAGGGGAGCATACTGCCCTCCCTAATGGTCAAAGACCTAAACAGAGCAGTAAGCCCCCAAGTAGCACTCACTCTAAGTGATGTAAGGGTGAACATAACACACGTAGTCCTTAGGACGACCGAACTGAGACAGGGAAACCGAAGGGACCCCATGAAAGAAAAAGCTGGGTTTTTTCCTGTGCTTCTTTTCCTGCTTCTTTCAAGGACCCACATCCCCACCTTACACGTGCCTTTATGTATGTCCTCCTTGTAAAAGTCAAGGAGTTAATGATTTCTTTGGAGTCCCCCAGCACAACAGATATCAAAGGAGTGACCGGGCCAGGTCATCATGAATGTTCTCCAAGACCACTGATTTCAAACCCCTTGACGCTAAGATCCCTGGCTGTCACAGATTTTGAGTCTGGAGTTCTCTCTTGTCCAGCAAGAGAGTGGACACAGAATTGAATATGAGAGGGGCTAATGTCCGGAAGGAGACAAGAGCCCTGAGTGAGGGTCCTTTCTCCATATTTATTAGGATCAGAAGGCTTACATATGTGATGGGCGTGCAGAAAGAGACAATAAAACAGTGATTTCCAAGGTATGCAGTGTTAGGGGGTTGGGTCAAGACAAATTAAAGTCCTGGCACCGAGCAGATGGCCGTTTACTGCAGGCACCAGGCACCGTGTCTGTTTATCTTAACTTTTCTAGGGGCTAAGACAGATAGAGCATGCTACCTCAGGGTTAACCAGGTATTTTTCTCGCTGATTAGCTGTGGGCGCTTTCACCCTGTATCGGCTTTTTTGCTCTATGCTTTGTTTTACTTAACGATAAATCCTGGGTGCTTTCACCCTGCTGTGGTGGCTTTCCGCCTCTACCTGTTCGCAGATGCTTTCATCCTGTGGAAGCGGCTTTCTGCTCTATGCTTTGTTCTACGCTGGGCACTTTCACCCTGTGGTGGCTTTCCTCCCTAAGCCTTGTTAACCCATTGGTGCGAGCTCCAAGAATTCTTTAACTTATTCCCCACACCTGGCTGTAGGGCATATGTGACTCATGGAGGACACTTGAGCACTCACCCTTGTTCGACCAGTTTCTGGATGCCTGAGAGGACACATACACCAGACCACTGTCCTCGGTAAAAACTCCTGACCCCCAAGCAAAGACGTAGCTCATGTTCCCTTTCCTTTCCGAGTCTCCCAGATGCTCGGTCTGTTTCTGCTCGCTCTATATCTTCAATAAACTCTGCTCTCACTGCTTGCTTGCCTTTGACTTTCATCCTGCACAAAGCCAAGGACCCTCTTGGCTGGTCCTGCGGGACCCCTCCTGGGCCTTAGGACCCAGCCAGCCTGCATCAAAATGAGGTATTTATGATTATTATCCCCATTTTACATGTGCAGAAACTGAGTCACAGAGGGGTTGAGAAACGTGCCCAGTGTTGATCGCTGACAACAAATAAACACAGCCAGTATGTGGCAAAGCAGCCTTGCTCCAGATTCTGTGTTCTTACCCAGTACACTGCCCTGCTTCTCATATATCTCAGTCTATATATTTCTTATTTGAATTTTCATCCTAGGGATTTACTGGTATGATTAAACTTTTCTTAAATCATAATTATGTGATCGAGTCAAGATGATGCACTCAACGTTATCAAAAGAGTCACCAATCAATGAAAGTGAAGCTGTCACCACAATTCAGAGAAACTGTCCCATTGAGGGGAATCCATGCAATCCCCACCCCCCCCAATACTCTCACTTATCCTGCCTCTGTTAAAACCCTTCAAGGCCCCCAAAGCTTTTGCGTTAAAACAGTGGTTCTAAATCTTTTTGATCTCGAGATCTCTTTGCACTCTTAAAAATTATTGAGGATCCCCAAGAAGCTTTTGTTTATCTGGAATATATGTGTAAACACTTGAGCTATTAGAATTAAAACTGGGACACCTGGGTGGCTTCGTCAGCTAAGCGTCTGACTCTTGATATCATCTCAGTTCATGATCTCATGGTTTGTGAAATTGAGCCCCGTGTCAGGCTCTGTGCTGACAGTGTGGAGCTTGCTTGGGATTCTCTCTCCCCCTCTCTCTCTGCCCCTCCCCTGCTTGTGCTTGTGTTCTCTCTCTCTCTCTCTCTCTCAAAATAAATACATAAACTTAGAAAAAAACCCATAAGTTTAAGAAACTAAGACAATACACAAACATTTCATTTATTTAATTGATTTTAAAACAATAATAAATCTATTCCGTGTTAACATAAATAACATTTTTATGAAACCATTTACAAAAGAAAACTAAATTTAGCCAGAAGGATGGCCCTGTTTTACAGCTTTGCAAATCTCATTTATGTCGAGTTTAATAGAAGGCAGCCGGATTGTCATATCTACTCGTGCATTCAGTCTGTTGCGATGTTATTTTGATTGAAGTAGAACAAGGGAATCTGTCCTCAAACAGATAAGTAGTTGGAAAAGGGAAGAGCATTTGAGTGGACTTTTCCAAAACTTGGTGGATATTCTTCTTTCCTAATACACCAAAACTGAATAAATGGTGGTGTGGAATCTGAAACCACACTGATGAACATGTCCTAGTCTGTTACATTAAAATATCCTGGTATACTTTGCTCTTTATAGATCATCCATTGGTCCTTTGGAAGATATCAGTTCACCAAATTATGCATATTTTCCAAAACGTTGACATGTTTTGTTACACAATGTCGAAAAAATATATTTGTTAATACAACCACCAATCTCATCAGAAAGTTTTTTTAAATACTGGAAAATTGCCAAGCTCATGGTGGTAGATACTTTTTCCAGAATTACAGTTTTCACTCAGGAATTCACGTTTCATCCTTGGCAAGAAATACTGTCGAGTTGTTTTCCTTGAGGTGACAAGCTCATTTTGTTCGTTTTCAAGAAAATACCTGTTAGATACTCTGAATGAGCACAGTTTGCCTGTCAGTTATCTCCTCAAACAAAAAGTCTTTTGCGAAAAACACGGCCAAGTCCACTAACCCCTCAATCACAAGTACTGTTCTCCAAACGACCTCAAGACTTCCCGTTCCCCCACACAAAAGATTAAAAAGCTGCGTGCTCAAGTGTCTAGATTTAATAAAATTCGTAATGTTTACTGCTTCATAAAGACATTCTTAAGTGAAACTGGCTTTGTCTGTTTCCTGCCAAAGTGGTTGGTAAGGAATAAATACAGTGACAACGAGGGGCCTTGATTCCTGCTAAGGCGCCAGCAATTTTCACTCACCACCGCTTTCGCACATCAGTGCAAATGTCAACACAGTACGAAAACAACGTAACGTCTGAGTATCGTCGTGAAAACCCATTTGACCACCTGAAAGAGTCTTAGGGATGCTGAGGGGTCCGTGAACTACATTTTGAGAGTACTGCTGCCTTACATTATTTGAAAAGATGGACTAGTTGTCCAAAAACCTCAGATTTACATAATCCAATCAGCACGATCTGATCAATTTTAAAAAGTCACTGTCCACCAATGCCTGTGTTCCAAGCCCCATTAGGTGCTGGGGGCACAGAGGTAGGCATATGTGGCTCCCCATGCCTTGGGGCTTAATTTTATTTGAGGAGACAGACAATAGACAGATAAAACAACTTCAGACTATTTCAAGGCCCTGAAGGCTGGCCTGGGGGAGGCAAGGGTTCCTTCCTATACAGAGAATGGCTGAGGAGGGGCCTCCCAAAGAAGTGATACACTTAAGGAAGGCCAGAAAATAAGGAAGGGCCCAGAAAACAGCATTTCAAGCACAGGACAAAGAAATTGCAAAGATCCTGTGGCAGAAAGAGCATGGCATTTTTAAGGAACAGGAGGGGTGGGCTTAACCTGGGCCTGTTTCTCCTTTCTGGCTTTGCTTATTGCCTAAGGGTGCTCACCCAATCTAGTGGTTTCAACGTCATCTGCTGTGTGCATGGCCGATGGCCACAAATGCTTTTCTCCCGCTGACCCTCCCTAAAACCCAGACTTATGCCCCCAACCAACATCTCCCCTTGGCCACGAATAAGCAAATGCTCAAAACTGACCCGCTATAGAGACGGGCAGTAAAGATGCGCAAGAGAAACAGCAACATCCCAGCAAAGACTCAAGTCCTGTTACCAATAAAGTCGTCGCTGATTGGATTGGTGACAAGGCGCCTATGAGACCCACAAAGCTTCAACGCACCTGTATAGGTTTTCCTTTGCAGTGCCAACTGCAAAGGTTGCAAAGGGCAAAAAATGATCCCCCCAAAACAAGAGAAGAAACAAGACAGTAATTACCCAAATGCATGGGAGAGGTAGACAGAGATGCTGCTTCTGGAGTAGGTGAATTTGACTCTTAGGAACACAGGCTGATGCCCTACCTGCCATTTCTGCAGCTCTTTGGGACTGTCCTGTTGCGTCGGACGTCAATTTTGTTGAGTTTGACAAGAGTGTTCCTGGGTGACTGTTCCAAATCCCCATGCTTCGCGGCATCCCCAGGGACTCCGGTGCAATTGCTTTGGGTCAGGCCCTCCAGCTGCGTATTTGTGCAGCAGCCAGAGCCGCGGGCCTCAGGGGTCAGCCTCCCACCTGGCGCCCGGAAGATACAGCCTCTGACTCATCCTTCCCGCAGCCCCCGGGGCACACTGACCGGGTTCAGCGTGGACCTCGCCAGACGCTCCTGTGAGATGTGTGGCACCGATCGCAAGGCTGGAGGGGGTGACCCGTCAAAAGCCGGGGTGGGGCGCTCGGAGGAAGAATGGGCAGAGGGGGCCCAGCTCGCCCTGCCCAGCTCAGCAAGGGGAAAGCTAGCTCGCGGGAGCCGCGGAGGTCCCAGGGAAGGACACCGCCGCAGCACCGAGCCCGCTAAACCGGCTTCTCAGGTTCACCTTCATACATCTAAAGCGAGGGGCGCTGGGTAGGGCAGCAGAGCAAAAATGCGCACGGGTAAAAAGAGAGCCGGGACGCTCGGTTGAGGCACCGCTGGGATTCGAACCCAGGATCTCCTGTTTACTAGACAGGCGCTTTAACCAACTAAGCCACGGCGCCGCCCGCACGAATACCGCGAGAATCTGTTCCCCATCACCATTTAGTCCCTCTGCGCTGCGCATGCGCACAAGTTTCGTCCGCAAGAAGCGCATGCGTGGTGTATAGTCCTGCCCACACCAGCGGCTGAGGTGAGGGGGTTGGACACGGAAGCCGGAAAAGTGGGAAGCGAGTGTTGCCCCAGGCCCGGGAGCGCTGGTCTTCCCGGTTGCTGTGGTGTCTGCGCCGCGGCGTGGAGCCAGATGGCCCTGTCTATGGGGGGGGGGGGGGGGGCCCGCGCAAGGTTGGGCGTTCTGCCCTCCAGACCTGGCAGAGGAAGCCCCCCGCCGCTGTCCCGCGAGGCCCAGGCCCCCGGCGTCCGGTCTGGGCGCACAGCTCTCCGTGGCCCCGCTCACCGCGCTGGAGCCCTGGGCCCGGGAGCCTGCGGCGCGCCCCGGACGCACTGGGGGTGGGCGGCCCTGCCCGCTCCGCGGGCGGCATCTGCCCGCCTGCCGCGACCAGACCTTCGGTGGGGCCGCCTCTCCCGCGGGAGGGCACCGCGGGCGCCTGAGCCGCCGGCCCTGAGGGATCCGGAGCTTCGAGGAACCCAGGCCGCTGGCCTCGGAGCACCGACACCGCACGTGCTGCCAGAGCTGGCAGGGTGCTCGCCTGCAGCTTCTTGGGTCTCCTCGCCCGGACAGCGCAGCCACCTCTTCCCAACACTTTTCAGAGGGCCTTCGAGCCAATCCATTCATTCACCCACCCGTGGGAGAGCCTCATCCGCAGAAATGTTAGACTCCGCAAGTGCATATGCTCAAGAAGATTTACTCCAGTATTATCTGTAATAGCAAAAATCGAGAAACAAAGCTATGTGCCCATCGGTGCGACACTGTTGGTACCTGCAGCCGAGCCGTCCTCCAACGCAGAAGGGGAAGCACTCCTTTGTGCGTACCGTGTGCGGCAGGAGGGAGACCACTTAGCAAAAGGAATTCTCTTTGAAAGAGAGCGTGAAGTGGAGCTTTGACATGTTCATACATCATTCACGTGGATAAGTGGATACATACTGAATAGCCAGCCCCAGGGTGACCAGAGTCACCAGGGTTATGACTGAGGAGGGCGGCGCCCAAGCACGGAACCTGCCCAAATAGTGACTACCAGGTTACGGTGCTCATGGGCAGAATCATTGGATGCCAGTCAAATACGCTAAATAAATCAGACCTACAATTAAGTTTTTTAAACAAAGCAAGGGCAGTGCTAACGACTGACAGGAATCGTGCGAGCCATAGCAAATGGGAAAGGGAGCCCTTCCTGTTTGTCCATGAAACCTGAAGGAATTGATTTATGTAGTACGGTATGCTGTGGGAGCAGGAGGAGGGCTCTACATCTGCCTGGGCATTCTGGAAAAGTCTGGGGCAGAGAGGATGACCCACCCTGTGATGGAAATGCCCTCCGCCCACCTGCCTAACCAGACCTTCCTCTGCTCTGGGTGGATGGCCGTCTAGGAGCATTAACCAGGGACGACCCAGAGTGCCTTGCCACACAACAGTCTCCTCCCCGGAGGGGTCTCCACACATCTTCCTGTCGTTTGACAGAGCCGTCCACAGGAGCTGCAGTTGCTAGCCTGGCTGCCTTACAGGGCAACACCAGAGTCCATAATGTGTTCCAAAAATGACACCAGGAACACCAGGTCATAAAGCTTAGAAGGAGCAAAAATGCCTCTAGAATTCACACACATGCTTGTTTTCTAAAGGAATCTAGATTTATTCGTCATGAAAACTAAAAAAGTGTATGATCTCCACTACCAAGAGTGCTGTGTAGCTGAGGCCATGCCCCTGCCCCTGTCTGATACGCCTACCCGGCCAGGAAGGGGCCATAGAGAAAGGTCCCTGCAGAACCCCAAAACCCATATGACAGGTGCTCAAGTCAGTCAACAGGCCCAATGGCCATCAGTCATCTGTGGCCGGGCTGCACTCCCTTGCCAGTGAGCTTCCCCTCCGGATGATGATGAGGCCTCTGCTGACAAGTCTTTTGCATCCATCCGGCAGAACACACATTTGGTGACGGTTTCAGAAAAGATGTCACTTTCGTAGATGGAGAAAGGCCTGTCACACACTTCACACTGGCATGGAGCATTTAAAAAGAGCAAAAGGAAGAAGTGCTGGTCAGAGGGGACCAAGGCATCCAGTTAGAATTCTCCCACCAGACCCAGCCACCTGTGGCTGGGCCAAGGCAAGAGCTCCCTCTCCTCTCTGCAGTCTCTGCAGACCCCACAAGGGTGGAAATTGCAGGCCACTGAGAGAGAATGAACACAGGCTTCTCCCTCTCCCCCCCCCCCCCCCCCCCACGGAAGCTGTGCAGGCACCGACCGCCTGGCTCATCCCTGGCTAGGGGAATCCTGGGGACAGGAGCCACAAGCCGCTCGACGGTGGAGAGGACAGGGGGTGCGTGTCTAACCCCGTCCTGTGCCCTTTGCAGAGCACAACTGTGGGGCGGAGGAGCTATCCTAACGCCCTGACACCCTGGGGACCTAACTTACAAAACCATGAGAAACAAGTAGGCAAGATTTCCAAACAAAGCAGCCATTTCTCCGGGTGAAGATACTAAGCATCCTCCTCCATGTCTGAGCCAGTTTCCGGCCAAGGCACAGAGAGCAGTGGCATGGTGGCACAGCTCACCCGCTGTATCTCCTGCCCGCAAACAAGTGAGCACCACCATGGGGCAGGCTCTCAGACCACGGGCAGGGGTCTCTCAGGGGTACCCACCACAGCACCAGCCTCCTGCAAGATGGCACCCCACCCGGGGCAGGCCCTCTGGGAAATCCGACTCCTGAGGTTTCTTATATTGATTTAGAGCAAGGTAAATGCAGAAGGCTCATCTTTGGAACAGCTTCAAGTATGTCTCTTTCTTTTCTCTGTTTTGCAAGAAAGAAATTTGATCCTTTACCTAACTTAGTCTACAGCATACTTTCCCATGGCCCCACCCCAAAAATGACAGGGCTCAGAGGAGGCAGTTCCTGGAGCCCTGTCCCTGGTGGCAGGTGAAGGACATGGAAAAGTACTGCTCTGCAGTTAGTCAGCTTCTAGGGCCTAAGGGCCAACATGGCCACATGGGCCATGATGACCAGCTGGCCACAAAGACCAGGTCCATGTTGGTCCCCTCCCCCCACCTCCTTGCCCCGTAGTGCTGTTCCCAAATTAGCCATTTCCAGAAGCGGTGGCTCCCAGCTGGGCCTTCTAAGAGGAGACACGCCTAGGTGGCTCCAGGATTCTGAGGTAAGGAGGACTCGGGGCACGCAGCATAGACTCCCCAAGCCTCTCAAAGTGGCAACCAAGTGTCTATACTGCAAGGCCCCCACAGGGACTGGCCTCCAGTCCCCAGGGATAGACTCTGTGGCCGGTCCTGGCTGCACCTGGTGAAGCAGGTGTGTCCCCCCTACCATCACGATCCTGCCCCAGAGAAAAACAGGCACCTGGGCGTCTATCACAGGAGGGCACTGGGGGGGCCTGGCCAATGGGTCTGCCGCTGACGTGTAGGAGGCCGACGCCATGTCCTGCTGTGTGCCCAGCCATTTCTCCTCTGACTCATTCCCCTCCTCAAACGCCCGGGGCTCATTCCTGCCTTGCAGTCTCCACACTGGCTCTTCCGCTGCTGGGACGTTCTTCCCCTACACATCTGCACGGCTCACTCCCTCACCACCTTCAGGTCTTTGAACAAATGTCACCTCCTCAGTGACGTGTCTCCTGACCACCCCGTGAAGCAGCCAGCACCTCTCATTCCCTTTCCTGACACTACTCCTCTCCAACTTACCGCCATGAGACCTACTGCAGTATTTTTCTTGCTTCTTTATTCATTGTCTCCTCTTTTAGAACATAACTTCCCTCAGGGCAAGAATCTCCATCTGTTTGCTCATGGTTTTATCCCCAGTTGCCCAATTAATGTTTATTCGAAGAACAAATTGATTTGTGGAGGAGACTAACGAACACCTTCATTACCCAATACTAACCTGTTTCACCTTTGAGCCCAGGGCCTTTTTGTACTTTATGACCAAAGGAATTTGGTCAATTTCTTCAATATTCCATAGTCTCATGGTCCTATCCTAAAACAAGTCAAACAGCAAAGCAGCAGTCACAAGATGGGCTCCTTCAGCTGGGAGGCCCCAGGAAGGCGCATCACATCCAGGTGAAGAATCCCACCCTGCAGAGAAGCAGAAGTAGGGTGACCGACTGTCCTGGTTTCTCTGGGACCATCCCACCTCTATGGCCACAAGTCCCCAATCCCAGCAAACCCATTCCAGGGGGCAAAAAGTCTCACTTTTCAGCAATGGATGTGGAAGTTTGAGGGAAAAGGACAAAACCCATACTGTGGTCCCCAAAATAGGAGCTGAAAGCAAAACTATTTTTAATGCCAAATGGATACACATCCATAGGTAATCCATCTTCCATAGTTGCTGTCAGTTTTCCATGACGTGCAGTTCACGTTAAGTTCCCAGTAATGGATCATCCATTACCGTGATTCACTCCATGCAACGTGATTTAAGTATCCAACTTAACTGCATGCATCGTAATTGTGTTAACAGTCTGGCTTTGATTTTACCTACGCAACTGTCGTGCTCTGTTTCAAGATATTGCTAGTAAAAATTTTTCACATTGTGAGTATTACGATCAGGTTTTCTAAGAGTTCAGATCATGAGAATGAGAATAATTACAAGGCCAGTTTCAACATGACGCAGACCTTGCCAGAAGAGGAGGCTAAACGACTCTGTTTAATGATGGCTGGACAGACACATAAAACTAGATTGGGGGCAGAGGCGAGGTGGTAAATACCCAGAACAAAGCACACTGCAGGATGTGAGGGAAAGACTTTGCTATTGGGTATGGGGAAGCAAATGCAGAAGTACATGTGGACACAAAGTCTCACAAGCCTGGGATGAGGTGGGCAGGTTCTAAATCACCAGTTTTTTCATATCCCAAAAAAGACACCAATGGGAAAGAAAATGAAATGTCAGGCAACCAGATTGGAAAAGAAGTAAAACTATCTCCATTTGAAGGTTACATAACCTTGTACATAGAAAACCTTCAAGAATCGACCAAAAAACTATTAGAACTAATAAATAAGTTCAGTAGGGCCGTCGAATACAAAATCAATATGCAAAAACCTATTGTATTTTTATATACTTGCAATGAGCACTCTGAAAATGCAACTAAATAAACACTTCCATTTAGAATCAGATCAAAAAGAAGGAAATGTTTACTAATAATTTTAACAAAGCGAGTGCAAAACTTATAGACCAGAAACTAAAAAATACTGTTGAAAGAAACTAAAGAAGGTGTAAATAAATAGAAAAATATCTCAGGTTCAATGGGTCAGAAAAAGGTAGTGTGGCACAGGCATAAAGATAGACACAGAGGTCAATAGAATCAAGAAACTAAGTATAAAACCTCACATTTATGATCAATGGCCTTTTGGCTAGGGTGCCAAGAGCTAAAACGATGAAACTCTTAGAAGAAAACATAGGGGTAAATATTAGTGACAGAAGATAAGACAATGGTTTCTTAGATCTGATACCAAAAGCAGAGGCAACAAAATAAAAAAAAAAAAAACTGGACTTGATCAAAATTAAAAATTTGTGCTTTGACAAACACACATCAAGACCTACAAATGGCCAATAGGCACATGAAAAGACGCTCAACATCATTAGCTCTCAGGGAAATGCAAGTTGAAACTACAAGATACCACTTCACAACCATTAGGATGACCACAATCTAAAAAAGATAACAAAAAAACCCTGCCCACTGGGGAGGCTGTGGACAAATTGGAACCGTCCTGCACTGCTGGTGGGAAAATAAGAGGATTCAGCACTTTGGAAAGCGGTCTGGCAGTTCCTGAAGTGAAAGCGATCAAACATACAGAGTTACCATTGTGACCCAGCAGCTCCACTCTGGGGTATAGGCCCAAAAGGATCAAACACGAGTGTTCCAACAAAAACTTGATCACGGACACTCATAGCAGTATTATTTACAATAGCCAAAAGGCAAAAAGAACCATTCCCATCAACTGATGAAATAAAATGTGATATATCCATATAATGGAATATGATTCAACAGTAAAAAGAAATTAAGTACGTACTTCTATATGTTACGACATGGATAAATCTTGAAAACATCATGCTAAGTGAAACAAACCAGTCACAAAAGGCCATGTATTGTACGATTATATTTAAATGAAAGGTCCATAATAGCAACATTAGAAACAATAATAGAATAAATAAACAGTAAAACAAAAGTAGATTAGTGGTCCGAGCTAACACAATGAGACCATAAAAGGAAATAAAAGGTATACAGATTGGGAAAGAAGAAATAAAACTGTGTTTGTTGGGGCGCCTGGGTGGCTCAGTTGGTTAGGCATCTGACTTTGGCTCAGGTCATGATCTCACGGGGGTTCGATCTCAAGTGGGTTCAAGCCCCATGTCGGGCTCTGTGCTGACAGCTCGGAGCCTGGAGCTCGCTTCGGAGTCTGTGTTTCCCTCTCTCTCTGACCCTTCCCAGCTCTGTCTCTCTCAAAAAAAAAAAAAAAAACAAAAAAACCAACTGTGTTTGTTCACAGATGACATAATGGTGTATATAGAAAATCCAAAAGCAATCAACAAAAGAATTCTTGGAATTAACAAGTGATCAAAACAGAGTTGCAGGATACAATGTTAATATACAAAAGTCAACCGCTTTCTTATATACCAGCAATGAACAGCTGGAACCTTGAATTAAAAGCACACTACCATTATTAGCCACGCCCCCCCACCAAATGAAATACTTATGTCTATTTCTAACAAAATATGTGTAAGATCTATGTGAGAAAAACTATGAAACCCTTCATGAGTATGAAAACTCAATATTGCCAAGATGTCAGCTCTTCCCAATTTGATGCATATATTCAACGCAATTCCAATAAAAATCCCAGCAAGTTATTTTGTGGATATTGACACACTGATTGCCAAAGTTTTTATGAAGAGGCAAAAGATCCTCTTGGATTGTATTGTAGCCAATACAATAACAAAGAGAGGGACAAAGTGGGAGGACAGACACTACCCAACTTCAAGTCTTACTGTAAAGCCACAGTTATCAAGACACCGCGGTATTGGTGAGAGAATAGACAGACCATTGGAACCGAATGGAGACTGCAGAAATAGACCCACGTAAATGTAATCAACTGCTTAACAAAAAAGGAGAGGCAACGCAATGGAAAAAATGATAGTCTTTTCAACAAATTTGCTAGAACAACTGAATATCCACGTGCAAAAAAAAAAAAAAAAATCTAGGCACAGACCTAACATTCTACTCAAAATGGATCACCAGGCATAAATGCAAATTGCTAAAACTCCTAGAGAATAACATAGGAAAAAAATCTAGATGACCTTGGGTTTAGCGATGACTTTTAGATATAGCACCAAAGACATATCCATGAAAGAAATAATTGATAAGTTAAACTTCATTAAAATTACATTCTTCTGCTCTGCAAAAGACACTATCAAGAGAATATAAAGAGAAGCTATAGACTGAGAGATAATATTTGCAAAAGATATATCTGATAAAGGACTATTATTAAAAATCTACAAAGAACTCTTAAAACTTAATAAGAAAACAAAGAACCCAATTAAAAATGGACCAGAAAGGGGAGCCTGGGGTGGCTGAGTCAGTTAAGCGTCCAACTTCAGCTCAGGTCATGAACTTGCAGTTTGTGAGTTCGACCTGTGCATCAGGTTCTGTGCTGACAGCTCAGAGCCCGGAGCCTGCTTCAGATTCTGTGTCTCCCTCTCTCTCGCCCCTCCCCCGCTCACACTCTATCTCTCAGAAATAAATAAACATTAAAATAAATAAATAATAAAAAAAATTTTTTAAAGACACCAGTATTCCTTGGAAAATAGTTGGTGAATTAATTTGGGGACACTGTTCAAATGAATATCCATTATCATATCATTCCTTTGATTGTTTTTATGAAAGTGAGTGTGGTCAGCAGACTAATGCCCCAGATCCTAAGCCCCAGAACCTATGAATGTGTTAGGTTATATACCAAAGAGGAATTAAGGTTGCAGATGGAATTAAGTGTGCTAATCAGCTGATCTTACAATAAACAGGGAGATTGTTGTGGGTTTCTCCAGGCGGGGTGGACATAGTCACAAAGGTCCTTAAAAGTGTACAAAACAGTGAGAGGGATATGTGACTACGGAAGAAAGGAACAGAGAGATACAACCTTGTTGGCTTTCAAGATGGAAGAAGATGAACAAGCCAAGGAATGCTGGTGGCTTCTAGAAGCTGGAAAGGGTAAGGAAATGGATTGTTCCCTAGAGCCTCCAGAAAGGAAAACAGCCCTGTGAACACCTTGGTTTTCGCCCAGAGAGACCTTGTCATACGTCTGTCTCACAGAACTGTAAGGTATTAAATTTTTGTGTGTAAGGGGTAAAGTGTATAGTGGTTTATTATAGCAGCAATCAAAGACCAACACACTGAGTGATGTTACATGTCCTGATTCAGCGGTCGCAACTAAATGTCCTGTAGGAGATCAAAAGGGGAAAGCGTGGTCACGTCTGTGTTGGCCCCCTGCTGTGCGGAACTGTCACATTCCAACAACATCATACTTTCTACAGTATATCAAGCGATTTGTCAAATTCTGGAAACCTAGCTCTTAAATACTTTGATTCAAAATTCGGAGTTTCAAATCACCTTCTTGATTTCTGTGAAGATTTTAATGAAAATCCAAAAAACAGGGGCACCTGGGTGGCTCAGTCAGTTAAGTGTCCAACTTCAGCTCATGTCATGATCTTGCAGTTTGTGAGTTTGAGCCCCACGTCGGGCTCTGTGCTGACAGCTCAGAGCCTGGAGCCTGCTTCGGATTCTGTGTCTCCCTCTCTCTCTACCCTACCCCACTCACACTCTGTCTCTCTCTCTCTCTCAACAATAAACATTAAAAAAAAATTTTTTTTAAGAAATAAACATTGAAAAAAGTTAAGTCTTACATTTATGTATTTTAAGCATACACAATATAGCCTACAAATTGAGGGACACCCGGGTGGCCCAGTTCATTAAACATCCAACTTCAGCTCAGGTCATGATCTCACCACAGTTCATGAGTTCGAGCCCTGCGTCAGGCTCTGCGCTGACAGCTCAGAGCCT
Source organism: Herpailurus yagouaroundi (assembly GCF_014898765.1). Taxonomy (NCBI): domain Eukaryota; kingdom Metazoa; phylum Chordata; class Mammalia; order Carnivora; family Felidae; genus Herpailurus; species Herpailurus yagouaroundi. The sequence continues at coordinate 6,212,096 of NW_024412425.1, forward strand.
GGAGCCTGCTTCAGGTTCTGTGTCTCCCTCTCTCTCTGCCCCTCCCCCGCCTGCGCTCTGTCTGTCTCCCTCTCTCAAAAATAAACAAACATTAAACAGAAATTTAAATATGCATTGAAGACTTCTTTTAAAGTCTAAATAAACTGTTGCATGATAAGACAGAAAGAAACAGCATAAAATATTTTTATATTTTTCTTCAACAGATTCAATTAGTCCCGCTATTAATTACTACTAATTGCTGCTGTTAAGTAGTCCAATGATTATTGTTTCAATAATAGCATTTATGTAACAGAGAAGGAAAAACACAGAATGAGACATAATTTCAAATAAGCATTCACTTTGCATACTTTGGTTTGCACTTTTACTTTTCTCCAGCTTTACTGAGATATAGTTGCCATAATCATTTCTCATATTTTCAGGTTAAAATAGTAACACGTAGGCACAGGTCTGGCAGCATCTGGGCTGGCTGGCTCTCTAACAAGGGAGCCTACTCACGGTTCACAGAGTCTTGCCCACGGTCCCATAGACCTAGAAACCCCCAGACTAGAGAATGACATGGCTCTAATAAAGATCGGTGGGGGGCAAGTTGGGACGCCCACTTCTCCTGTACTCACACCTGAAGGACAGCCCTTGGGACACCCTGGGCTAGCTCTTGTGTGCCATTGGCATGGGAACTCCAGGACATAGTGATGCAGAAAGGGAAGACCCACCCGGGACCTCAGGGTGGTCTCTGGGGCTCACCAACACAACGAGCTGACACTTTCCCCTCCTAGGCCCCCTGCTGGCTCCGTCACTCACGGGTCTGGGCAGGCCCTTCCTCCAACAAAGCTCAGAGGTGAGTGGTTGCAGACACGGAAATACCTGGCGACTCCCCACAGGAGGACAAGAGGACCTGCTTTCCCTGTTCCCAGCAGCTCCCTGGATGAGGGTGGCCTGGCTAGGTGCGGCCCTCACAGAGAGCCGGCCCAGGAATTTTGCTGGGCAATAACACTTCTGTTAACACAAATTCTGACAAGTGTGAGAGAAATTTTAAGTTACTCAAAGGCTGCCCATTTTTACCTTTGAAGAAGACAGGACCCGTTTCTTGTCACTGCTAATGGCAACATCTGTCACCCAGTCACTATGGCCCTGAAGAAAAAAAAAATAGAATTTTAACAAGGAACTGGAGGAAAAACCTTGGGAAACACAACAAAAACAGAAAACACAAAGTTGGGACCCCAGAGATGCGTACATTTAAGATGCTAACTGTGTTTCCCTGATGTCACCAATGACATTTAAGGTGGAACAGAAACTGTAAAGGTTGACGATGCGTGCGTACATTACAGCACTGTGTGCGTTGTTCAAATAGTACTCTGGAGTTTAGCAGGATAGAAAGAAAACGACTATGTTCCCGGCTGGTCCCAGAGCACCTCTTGCAGGTTTTTGTTGGCATTCTTTGTTCCAGGAAATACCATTCCTATTGGAGGTCCTGTTGGTGAGGGGGCTTTTGCTTCAAGTGAGGTTTGCTTCAAACCTATCCACTGTGGCTCAGGCAATTAGGGGGTTATTTTCCTCAGGTAAAATGGAGCTCAGAGGAGATAAGTTCCATGGCCAGCTCAGACCCCGAATGATGTCAGGGCTCTGCATCAACATCTTTATCATTCTTTGGCCTTCCTCGTACAGAAAGAGTGGAAGGGGAGGCAATATGGTATATGATGGATATGGTATATGGCAGGAGGAAAGAAGGCAAGAGAGAAATTAAATTCCTGTGCAGAACAAAAGGACAGGAGCTTAAGGGTGGGACAAATAGAGAAGAAGAAGAGAGCAACCGGAAAGGGGACAAAGGGACTTTTGAACACAGGGATGTTCAACATTTGGTTCTAAGGTGTTTATTTGCTGTGATGTAAACTCCCTTTGCCTCCCCCAAAACCCTTGGAGAAGAGGACTGAAAGACCAGCTCTGGGAGCCTGAATGTTGTGATGATCCAGGGGACACATTTGAGCCACAGGGAACAGAGGGACCAAAAATCATGGATGCAAGCATTCACAGCCAAACCATGAGACCACAAGACCAGGGAGGATGTAGATATCTTGGGGTAGGAGGCACTGGGCACAGAGGCACTACTGTAGCCAATCCTGGAACTACCTGACTCTGGATTCTTGCCATGTGGGACAATCCATCCCCTTACTATAGAGCCACTTTGAGTTGAGTCTCCTCTAACTTATAGGCAGAAGCACTCAGCCGATGCCACCATTTTGGAGTCCATTACTCTTTGTGTATCTTCGTTATGGGACTCATCTTTCTGTAGAGTAATGTCCGTGGTCCTTAGACACTTTCCCACCTCTGAGTTTCTGCATTTGCTCTCACATTTGCCTAGAATGCCCTTCCCCAAGATCCTCATCCACCTAGTCTTTCTTTGTCATCAAGTTCTCAGCTCATATGCCACCTTCTCCAAGAAGCCCTCCCACTGTGGATTACTCCTTGGGGTCTATTTCTATCACATCACCCTGTTGTGGTTTCTCTCTTTCACTCATCACTGTCAGTGATTTGTTTGTTGGTTTCTGGTCTGTTCTCCACAGAGGTGTCACCTCCAGTTGGGACAGCTTGGTCTGCCTCACCCACGGCTGTATTCCCAGCACCCAGCACCCGGCATGATCCTCTATCTGATGCTGACATTGGTACCTTCAAGGAGAGCTTCCGGTAGCCTTCTCCTACATCCCAGATAGCCACAGTCCTGTCGAGCCCTCCAGACACGAGAAAAGAGGCTACAACAAAAAGTGACAAAGTTTCAGGGGGTGGGTGGGGTCATCTTCCCCTGCCATCTACTTCTTCCTTCAGGAGGCCAAAATGGGAGGAAGCATTTGTGAAGTGCCACCATGGTTCACTCCAAGGACGCTCAAACCCCTTATTGGTGTGGCTCAATGTCTCCCAACCAGTTAACAGTCAATTCTCATTATTCATGGCAATTATATTCTGTAGTCATCACAAACACTGAATTAGTTAACAGTGAACAATTTCTCCCAGGGAATATGCAGGGTTAGGTCCCTGTGAGCCTCTGGTCACAACATTTCATTAACTGATCAATATATAACCTTGTTTTATGTCTGTTTCTGTTTGAACACACTTTATTTGATACATATTGTTTATTCATTAAGGTTAAGTTCACGGCCATCAGTGCTACAGCTCATGCCTGAACCAAGCTTCTCTGATACATGTGTTTTCCTTGTAAGGCACATTACTGCCTTCTTGTATTAGGAACAGCAGACAGCAAGCACATCAGTATTGTGCTTGGGGGCTTTTTAAACAGCAAAGTCACACCAAAAAAAAAAAAAAAAAACGCCACAAAATGCAAAATACCTGGGCACTAAATGGACTACTTTACAATAAGAGAGCTGAACTAAGAAGGCAGAGGGTCACCTTGTTCAACCTCAGCTGCGAATGTGTGCATAGGCTAACTCACACTTGTCACTGTTCTGTGCATGTCCATAGTCCACGTGGCATCGCAGAAGTGCCACAAGTATTGATTTTAGAGTTACAAAGAAATTTTACCCAATATGCTAATTCACAAACACGGAACGTGTGAATAGCGATGATGTAAGTCTGAAACCCCGAAACAAGGACGGAAGCTGGCAGGACACCTCTTAATGGGGTCTGACTCACACAGACACTGCTTGTGAAGAGGAAGAGTTGTTCAAAGGCACTCTAGCATCTCTCAAGCCAGGCCCTGATTGCTTCTGTACTGGCAGGGTGCCCCTGAAACACAGAATGAGCGCCACTCCCAAGAACGGAGGGGTCAAACATTTGGCTCCTGTGTGTCTAGTGGTCATTTCCCTCACTGAGGCTAGTGGCCTAAGGCTGCTTCCTGTCCTCACCCCTGTTTGCATCTATGCCCCTTCATTTAGCAACAACTCCCCAATTTCCCATGGGGAACACCCCTCACATACTCTTAGTCCCTCTGGTCAGGGGGTACTGACTTGAACCTGTAGCTCAAGGGGGTGGGGGTGGGCAAGTTACTCACACCTAGTCAATCAGAGCTTCTCAGCCCCTGCTGAAATGATTGGTTCAGAGATGAGTGTGTGTCCCAAGCTGAGCCAATGAGAGACTTTCCTGGGACTTGTGCTGGTACCATCTAAAAGAAGGATCTCTGGGGCACCTGGATGGCTCAGTCAGGTAAGCCTCCAGCTCTTGGTTTCAGCTTAGGTCTGGATCTCACAGGTTTGTGGGATCATGCCCTGCATCAGGCTCTGTGCTGACAGTGTGGAGCTTGCTTGAGATTTCAGTCTCTTCTCTCTCTCTGCCCCTCCCCAAACTCGTTCTCTCTCTCTCTCTCTCTCTCTCTCTCTCTCAATAAAGAAATAAACTTTAAAGAAGAAGAGGAGGAGAGGGAGAAGGAGAGGAGGAAGAAGAGGAGGAAGAATAAGGAGGAGAAGGGTCTCTCTTTCTCCAGGGTTGGCTCCCTGACAGCCTTGTCTGAGTGTCTGGACCCAGCCATGCCTACTCTTGGACTCTTGGGGGTTAATAAATATCTTTGGCAGCTAAGCCACATTAAACTGAGTCTCTGTTACTTGCAAACTTGTATCTACGAATGTGCCTCTTGGTTTTTTTGTTCCCAGTGAAGATAAAACCACTTTCACCATTGGCATCGTGGGAAATTGCCTCTCTATACTAAGGAAAGTCCATGTGCACGGAACAGGAGGACATCTGCCCTAGCGCTCTGACAGGTGTGAAATCCTTCTATGTGTTAATTACTCACTGTCTCTGGCAAAGTAGCAGGAGCTCACAGAACCTTCATGGCCCTGCATCAGAGTCACACAGGCTCCGCAGTTTCGAAACTCCCCTGTATGGACATTCCAGATTTTTAAGGTTTTATCCCAAGAGCTTGTACACAGGAAATGGCCACTGAAGGTGAAACAGCAGTTAGAGATCGCACTGGAATGTGCCCTGAAACACAGATGGAAGCGTGCACACATCAGCACTACACGCCTGGAGGATCTGAGGACGCACCTGAGGGGAGGGGCATTGGAGCTGCTCCCCGGTGACCTAACGGACCTCATTCCTTTGATCACTGCCTACCGTGGCCCAGATCTTAATTGTTCTAGGTCACGCTATTCCAGGACTTCTCAATCATGGCGATACTGACATTTTGTGCTGGGTAGTTCTCTGTGAGAGGGGGTTGTCCTGCACATTGTAGGATACCTAGCACCATCCCTGGACTCTACCCACTAGATGCCCTACACCCAACCTGTGACAACTAAAAATGTCTCCAGACGTCGGCAAATTGTCCCCCGGGGGAGAAAATTGCGCCTGGTTGAGAACCACTGCACCACTTAGAGCTACCTGAGACTTGAGGAGAAGAGCATCTGAAAATGTTAGTGGCAGTTAATAGAAGAACAGCCCTTCAGGTTTGGGTCACACTTATCAGGTGGGTGTCTCCAGCCCACCCCCCACTTCCTTTTCTGCAAGACACGGAGGCTTGGCTCCTCTCCCTGGTCCTCCTCCCCCACCCCTCTCCTACTACTTCCTCCTTCCCTTCCCAACTACTCTATCTTTTTTCTCTCCCTCTCTCCTCATTTGTCTTCAGTACCATTAGAGCATATTTTAACATTGTGCGTTTAATTAATAAAGTTTTGAGTTATCCATTCTCAATTTTTATATGTCCTTTTTAAAAAGGGGGGGATCTGTCAGACTTTTGCTGTTTTTGTTGTCTTTGTGATCTTTTGTGTTGTATTTTCCCCATGAATCTCACCTTCTGTTACAATCAGTTTATGTAAACATAAACAAGCATCTCTGAGTAGCCTGGATTATAAAATCCAGGAAAGCTTGGACAAAACTGTTTTCTAGAGCTCAGGTCAGAGTCTTGGACTGTATTTCAGTTCTTTGTAATGCACAGACTGAGTAAGATCAAAGGAGAAGAAATATCAACTCCTTAGAGGTGTCCAGGTTAAAACGTTCCAAATCCCTGTGGCTGTCAGGCTAAGAATCATCCCAGCATATACTGGAGATGGATTAAAAAGCTTTCCCCACAATCCAGACACTGTTGTTGGGATTTAAACCAAGGCTATCTCTATTTTCCAGGATGGGGCTCTCATTTCCAATAAATTCCACTTCTCATAAAAGATCGTTGCACTTTGGGGCCCCTAGATGGCTCAGTCATTGAGCTCACTCGTTGAGCGTCCGACTTCAGCTCAGGTCATGAACTTAGGGTTCGTGAGTTCGAGCCCCGCATCGGGCTCTGTACTGACAGCTCGGAGCCTGGAGCCTGCTTTGGATTCTGTGTCTCCCTCCCCCTCTGTTCCTCCCCTGCTCGCACTCTGTCTGTCTCTCAAAAATAAATAAAGATTAAAAAATTAAAAAAAAGAAAAGATCATTGCACTTAGTACAAAAGTTTGGGGAAAGTGCTTGTATCGCACTTGTTTCTGGACAAGATGGAATCAATGCACTTCTTCCTATTCCTTCTGCTAAGTACACCTAAAAATCTGGGCATTTGTAAAGCAAATGGAAGACTAGGAAAGATGGAGACAAGTAGGCAGACCAGCATGACATCTTGGGACCCAAGAATGACATATATATCCTATATATGAATGACATATTCATATATCCTGGACTGAATACTGGAAAAGCTTGTAACCCAAAAAACAATGGGGACCATTAAGAGGACCTCGAGGAAAGTCTGTTCTCCATAGCCAAAGGGATAGCCTAGCTAGACAGAAAACTTTTAGGCACTACCCACCTTCCTCTAGCCAAACATTCAGGATTTTATGATCCAGACTACCCAGAGATGCGCGTTTATGTTTATGCATCTCATCCCCACCCCTCTCAGCAAGGGCCCAAAAGGACCTTGACTGCAACACTTTCCAGACTGTACTGAGGTGGCCTGCTAGAACAAGATTCTAAGACTGAGAGTTTCCTAATATAATTAATACACAACAAAAGGTTGTGTACACAAAATGTACACAACACAACAGAAATCACTCATCATACTAAGAGCCAGAAAAATCTCCCTGTGAATGAGAAGATTAATCAACAGATTCTCAACACTGAGATGACACAGATATTACAATTATCTGACAAGTATTTTTAAGCAGCCACCCTAACAATGCTGTGATGGACAATTATGATCATGCTCAAAACAAATGAAAAGATGGAAAGCCTCAGCAAAGAAATAGAAGATGTGACAAAGAACCAAATGAAAATTTTAGAACTGAAAAATACGATAACCAAAATTAAATCAGTGAAAAAAAACAGAGAAAAGAATAAGTGAATATGAAAACAGACAATATAAATTAACCAGTTCAAAAAATAATTGACAGAAAAAAAAAAAAAAACCAGCCTGAGGGACCTGTGGGACTATAACAAAAGATCTAAAATTTGTGTCCTTGGAGTCCCAGAGGGAAAGGAGAAAACAGTAGCGCTGAAAAAGTAATCACAGAGACTATGTCTGGGGGTACTTGGGTGGCTCAGTCAGTTAAGTATCCAACTCTTGATTTTGGCTCAGGTCATGATTTCAAGGTTTGTAGGTTCAAACCCTGTATTGGGCTCTGTGCTGACAGTGTGGAGCCTGCTTAGGACTCTCTCTCTCTCTCTCTCTCTCTGTCTCTTCCCCTCCCTCGTGCTCTTTCTCTCAAACATACATACATACATACATACATACATACATACATACAAGTAAATAAATAAGTAAATAAATAAAAACATTTTAAAAAAGAGATTATGTCTGAAATTTTACCAATTTGGCAAAAGACATAAATCTTCAGATTCAAAAAGCTAAGTGAAACTCAAGTGGGATGAACCCAAAAAAATCTACACCCTGACACATCATAATTAAACTTCTTTTCTTTTTTTAATTTTTTTTTCAACGTTTATTTTTAAGACAGAGAGAGATAGCATGAACGGGGGAGGGGCAGAGAGAGAGGGAGACACAGAATCGGAAGCAGGCTCCAGGCTCTGAGCCATCAGCCCAGAGCCTGACGCGGGGCTCGAACTCATGGACCGCGAGATCGTGACCTGGCTGAAGTCGGACGCTTAACCGACTGCGCCACCCAGGCGCCCCAAACTTCTAGCGCAAACCTTGATCTAGGGGTCCTGAGTTCAAGCCCCACACTGGGAGTAGGGATTACTTTAAAAATATTGAATTAAAAGGGCATCTGGGTGTCTCAGTCAGTTAAGTGTCCAACTCTTGATTTCAGTTCAAGTCATGATTTCACCTTGCAGAGCCTTCTTGAAATATTCTCTCTCTCTCTCTTCCCCTTCTCCCTTTCAAAATAATAAACTTTAAAAATTAAACTAAATAAACACATCATTAAACTTCTGAAAACTTAAGACAAAGAAAAAAATCTTGAAAGCAGCAAGAGAGAAATGGCATCTTATCTATAGGAGAAAAACAATTTGAATGGCAGTGGATTCTTCATCAGAAACCATGAAGATCAGAAGAAAGTGACATGACAGATTTCAAATAAATGGAAAAAAAAATGTCAACCCTGATTTTTATATCCAGCAAAAATATCCTTTAAGAATGAAAGGGGAATCAAGACATTTTCAGATTAAGGAGAACTAAGATAATTTGTTGCCCTCAGAAGTATTCTAAAAGAATACCTGAAAGGAATTTTTTTTAAACAGAAAGGAAATGGGGAAAGAAGGAAACTTGGACCATCGGAAAGGAGGACAGAACATGGTAGGCAAAAGTATGGGTAAATACAATAGACTGTTCTTCTCTCTGGAGTTTTCTTAATTATGGTCGACATTTGAAGCCAAAAAAATATCACTTATTTATACTTACACCCTGTAAGTTTCCAAATAGGTTGAGACTGAATTTTTAAAATCCTTTAGCAAGACCAGCTAAGATAATTTGCAGGACCCAGTGCATGATTAAAATGCAAGGTCCCAGTTCCTCCAAAAGCTATAGATAGTATTAGCATATGATCCAGAAAGTCCACTCCTAGGTATATGGCCAAAAGAACTGAAAGCAGGGACTTGAACAGATATCCATCTGCTAATGTTCATGACAGCACTATTCACAATAGCCAAAAGATAGAAGCAACTCAAGTGACCCTCAACAGAGGAACAGATAAACAAAATGTGGTACATACAAAAAATGAAATATTGTTCTGTTGTGAAAAAGGAATGAAGTTCTAATACACGCTACATGGGTGAATTTTACAAACAGGATGCTACATGAAAGAAGCCAGACACAAAAGGTCAAGTAATGTATGATTGCATTTGTATGGAACATCCAGTACAGACAGATTCACAGAGCAGAAAGTAGAATACAGGTTGCCAGGGGCTGGGGTTGGAGGGAGTGGGGAATTATGGTTTAACGGACACGGGGTTCCTGTTTGGGTAATGAAAGGTAATGAAAGACAGTGGGGATGATTGCACAATATTGTAAATGTAATGAATGTCAGTGATTAACTTTAAATGGTTAAAATGAAATTTTTACTTTATGTGTAGTTTACCACAACTTAAAAGATAACAATGTGATAGCCTCCAAACCACTGTTCACTTGAAATGGGTGAATTCTCTGCTGTGTGAATTATATCTCGGTAAAGCTGTCAAGAGAGAAAGACAGGCAGGAAGGAAGGAAAGGGAAAAGTGATGGCTTCTGGGGAAACTGAATGGTTACAAGACAGGTAGAAGAGATTTTTCACTATATATCCTTTTGTTCCTTTTAAATTTTGTACTGTGTTGCATATTTTACATCTTCAAAAAGTAAATTACATATTTTTGAAATAAAAACATGCAAGGTCCCTTGTTCAAAAACTAAGAATTTAAGGACGTTGACAGCAGAGCATTAAATCAAGTGTGGGGCCCTGTGTGGGGCCCTGTGTGACTTTAGAGGCTGCAGCCCTGTCACTTGTCACCAAGAATCTTTGCCTTTATATTTTCTTGCTAAAAACTATTTCCAAAAAAAAAAAAAATCACACATTTGGGTTGATCAAAAATACCAATAGGGTGCCTAGGTGGCTCAGTCAAATTAAGCTTCCAACTTCGGCTCAGATCATGATCTCACGGTTTGTGAGTTTGAGCCCCATGTCAGGCTCTGTGCTGACAGCTTGGAGCCTGGAGCCTGCTTCGGATTCTGTCTCCCTCTCTCCCTCCCTCTCTCCCTCTCTCTCTCTCTCTCTCTCTCTCTCTCTGCCCCTCCCCTGATCACACTCTGTCTCTCACTCTCAAAATGAATAAATATTTTTTTAATTAAAAAAAAATTTTTTAATACCAATAGAGGGGTGCCTGGGTGGTTCAACAGGTTAAGCATCTGACTCTTGGTTTAGTTCAAATCCTGATCTCACAGTTCGCAGGTTCGAGCCCCGCATCAGGCTCTGGGGTAATAGCATGGAGCCTGCTTGGGACTCTCTCTCTCCCTCTCTCTCTCTGCTCCTTCCCTGCTCTCTCTGTCTCTCTCTCTGTCTCTCTCTCGCTTGCTCTCTCTCTCCCTTTCTCTTGAAATAAATAAATAAACCTAAAAAAATACCAATAAACATTTTGCTTGTTTCCTTTTCCACCTCCATGGGGAAAACAGAACGGAGTGGACTATGACACTTGCCCATAGCTGGAGCTGCGGCCACCTCTGCTGTCTGCACCCCACCCCCCACTGGGCTAAGGAGGCGTTCCACAGCGCCCCCACCCAGGTTTCCATGAGAGTCACTCTCAGTAACAGCACGTGTTGAGCACCCATTGTGTGGCCTGAGCTAAGGACCTCACTCAGATGTCACCTCTGCTCGGTTTGCAGGTGAGGAAACTAAGGTCCAAGGTCACACAGGATATGAACCTGCACACTCTTTTTTTTTTAATTTTTTAATGTTTTTATTCATTTTGGAGAGACAGAGAGAGACAGCACTAGCACGGGAGGGGCAGAGAGAGACAAGAATCTGAAGCAGGCTCCAGGCTCTGAGCTGTCAGCACAAAGCCCAACGTGGGGCTTGAACCCATGAACCATGAGATCATGACCTGAGCCAAAGCTGGACGCTTAACCGACTGAGCCATCCAGACATCCCTGAACCTGCACACTCTTGACCCCTGGCCAGACGCCCATGGGACAGCCTGGCCCAGTCCAGCAAGGCTCCTGACTGAGCAGAGCAGACAGGGTGACAGGGCACATACACATTCTGGGATCCTGACTCCAGGGCCTGTTGGAGAGGACTGGCCCCCCGCCTGGTGGTGGCCACCTGACAGGTAACCCTTGCAGTCCTGGATTATCAGATCTTCCCATTTCACAGGAGACACTGGAAATTCACATTTAGGAGGGAGGTGGGGAGGCTCTGCACAATGTTTTCCAGCGTTGGCTCACATGGAAACAAACGCACCTGAGGCCTGTCCCTGCCCAGAAGCCACAGCTAGTGGTGTCCCCCCGCCCACCTCCCTCCTTCACTTTCTCCATCTCCAGCCTCCTCCGAGCACCTGTGACCAAGCTGGGGATGCCCCATGTGGATGCCAGCTCACAGCTGAAGGTGTGCGGGCCAAATCCAGGAGGGTCTGAACGGGGACTCCAGCCCACCTCTCTGCTGCAGGATGGGGCCCCCCCCCTCACTTGGTGATGGTGAGCAGCGTGGCTTGGGATGTAATATCCCAGATCTTGATGCTTTTGTCCAATGAGACGGAAGCCACCTTCTGGCTGTCGGGGTCAAAGCAGCATGCTGTGAGAGACCGGCTGTGATGATCTGAGGCACAGGGAAAGCGACTCATCACCTGACATTCCACATTCCAGGCCACGAGCTCCACATGGCCCAGAAGCTCACACTACTCCCCCAGACTGAGACAGTACTACAGAAACATGAATCCCAGTTTCACAAGGGACTCCTCACTTGCACAGACATTTCCCAGGCGCCTACTGTGTGCCAGGCTGAGAAGAAGAAGCCCGAACAGAGCTCCCGGTCTGATGGAGAGACGCCCTGTGCAAGCTACAACCCACAGGTGTCAGGGGCCACGAGTGGTCATGGTTCCTGGCCAACAGATGGCTGGCCCAGCCCTGACAGGTCGAGGAGGGGCGCTAAAAGTTAGCAGGGGAAACAGAATAGGAAGAGGGCTCCCAGCAGAAGGAACACGTGCACAGGCCTGGAGGTTGGACAGAGCGTGGAAAAGTGTGGGGTGCAACTAGAACCTGGAGGGGGAGGATGGGTAGAGTATGAGGGGACACAGGAGAGGGGAGGGGCAAGCCATGGGGCCGTGCACACGCCACAGATCTGTGCCGATAAACATAAACACAAGGTGCACATGGGAAGTAGGACTGGGATGTGCACACACACATGCCCACACACACTCACAGAGGTCGGGAAGGCCACCCAGTAACATGTTGTTCATAATAGACACTCCCACGGAGGAGACAGGACACACAGAGCAGCCTTGTGCTTTTTACTTTACATAGTTACCAAATGTTTTACAATGATTGCATATTTTTTAATGTTTTATTTTGAGATAACCGCCAACTTACATGCCCTTGTGAGGAATAACACTGAGAGAGCCTATGTGCCTGTCACCCAGTTTCCCCCAATAGAAACACCTTGTGTAACTATCACACGGTATCACAACCAGAAAATTGACATCTGATGATTATTATCTTTATTTATATATATGTATTTTTTTAAGTTTATTTTGAGAGAGAGAGCACAGGGGAGAGGGGGAGAGAGAGAGAGAGAGAGAGAGAGAGAGAGAGAGAGAGAGAACCCCAAGCAGGCTCCGTGCTGTCAGCCCCATGCCAGTCTCAGGGCTTGATCCCACAAAGTGTGAGATCACGACCTGAGCCGAAATCAATCGACTGAGCCTTCCAGGTGCCTCTTTCATCTTTATATTTTAAAAATACATATAAAAATACTATAAAGGCTGAGCCTCCGCTCAGTAAAAGATTGGGCTTTAAACGTCTGCATGACATTGGAACAGAACACTTTTTCATTTATTACAAATGGGGTTAATCATAAAAGCCTTAACCGATGATGGTTTTAGCTACTGGTGTTCTACCAATGAGTGTCTATCTGTAATGATGCCGCTCATTACAGCTTCACCAAATAAGGCAATCAAAAGTCACTGTAAGGGGCACCTGGGTGGCGCAGTCGGTTAAGCGTCCGACTTCAGCCAGGTCACGATCTCGCGGTCCGGGAGTTCGAGCCCCGCGTCAGGCTCTGGGCTGATGGCTCAGAGCCTGGAGCCTGTTTCCGATTCTGTGTCTCCCTCTCTCTCTGCCCCTCCCCCGTTCATGCTCTGTCTCTCTCTGTCCCAAAAATAAATTAAAAAACGTTGAAAAAAAAATTAAAAAAAAAAGTCACTGTCAGTTAAGTGACAAGCAGCTGTTACCATCGCAGACAGAACAGAGCAGGGAGCCCATGCAAACTCACTTTTGATGTGTGACACAGTGGTGGCGTTTTCCGCATCTGTTATACAGATTCCGCGATCCACGTCCAAGGCTGAGACCACGTATTTGCCATCAGGAGAAAGCTTACAGGAGGCTATGAAGGTTTCATGGTTGATCTTCCACTGAATAGGGCAACAATCAAAAGGTTGTTCTCTCTCTAGCCCAGCTGTCCAGTAGAACTTTCTGTGATGACAGAAATGTTACATCTAGGCACTATCCAATATACTAGCCTCTGGCCACATGTGGCCGTTGAGTACTTGCAATGGGCTAGTGCCGGTAAGGAACTGAATTTTTAAGTTCGTGTAGTTTTACCTAATTAAATTAATAAATGCAATTCATTAAGCTGTCTCCAGGACAGATGGACAAGGACAGGTAGAGCGGCTAGTGGAACTGGCAGCAAGGTTCTAGTAATGACCAACTTCACTCCTGTTCAGTTTGGTAAACAAGTGTTTATTAAGTATCTGCCATGTGTCCAGCACTGTGGACAAGACACTGCAGCCCAGTCCCTTGGGCATCTCACAATCCCTTGGGACAGGCTGGCACCAAACCCCAAGAAGGGGACACTGAGCTGCTCCACATTCTAGGAAAGGAGGATCTCTCTGTAGGTTATAAATTATGGTATTGCCATTGTGACAGCTTTAAAATATGCCCGCAAATCCTTTGACAGTCCTCCCTCCAAAAGGTGCAGCCTAATTCCCTACCCCTTGTGTATGGGCTGGACTTGGTGACTCATTTCTAATGAATAGAATATTGCAGAAGTGACAGCATGTGACTAGGTCATAAAAGAAACCATAGCTTCCTCCTTGCTCTCTCTTGGATCACTTACTCTGAGGGAGTAAACTCAAGCAGCCCTATGGAGACACCCAAGTGGAGAGCAATTGAGGGCTCCTGCCAAAAGCCATGTGGGTGCACCATCTTGGAAGATGAGCCCCAGTTGAGCCTTCAGATGACCTTAACCCCAGATAACATCTTAACTGTGACTTCATAAGAAACTTGAACCGGGGTCCCTGGGTGGCTCAGTTGGTTAAGCGTCTGACTCTTGGTTTTGGCTCAGGTCACGATCTCATGGTTCATGAGTTGGAGCCCCACATTGGGCTCTGTGCTGACAGCATGGAGCCTGCCTGGGATTCTCTCTCTCCCTCCCTCTCTGCCCCTCCTCTGCTCTCTCTGTCTCTCAAAATAAATAAACTTAAAAGAATTTTTTTTTAAATAAGAAACTTGAACCAGAACCACCCAGCTAAGTGGCTCCTAGATTCCTGACTGTCAGAAACCATGAGATAATAAGTGTTTGTTGTTTCAAGCTGTTAAGTTTTGGCCTAATTTGTCAAGCGGTGGTGGATAACTAATTCAGCTCTGTAGTTGGCAAGTGGCATGGATCATTGTGCAATAAAAATAAATAAAAGTACTGTAAAGAAGTTTAAAGAAGAAAAAGAAAAGCATCTCAAATAGAAAAACTGGCTAGAGACAAGAGCAGGAAATTTACAAGAGAAGAAATAAACATTTGGAAAAATGCTCAAAGTCAGGAGTAATCAATGTTCGTCTCATTTTTCATCTACCCAAACTGGCTAAAAAAAATTTTTTTTAAATCATGATATCTGGCATGAAGAGGGTGAGCTCTCTTCCAGTGCCTTCGATATGAGTTGGCACAGATGTCTAGATGACAATTTTTAAAACGCCATGATTCTATATCAAATTAGCAGTCAAATCCAGCTCTATTTCCTTAAAAATATTGGATCCTAGGTATCAAAAGTTATATGCAAAGTTTCCTCATTGTAGCATTGTTCATGATAGGGAAACGTGAAAACAGCCCCAGTGTCCCATAACGGGATGGTGAAACACAGTCTGACTTATCCATACCACGGAATCCATGCATCCATTACGAAGGATGACATTGGTATATACGTACTTACCCATTTGTTTTTAAGTGGTGAAAAAAAAAAAAAAGTCAAGATCCAGAAGTATGCACAGGATTATGCCATGTTGTTAACAGAACATACTTGCCTGTGTTCATATGGAAATGTACGCAGACACAGGAAAGGAGATGCCAAGTTATTAACTATCACCTCTGGGATTTTTACAGTGAAATAAACTGATCTTTGCACTAAGAAGAAAAGAGGAGCAAAGGGGAGCATTCAGGAGCTCCCTGGGGAGCCCCTTGGGCAGGGCCAGGGCTACCTGGGCACCAGACAGAGAGGGAGTCTCAGGCTGGTTTGGATGGATGGATGGATGGATGGATGGATGGTGGCCCCTCCAAGACGGGGAGAGGACCCTCCCCTGGACACTCGTGCTTTGACCACGTGGCCTTTGTCCCATGGCCTCAGCTCTGCTTCCCGCCCCATCAAATCCCAACACCCCACAGAGGAGGGTCTATTTCCCTGTGCAGTTCCCTCAGCCTTGAATTCGATGGTCCTTTCTCCCCGACCACGAGTGACCCTTGCTTCTTTTGGGTATCAAACTCTTCCCATCCTTCCAGCAAAAGCCCCAAGAAGCTTTCCTTCCCCGACACCCACCCGCCATCATCTGGTGTCCCTGAGACAACCCTCCTTTTCTGAAAGACTGCTTTCCCTTCCCACCCCAGACCCAGCCCAAGGCCCCCAAAGCCCAGTCAAGATCCCGTGCTGCCACACTGGGCGGGGCACACTCACCAGCAGCTTGCCTGTCTCAAGGTCCCAAGCCCTCACTGCTTTGTCATAGGACGCTGCAATAATTCTGCCAAGAAAATGACCCAGACAGTTATGGCTACAGGTTCTATGGAAAAAAAAAAAAAAAACCTGGAAATTTCTTCATAGAAAATTTCTATAACTTAGGACCAAGGTTGCAAGTAATACCTGAATCTTTCTCGAGACGCTCCCGGCCCCCTCCATGAGCCTCACGGAAAACAGACAGACCCTAATACCGAGGCATTACCGCATGCCCTTCCTGAATCCCTCAGCCACCCAGATGTGTTCTTTCATATTTAGGGCATTAAAGGGACCGTGTCTTCTCTTCTGGGAATGACTGTCTTCTTCTGAGGGGATACCTACGGCTCACACGGACCCACTGTTTCCTTCTCTGCTCACGTCTTGTTACAGGAAAACACTTTGGCAGCTCACTTTGTTCTGAAATGTTCTCTTTTACACCTAGTAAAAATAACATAGCTGTACCTTTGTACATAATAATATACATGTATCTTTCTTCCATTGCGTGATTCCATGGTAATCCGTATCCCCCATATCACGTAATGTTCCAATACTAGTTTTTACTAGTTTTGTAACTGCTGGATAAAAATAAATCTAGGGGCGGCCTGGGCGGCTCAGTTGGCTCAGTGTCTGACTTCGGCTCAGGTCATGATCTCACAGCTCGTGAGGTCGGGCCCCGTATCGGGCTCTCTGCTACCTGCATGGAGCCTGCTTTGGTTCCTGCCTCCCTCCCACTCTGCCCCTCCCGAGCTGTGATTTCTCTCTGTCTCAAAAATAAATAAAAACATCAAAAAAAAATTTTTAAGTAAATCTATTTTAAAGCAAACCCCTTGTTTTAAAGGCCCATTTCACCTGCTCATGAGGGGCTTGAGCAAATGTCTCCCAGAGGCTCTTGTGTGCATGCGGCTGCCTCCGAGCTGGGGCGTGCCTGCCTCCATTTCCCCTGTGAGATGCTGCCTGGGCCTCAATGGCCAGTGACCCCTCGCAGCGTCCACAGCCCATGGGTGTAACTATGGGAAGAGAATGCAGACTGGCTTTGTCTTAGCCACAATACTTGTTGTCTTTTTAGCGCTTTGAATTTGCAAAGAGTTGTCACATCCCCTTGACTCTTACAGCGAAACATGGAAACCATGGGGACATATATGGGAGAACGGGAGTGTATCTGCCCATAAAACAGAAAGTCGTCCCTGGCCTGCCTCCTCACTCCTCCTGACCCGTGTAAGACGAGGGAAAGGTCACCTTTTGCTGTCAGCCGTCACGCTGCACTCTAAAACAGGAGCATTGGGCCTGTGCTCAAAATCCCGAATGACTGAGCCATCCACAGCATCCTCAAATCAACAGGAGAGAGGGAGAGAGAGGTCACTGAGCCGTTGGTGCAAGTCATGAACTGAGCTCAAGGGCAGCCCCGAGCTCGTCTAAACGGCAAAGTATGAGAACCTGTGGTCTTATGTCCCTCACCTTGCTCAAGAGGGCAAAAGGACTTCCCAGCCTCTTCCCCAGAGCAGCAAGGACACCCTGCCACCCACAGTATCCCTGGGAAACTCCCCCTCAACTGCACAGGCACCAGACGGCAACGGGCCACTCTGGGGACAGAGCTGCAGACAATTTTCTCCAACGCTACTGGCCGAAGAGGCTTTGCAGAATCCGCAAGACCTTTCAAGAACTTTTTAGAAGTTCACACCCTTTGACCCGGCAATTCTTCTAGTCAGAACTGTGGTCACAAGGACTTAAGCATGAAAGGGTTCGCCACATGGGTGAGAGGGGAGGCTAAACACCCGGGGTACCGGTCACCGTCACCTCGGGGGAGCGGCTAAGACCAATCCCAGCATGCCAGCAGTGGGGCGCCAGCAACTGTTAGCATGTCGACGGTTAGTAACTAGAGAATAGGGGCGTCTGGGTGGCTCAGTTGGCTGAACGTCCAACTTCAGCTCAGGTCATGATCTCGTGGCTCGTGAGTTCGAGCCCTGCATCGGGGCTCTCTAATGTCAGTGTAGAGCCTGTTTCAGATCCTCTGTCCCCCTCTCTTTGCCCTCCCCCACTGTGCTCTCTCTCTCTCTCCCTCAAAAATAAAGATAGATTAAAAAAAAATAACTACAGGGGCACCTGGGTGGCTCAGTCAGTTAAGCATCCGACTTCAGCTCAGGTCATGATCTTGCTGCTCGTGGGTTCGAGCCCTGCATCCGACTCTGTGCTGACAGCTCAGAGCCTGGAGCCTGCTTTGGATTCTGTGTCACCCTCTCTCTCTGCCCCTCCCCCGCTCATGCTCTGTCTCTCTCTTTCTCTCTCTCAAAAATAAATAAACATTTAAAAAATTTTTTTAAAATAACTAGAGAATATGATGAGAACAAAGCCAGGTAAAAACTAGATAACATGAGGGGAATAAAACAGGGCGCCGAAGTGAAAAGTGCCCATTATGGCAGAGATGAAATATTTTCAGTAAGAAATGTGCCAACATGGGAATGCAAGCCGTTGCAGCCACTCTGGAAAACAGTATGGAGGCTCCTCAAAAAACTAAAAATAGAACTAACCTACGACCCAGCAATTGCGCTACTAGGCATTTATCCAAGGGATACAGGTGTGCTGTTTCGAAGGGACACATGCACCCCCATGTTTATAGCAGCACTATCGACAATAGCCAAAGTATGGAAAGAGCCCAAATGTCCATTGATGGATGAAAGGATAAAGATGTGGTATATATATACGATGGAGTATTACTCGGCAATCAAAATGAATGTAATCTTGCCATTTGCAACTACGTGGATGGAACTAGAGGGTATTATGCTAAGTGAAGTTAGTCAGAGAAAGACAAAAAGCATATGAGGACTTTAAGAGACAAAATAGATGAACATAAGGGAAAGGAAACAAAAATAATATAAAAACAGAGAGGGGGACAAAACATAAGAGACTCTTAAATATGGAAAACAAACAGAAGGTTACTGGAGGGGTTGTGGGAGGGGGGATGGGCTAAATGGGTAAGGGGCATTAAGGAATCTACTGCTGAAATCATTGTTGCACTATATGCTAACTAATTTGGATGTAAAAATAAAATTAAAAAAAAAAGAAAGATGCCAACAGCTTTTCGGGATAAGCAGGGGTGGAAAGTCCCCTTGAAAAACAGGTTACTGGTAAGATAATGAATTCCTAGAAAGGTCTTGAGTTGCTAGGTGAAAATATGATGCACGGTTCAGGAGCTTCAGGCCAACCAGGGCAGGCCTGTGACAATACTTCCTGATATGCAGAAACCACTTTGCATGAAGAGCCCAAGTCATGCTGGGGCAGGGGAGGAGGGGGGCAAAGGACCCTGTGTCAGGGGTCCCCAAGACCACCCCCAGGTTCAGTGATCCTCCAGGATTCACAGGGCTCCACAAATAGTCATATCCACGCTAAGATTACAGCAAAGGACACAAAGCAAAATCAGCAAAGGGACAGGGGCATGGGGTGAAGTCCAGAGAGAACCAGACACAAGCTTCCAAGAGTCTCTCCCAGTGGATCACACAGGACATGCTTAATTCCTCCAGCAACCAGTTGTAACAGCACGTGTGACGTGTTGTCTATCGGGGAGGTGTGCCTGAGTCTTGGGGCCCAGGGCGTTGGGGGGATTCTCTGGCATACACCAAATCCAGACTCCAGAAGCAAAGCAAGTGCTCAGCATAAACCACATGGCTGGCACCAACAGGGGTTTATGGGTACAGTGAGCCCTCTTTGACACTTGGGGGAAGTTTCACGATTGTAGGATACCATTTACCAGTCCAGCTCCCAGATGCCGGCCAAGCCAGCCTCACCAGCAGTCTCAGACCTGCTATGTGAACTCTTTTCTGCACAGACCCAGACCCTCAACCCCTGTTCCAAACAGTGGGCTTGTGTTTGGGTAACCCAGCAGGCCCTAATCAGAGGCAGGAAGAGACACCAGGAATCCAAAGAGGAACACGCCGGGACAGGACACACCCAGGCTGCAGCGCCCCTGGCAGGTGCATTGCTCTGGCACAAACACAGAACTAAGCAAATGATCACAGTGGGGCCTGGGACTGCAGTTTGCGCAGCGCCCCCGGTCAGCTAAGGGCAGCACCGGAACGAACCAGTGTCCATGGGGTCCATGTGCAACTTCAGCATTCAGTAGTGACACCTTATGGCCAAGAGGAGGAACGACTACAGGCCGATAACCCTCTTGGAAAATGTGCACCTCTTAGAAAATGTGAAGGGGATCCTTTGGCAAGAGATCTATAGCAAACAAGCCAGATTTTGTTAGTGAATTCCAAAGACGGTGGGAAAGTCTCTGTTTTGTACTGAATGTTTCTTGAAATGAATGGGCCATTGGTCAGGGCCATGGGAAGGAAATAATTGAAAGCTCCCTCTTCACCTAGCATTTGGAAGCAGGAACCCCTCTGTGGACTCAGATAATTCAAGGCAGGGATACTGGTCATACTTCAAATGGATGCGAAAGAACGGGCACCAAGAAATAGTTGTAAAAATAAGGCAAATGTGATAATATCCGTAGCCCAAGTTTATTGTGGTTATGTAAATAGCATTTCTTTATGGTCTCAATTTCATAAACATGCATATATGTGTGTGAACAAGAAAAAAAAATAGACATATACTCCTCCAACATTTTCACAGCGATTAACTCCAGAGTCGTGAAATGATGGCTCTCGCTTCTTCTTTGTACCGTGAAAAAAACACCAAAGCTGTTACCTCTTAATGACTAGAAAGAGGTGTGCCCATACACTAGAGGGATGTCGCGTGCAGGATAGAGAGTGATTTCATCCCCACTTCTTCTTACAGGTGTGGACTTTCCAAATTATTCACAATGGTCCACAGTGAGGGTGAAGGGAGCTTTCAAAAGATTAAATCAGATGTTTGGGTTCCGGGCGGAGCTGAGAGGAGGGATGGGAGATGGGAGGTGACGGGAGTGGGAAGAGAAAGGAGAAGCAAGGGGACATTTTGGCCAAGATACTGCGACGGGAGAAGGCAGCGTGCGGGGCAATGGCTGAGTCATCTACCCCAGGGAGGGTTCAAGAATGTCAGCTGTGCAGGGGCAGGGACAGCCACAGGAGGAGGCAGCCAAAGGGCAAAGATGGGGAAAAGAGAACCAGGAGGAGGAAAGAGGGCTTCTTGGAGGAGGTGCCAAATGGCGCAGCCAAGACAGACAACTGGCGACTGAGGGGGAAGAAAGGAGGGAGGGCAGTGACCTGGAGAAAGTGGCAGAAACCGGCAAGGCCGTGAGCGAGGCTGGTATCAGGACACGTGGACAGGCCGAAGTGACCGCATCCTAGATACAGCAGCATGGACTAGGCAGCCAGGCCGCTGTGGGGAACCACAGACATCTCAGTGGGTGGTCTTTAATCTTGGGGCAAGAGAAACAGGCATATTTCCTCTTTCAGAGACAAGAGATTTTTGGCCCAAATAGACAGAAACTCCTGTGACTCCCTCCACTGGTGCCGAAGGCGAGAAGAAAGTGGCGAAGATGTGCAGCTGGCCAAGCAGGAGGCACACCTGGAAAGCTGCCCTCTTGCTCCCCTGGGTGATGACAACGAGCAGAGCCCCCTCGCCATCTCACCTCAGATGGTTGAGAAGCGGTTTGAGGCTCTCAGAGGAACGAGTTTTCCCAGAAAGAGATTTGGGGCTGGGAGAGTGGATTTTCTTTTTTTTTTTTTTTTTAATTTTTTTTTTCAACGTTTATTTATTTTTGGGACAGAGAGAGACAGAGCATGAACGGCGGAGGGGCAGAGAGAGAGGGAGACACAGAATCGGAAACAGGCTCCAGGCTCCGAGCCATCAGCCCAGAGCCCGACGCGGGGCTCGAACTCCCGGACCGCGAGATCGTGACCTGGCTGAAGTCGGACGCTTAACCGACTGCGCCACCCAGGCGCTCCAGGGAGAGTGGATTTTCTAAGGGCCAGAGTAGAAGTGAGGAGTGGATGTCCGCTGGGACCAGGAATTGGCCCGGCAGGCCCCAGCGTAGCCCCTGCATGCAGCTGGACCTGGAAAGTTTCAAGGAAGCCCCGGAGGTCATGTAACCACCCAGGGTCACAGAGCTGAACCACTTGGACAATCCCCAAACCCTCCTGCTTAATCTGCCTGGCCTTGGTGCCCACTGATGACACAGAAGGTGACTTCTGTGGTCATCTGGAGGGTGAGGGGCTATCTTCCACCTGATTACCCAGGCCAGAACCCAGGAACCAGCCCAGACTTACTTCTGTCCCCTCCCACCCCTGAAGCCAGAGGAGACGGCAAAACTCAGAACGGACCGTCCTCCCCCATGGGCCAAGCCCCAGCCACACAATCATCTGTGGCCTGGCTCCAATGGCCATTGTCCTCTCCCATTCCTGCTCCCTCATCAAACCCCCGTGACGGGCCAGCATTCCCCCAGACAGCCCTCCCAGGGTCACTGGCTATGCGCAGAGGCTTTGGAAGAGTTCTCAGTGCCACGTCTCCGCAACCTCACGTGACCATCATGCCCCTGCTTCCTGAACCTTGGGGCACTGATCTGTGCTCCAGCCTGCCCCTTCCAACCACCGCTCATGGACAGGTCCCAGGCCTGGCCACTTTTCTGTCCTCTGCGATCACCTAAGCCTGGCCATACCATCTCTATGGATGAAAGTGAATTTTCCAAATGAGAAGGAGACCCAAAGAGATGTCACAGCTCAGAGATCTCAGGCGCGCCCCAGGCACCGCTGGGGCCACCCCACAATAGGTGGGGAGTTCCAGCGCAGTGGTCCCTGCCCCCTGCTCCTCCTGCTTCCAAATCAACAGGCTGACTACAATAAACTCATCTCTCTCCACTGGCTTGACACTAGGGCGGAACCCTCACTTTGCTTCTTTTTCTTGCATTTTGCGCAGAAAGTTCTTTCCAAATCTTTGGGATCCTTGAGTGTCTGGGAACTCAGTATTGGCGATCTCTCCACAAGATATGGGAAAGCTTATGGGATATTTTCATCCCACCTAATGCCGGGCCACCTACCCACAGCTTCACAGTGCAGTCATAGGAGCCACTGAGGAGCTTTGTGTCATCCACACAGAAGTTACAGGAACTCACAATGTGACTGTGTCCCTTCATAATTTTAAATGGAATCTGAAAAAAGGATAGATTGAATGAGTTCAGCAAGTTACAAAATACAAGATCAACATCAAAGAGTCAATTGTTTTTCTATACACTCACAGTGAACAATCTGGGGGGAAAAAACCCTAAGAAAAGAAATTCTTTTTTAAAAAAATTATGTTCAAGTTAGTTAACATACAGTGTAGTCTTGGCTTCAGAAGTAGAACCCTATGATTCATCTCTTACATATAATACCCAGTGTTCACCTCAAAAAGTGCCCTCCTTAATTCCCATCACCCATTTAACCCACCCCACTCCAGGAATTCCTGTTTGTTCTCTGTATTTACAAGTCTCTTATGGTTTGCCTCCATCTCTGTTTTTTCTTCCCTTCCCCTATGTTCATCTGTTGAGTTTCTCAAATTCCACATGAGTGAAACCATAGCATAGCTGTGTTTCTCTGACTGACCTATTTCGCTTAGCATAACACCCTCCAGTTCCATCCACATTGTTGCAAATGACAAGATTTCATTCTTTCTCATCACTGAGTAGTATTCCATTGTATATATGTACCACATCTTCTTTATCCATTCATCATTCAGTGGACATTTGGGCTCTTTCCATAATTTGGCTATTGTTGATAGCACTGCTATAAACATTGGGGTACATGTGCCCCTTCAAATAAGCATTTTTATATTCTTTGGATAAGTTCCTAGTAGTGTAATTGCTAGGTCATAGGGTAGTTCTATTTTTAATTTTTTGAGGAACCTCCATACTGTAGAAAAAAATCCATTTATAAAGGCATCAAAACAGGAATAAATTTAACAAAAAAGTATAAAACTTGTACTTTGAAAATCACAAAGCATTATTGAAAAAAGTCCTAGCAGACCCAAATACATGGAAAAGCATCCCATATTCATGGATTAGCTATTAGTTTACTATTGTTATAAAACTTATACTTTGAAAATCACAAAGAATTGTTGAAAGAAATCAGAGCAGACCCAAATACATGAAAAATCATTCTACACTCATGGATTAGCTGTTAGCTGTCTATTGTTAAGATGAAAATACCTTCCAAAATGATCTACAGATTCAGCACTATGCTGTCAAAATTCCAGCTGAATTTTTTTTTCCAAAATTCATAAGCTGATTCTCAAACTTACATGGAAACTCAAGCAAAGCAAAACAGCCTAAATAATCTTGTAAAAGAACAAAGCTTGAGTACTCACAATTCCCACTTTAAAAACTCAGTACCTACAAAAAGTGACCGTTATCAAGACACTGTAGAACTGACATAACAACAGACATATAGGTCGATAGACCTGAACTGAGAACCCAGAAATAATCCCTCATATTTTAGGTCAATTGCTTCCTCAACAAGAGTGCTAAATAATTAAAAATGGAAAGATTAGTCTTTTCAACAGATCATGCAGACACAAATAAAATCCACCTGCAAAAGAACAAAGTTGGACCATTGCCTCAAGCCATATATAAAAATGAACTCAAAATAGATCAGAGTTCTAAATGTGAGAACTAAAGCCACAGGCTCTTAGAAAAAAACATAGTTGCACATCTTCCGAACTTGCATTAGGCAGTGGTTCTTTAGCTACAATACCACAAGCACAGGCAGCAGCAACAATGACAAGGTAAAGTGGACATTATCAAAATTGAAAATTCTTGCGCTTCAAAGGACACCATCAGGAAGGCGAAAAAACCAATCCACGCGATGGAAATCATACAAATCATATATCAGATAAGGGACTTATCTGATACATAATACATAAAGAACCCTTAAAACTCAACAATAAAAACACAAACAACCCAATTTAAAAATAGGCAGAAGATCTGAATAGGCATTTCTCCAAAGAAGATATGTCAATGAGCTCCAGTACATGGGAATGTGCTCAAAAATCAGGTAATAACAAGTGTTGGCAAGAATGTGGAGAACTCTGAACTCTCACACACGGCTGGTGGGGATGTATAATGGTGCGCTCCTTTGGAATATAGTTCAGTAACTCTTTAAAAAGTTAAAACATATGCATTGGGGCACCCAACAGGCTCAGTCGGCTAGGCGTCTGACTCTTGATTTCGGCTCAGGTCGTGATCTCATGGTCCATGAGTTCGAGCCCTGCCTCGGGTTCTGTGCTGACAGCTCAGAGGCTGGAGCCTGCTTCCAATTCTGTGTCTCCCTCTCTCTCTGCCCCTCCCCCGTTCATGCTCTGTCTCTCTGTCCCAAAAATAAATAAAAAACGTTGAAAAAAAATTTAAAAAAAAAAACTGAGAACTGACTGGGGGAGGGGGGGGGGGGGGGGAGGGGGGAGGGGAGGGTGGGTGAGGGGTAATGAGGAGGGCACCTGTTGGGATGAGTACTGGGTGTTGTATGTAAACCAACTTGATAATAAATTTCATATTAAAAAAAAGAAAGAAACCTACTTCAGATATAAAGACAAATACAGATTAAAAGTAAATGGATGGAGGAAAATAGACCACACTAAATCAAAAGAAAGCAAAAGTAACTACATTACTTTCAGACAGAGCAGACTTCACAGTGAGGAAAAGTTATGTTATCAGGGATAAAAAGAGGCATTGCATAATAAAGGGGTCAATCCTCCAAGAAGATACAGTAATCCTTAACATGTATGTGCCTAACACCAGAGCATCAAACTATGTGAGGCAAAAGCTATAAAATTGCAAAGAGAAACAGATGAGTCCACTATCATACTTGGAGACTTCAACACTGACTCAGAAAGGAACAGATCCAGCGATC
This sequence comes from Herpailurus yagouaroundi, assembly GCF_014898765.1. Lineage (NCBI taxonomy): Eukaryota > Metazoa > Chordata > Mammalia > Carnivora > Felidae > Herpailurus > Herpailurus yagouaroundi. The sequence continues at coordinate 6,237,892 of NW_024412425.1, forward strand.
CAGCAGGCAGAAAACGAACAAGGACATAATGGAATGCAACGCAACCACCAGTCAACTGGATATAATGGAGATCTACAGATGACTTCATCCAACAACAGCAGGATAGACATTCCTCTCAGCTTCATAAGAAACATTTACCAAGGTAGACCACATTCTAGGCCATAAAACACACTTTAACAAATTAAAAAAAAAAAAAACCAGAAATCACACAATGTCTACTCTCAGAACACAATGGAATTAAATTGGTAATAAATAACAAAAAGATGATTGAAAATACCAAAATACATGGAGACTAAACAACACACTTCTAAATAACACATGGGCCAAAAAAGAAACCTCAAGAGAGGTTTTTAAATATTTTAAGCCAAACAAAATTAAAACATGACTTATCAAAATTTGTGGGATGCAGTGAAAGAAGAACTTAGAGGGATATTTATAACGTTGAATGCACATATTAAAAAAGAAGAAAGATCTAGAATCAATCATCTAAACCTGCACCTTAGGAAAATAGAAAAAGAAGAGCAAATTAAATCCAAAGTAAGCAGAAGAAAAGAAACAATAAGAATTAGAGCATAAATCAATGAAATCAAAAGCAGCAAACTGATAAAAATCAATGAACCCAAAAACTGTTCTTTAAAAAAGATAAGCCTCTAGCCAGGCTGACCAAGAAAAAGAAAAGAGATAACACAATACGAATATCAGAAATGAAAGCTAGATCCTATGCATGTTAAAAAGATAATCAAGGAGGGGCGCCTGGGTGGCGCAGTCGGTTAAGCGTCCGACTTCAGCCAGGTCACGATCTCGCGGTCCGTGAGTTCGAGCCCCGCGTCGGGCTCTGGGCTGATGGCTCAGAGCCTGGAGCCTGTTTCCGATTCTGTGTCTCCCTCTCTCTCTGCCCCTCCCCCGTTCATGCTCGTCTCTCTCTGTCCCAAAAATAAATAAACGTTGAAAAAAAAAATTTAAAAAAAAAATAAAAAAAAAGATAATCAAGGAATACTATGGAAAACTATTTCTACAAATTTAATCACCGGAAATGAAATGGACTAAATTCAAGTTTGAAATGAAATGGACTAAGTCCTTAAAAGACACGATTTGCCAAAAGTCACACAAGAAAAAAATAGACAGTTTGAATAGCTTTTTATCTAATAAAGAAATTGAAATAGTGACTAATTACCTTCCAAAACAGAAAGTTGCAGGTCCAGATGGGTTCACTGGTGAATTCTACCAAACCTTTAAGGAAAAATTATACCAATTCTCTATAATCTCTTTCAGAGGATAGAAGCAGAAGGAATACCTCCTAACTCATTCTGTGAGGCTAGTATTGCCCTAATACCACAACCAGGTAATGACATTATAAGAAAATTAATGACCAATATCTCTCATGGACATAGATGCAAAAATCCTCAACAAATATTAGCAAATGAAATCCAACAGTGTATAGAAAGAATTATGCATCATAACCAAGTGGGATTCATCCCAGGTACGCAAGACTACTTCAATATTCAAAAATCAATTAATGTAACTCATCACATCAATAAGATAAAAAAGAAAAATCACATGATTATATCAATAGGTGCAGAAAAAGTATTTGCCAAAACCCAATAGCCATTTATGATTTTAAAAACTCTCAGCAAATTAGAAATAGAGGGGAACTTCTCAACTTGCCAAACACTATCTACAAAAACTTATAGTCGGGGCACCTGAGTGGCTCAGTCAGTTGAGCTTCTGACTTTGACTCAGGTCATGATCTCACAGTTCATGAGTTCAACCCCCACATCAGGCTCACTGCTGTCAGCACAGAGCCCGCTTCAGATCCTCTGTCTCCCCTCTCTCTCTACCCTCCCCTGCACATGCTTTCTCTCTCAAAAAATAAATGAAACAAAACAAAAAAACATACAGCTAACATCATACTTAATGGTAAGAAACTCAGTGTATCCACTAAGATCAGGTATGAGGCAAAGACTCCTCTCAACACTTCTTTTCAACATTGTACCGGAAGTTCTAGCTCATGCGATAAGTCAAGAAAAGGAAATAAGAGATATAAGATTGGGAAGGAAGAAACAAAACTGTCTTAATGCACAAATGACATTATCGCTTATGTAGAAAATCCAAAGGAATCAACAAAAACTCCTAGAATTAATAGCAGTTTTAGCAGATCATTCAATCACTTTTTGCCGTAACGGAAATGAACAAGTGGAATTTTAAATTAAATACATGGTATTATTTACATCAGCACCCCCAAAATTAAATAGTTAGGTATATATCTAACAAAATACGTACAAGAGCTCTATGAGGAAAACTACAAAACTCTGATGAGCAAAATCAAAGAACTAAATAAATGGAGATATATTCCATGTTCATGGATAGGAAGAATCAATAGTGTCAAGAGGTCAGTTCTTCCCAACTTGGTCTATGGATTCAATGCAGTCCCAATCAAAATCCCAGCAAGTTATTTTGTGGATACAGACAAAATGATTATACAGTTTATATGGAGAGGCAAAAGATTTGGGAAAACAAAGGTTAGAGTACTGACACTACCCAGCTTCAAGACTTACATCTAAAGATACGATAATCAAGACAGTGTAGTATTGGTGAAAGAACAGAGAAATAGATCGAAGCCTAGAGAGCCCAGAAATAGATCCACATAAATAAAACCAACTGCTTTTTGATAAAGGAGCAAATTTAATACAATGGAGAAATGACAGGATTTCCACAAACGGTGTTGGAAAAACTGGATAGCCACATGCAAAAAATAAAAATAAAATAAATCTAAACATCCACCTTACATCCTTCACAAAAACTTAAAATGTATCACAGACCTAAATGTAAAATGCAAATTTATAAACCTCTTAGAGAATAACATAGGAGAAGATCTAGGTGGTCTTGAGTATGGCAATGACTCTTTAGGAACAATGCCAAAGGTACAATCCATGAAAGTAATAATTGATGAGCTGGACTTCATAAAAATTTGAAACTTCTGCTCTATGAAAGGCAATGTCAAGAGAACGAGAAGACAAACCGCAGAGTGGGAGAAAACATTTGCAAAAGACACGTCCAATAAAGGAATATCATCCAAAATTGTCAAAGCTTAATAAGAAAATAAAGAACCCAATTAAAAAATGAGCCAAAAACTTTAACAGACACCTCACTAAAAAAGATATACACACAGGTGGCAAATAAGCATGTGAAAAGATGTTCCACATCATATGTGATCACGGGGTTGCAAATTAAAACAACAATAAGTTACCACTGCACACATAATGGCCAAAATCTGTAACACTGACAATACCAAATGTTGGCAAAGATGTGGAGAAACAGGATCTCTCATTCATTGCTGGTGGGAATGCAAAATGGTACAGCCACTTTTGAAGACAGTTTGACAGTGTCTTCTAAAACTAAACATACTCTTAACATACAATCCAGCAATCATACTCCTTGGTATTTATCCAAAGAAGTTTAAAAACTCATGTCCACACAAAAACCTGCTTTATCAACAGCTTTATCCATGACTGCCAAAACTTGGAAGTAACCTTGAAAAACCTAAAGATGTCCTTTGATAGGTGAATGGACAAATAAACTATGGTACATCCAAATAATGGAGTATTATTTCAGCGCTAAAAAAGAAACAAGCTACCAAGCCATGAAAAGACATGCAAGCCGTGGAAAAAAAAAAAAAAAAAGAAAGAAAGAAAGAAAGAAAAGAAAATCAGGAAACTTAAGTTCACATTACTAAGTGAAAGAAGCCAGTCTGAAAAGACTGTCTGCATCCACATATATGACAGTCTGGAAAAGTGCTTGCCAGGGGTGGGGAGGTTTGGAGGGATAACAGGCAGAGCACAGAGGATTTGTAAGGCAGTGTGACTACTCTGTACGTACATAATGTACATAACGACTACATATGTCATTATACATTTTTCCAAACCCATACAGCGTGCAACTCCCAGAGTGAACTGTAATGTAAACTGTGGACTTTGGGTATCATTGAGGATCATTAATGGTTTTAAATATTTCATTTAGTGGGGCATGTTGATAATGAGAAGGGATATACAAGAAATCTTTGTATCTTCTCAGTTTTGCTTTGAACCTAAAACTGCTCTAAAGAATAAAGTGGTGATATATATAACATGTATTTATTATATTCATATAGATTTACTTGTATTTATTTTTTATTTTAGAGAGAGAGAGTGAGTGGGGGAGAGGGGCAGAGGAAGAGAGAGAGAGAGAGTGAGAGAGAATCCCAAGCAGGCTCCACACTCAGCTCGGAGTTAGATGCCTAGCTGGATCCCACAACCCTGGGATCATGACCTGAGCCTAAATCAAGAGTCAGACTCTCAATGGACTGAGCCACCCAGACTCCCCTGTGTATGTGCTTTTAAATAAATGAGTACTGACACCTGCTGCACATGGATGAACCTCAAAAACATTATACTAAGGGGAAAAAGCCAGTCACAAAAGACCACATGTTGTTTGCTTCCCTTTCTATGAAAGGTCTAGAACAAGCAATTTTATAGTGACAGAGATTAAATTGGTAATTGCCTAGAGTTGAGAGGCTGGCTTCAGGTGAAATGGGGATTGACTGCTCATGAGTATGGGGCTTCAGTCAATGAGAGGTTCTACAGTGATTGTGGCTCTGGTTACAGAACTCTGCGAATACCCTAAAACCCCACACTTTGTATAGGTTACTTGTAAGATATGTGAATTACACCTCAATAAAGCAATGCTTTTAAAAAGGAGGGGGGATACGGGGCGCCTGGGTGGCGCAGTCGGTTAAGCGTCCGACTTCAGCCAGGTCACGATCTCGCGGTCCGGGAGTTCGAGCCCCGCGTCAGGCTCTGGGCTGATGGCTCGGAGCCTGGAGCCTGTTTCCGATTCTGTGTTTCCCTCTCTCTCTGCCCCTCCCCCATTCATGCTCTGTCTCTCTCTGTCCCAAAAATAAATAAACGTTGAAAAAAAAATTAAAAAAAAAATAAAAAGGAGGGGGGATAGAAGGAGCAAGCCTGAAAAGGTCCACTGCCGCCACCACCACCCGCCTCCATGGCGCCGTATTACCCGGGGCCGGGGTGCATGTCCGGGATGTGGGGGTGTCGAACTGTGGTAGTGTGAAGGGACGCGAGGCAATGCGGGACACGGAAATCAGGGGTTTGGGGCTCTGCAGCCAGGCAGTGCGGAGATGCAGGGACTCTGTATGGGGTACCTCGCTAGCGAGGCGGGTTCAGCAGGAGGTGCAGGGGTGAGGGGAGGCGTGGCTACAGGGGTTGCAGAGAGCGCGGCGGTGTGAGGATGCAGGGAAGGAGGCATTTTTCGCCTCCAGGAAGCGCAGAGAGGTGGGACAGGGACTCGGCAGCCAGGGGTCGAGGCGCGCGGGCGCGGACACCCGCTTGGCCACCAGGGGGCGTAGGCAAGCCGGGCGGGCGGCGGGTCCTGGCGTCCGGCAGCCTTTGGGAACCAGCCGTGTCCCGGGGACGCGACCCCTCCTGTCGTCGTTGCGCGGGTCCCTGGCCCCGGGGCGGCCACCCCCAGCTCCCTACTCTGCAGTTGCCTCCGTCTCCAAACTCCCCGTCCTCGTTCTCTCATGGCAAAAACAGAGCTTTCATTATGGGCAAACAGACCAGCAATTGAGAGCGGCTGGCATCCCTCTAAACCCCAACGTCCTTTCCGGGGACCTTGGTTCCGCGTTTCTTCTGGGCATAGTACTTTCGGGGTTCATTAGGGATAGAGACCTCGAGGCGCTGCGGAGACGTTCCAAACACACAGGTACATATCCGGAGGCACGAACAAAACTGGCACATAGAGGACGGTCCAATTTTTGTAAAAACAACAACAAAAAGTCAGTTCTTTATGTGTGTAGCTTTCCTTCACTTGATCAACAAATATGTTGTAGCCTCGTCGGGCCTTATCTAGGCGCTGTGGGGCCGGCGGGAACCGAGGGCGGAGAGCGAGCATCCGTGGGCACCGCAGGGACTGAACAGGCTCCTGCGCCCGCGCGCCACGGAAAGGGGGGCGGCCGTCCAACAGCCGGTACGTGGGGCAGCTCCCGGCCAGAGGCACTGCGCTTGCACCCTGGACGGCGGGGAGAGCCTCCCAGGAAGGAGGGACCCGAGGCCGTCCCTGCCTGGAGGTTCACAGGTCACAGGCGAGCAGGAGAATAGGGAGACGAGCCAGATGCGAAAAGGCCTGGAAGGTCATGGTCAGATCTCTGGACTTCATCTTAAATGCGCCAGGAAGCCACTGGTGGGGGTGTTGAGCCGATTCTTTTTTAAGATACCGAGAGCCATTCGTGTGTTGAGTGTGCATTAAATAAAAACCAAGAATGAAGCACTATCTATTGAGAATGTGCTTTAGCAAATCATCTCAGAGATTTCGATGAAATCATCTGGAACGTTATTAACTTAACATTAAGTTTTGCATTGTGCACTTTCCTTTTAAGGGGTCATTTGGTAACATTTTCATTGAGCTACACCACCACGTTAATCTCACTGTATAATCACCTCCAGATTGTATTGTTTTGAGTCATTACTCTCCACTGTTTATTCTAAACCGATCTTTCCCTTACCGGAGTTTTTCTTTTTCTTTTTTTCCCCGTTTGCTGGAGTGCTCCCCCGAGTAACTTTGTCCTCAAAAAGAAGCATCATTCTGAGTCTTTGCAGGTCTAAAGAAAATATCTTTCTGTTGCCTTTATTGGGAATCAGCAGTTTGGTCAGGTAGAGAATTCTTAGGTCAGAAACATCCTCTGGGAAAACTTGGAATTTCTCAACTTCTGTCATCTTAATGGGTCATAAAAACCTTAGGCCCAAAAAAATCATAAGCCGTCTGAATGTGCATCCACAGGAGACTGGTCAAAGTCCTCAAGAAATGGCTAGCCAGTGGGATACTTCCATAAAAAAGAGCAAGGAAGATGTTTCTTTACTGATATGGAAAGATCTCTAAAATACCTTAGGTAAAAAAAATTGAAATTAGGTGCATAAGGGGTCTAAGGTATGCTTCCATTTATGTTAAAAAAAAAGAAGAAGAAGAAGAAGATATACATATATGTGCTGGGAAATGCATAAAATAAAATATCTCTGTAAGGTTACAGAAGAAGCTAGAAACATTTCTTGCCTCAGTACAGAGATATGGGTTAATGGGGGCAAGGCTCCTAGGGAGACTTGTTTAAAAACAAATGATATCTATTGAATTGGAGTCTTGGGGATGTTCTACTGAGAAAAAACATAATGTCTGTGCTCTCCTTTAATTTCACTTAAAAAGCAGAACAAGTATCATGACTAAAAGCGTTGGCACTTTTAGTGCCATCAGCAATCCCCGTTGTGGGCTCTGCTCCCAGGTGTTCTGAGGGCGGGCCAGGAAGCCTAGCACCTCAACCTGATCCCAGGCTGTTCCGTCTGTGGTCTGTGGGCACCACAGCCTCGCACCTACCCTCCCCAGGCAGGCGCTTTTTGCCTCCCATCTCGCATTGAACTGGACCATTTCTTTCCATGGGAACAATTCAGTCTTCCTCAACCCAGGGAGAGTCTCTTCACGGTTTTCCTTCGGTATTTCTCCTCCCCCTGCTCCCTCTCCCTCTCCAACACCTCCTGTATGTATATTGGCTCTTCTGGATCTCTCCGGCATGCATGACCTTTTCTCTCACAGTTCTAGTTCCTTTATATTTGTTCTTTGAGTCTCAGAGTATCCCAGGAGCTTGTTTTCTAATTTTGTTTCAGTGCTCTGCTCCGATTTTAAAGCTCCGTGGGGGGTTTCGGTGTGGAAATCCTTTTCTCATCCCCAAGAATTCTGTTGACAGGCCACCAGCCTTTGTTTCAATGCGGTGTCTCTCCAGCTATCGCTGAGAAGACAAAGTAGTGTTGGTAGGTTTTTATTTTTTTATTCTTCTAAGTTTTCTGTTGCTGCTGGAGCTAACTCTGTTTCATGGGCGTGGAGGGCTCCTTCACAGACCCTGGGGTATGCACTTGTCACCATGGGGACATTTGGGAGGCTCAGCCAGAAACCACACTCTGGGTTGGGTCAGGATCCCCTGCTTTGGAACACTGTCCTTCTCCCCCAGGGCAGCCTTGTTTTCCCAGGGACAGCAGCCCAAGGGCTTCACTCAGGGGCCCCCGGCAATGCCAAGTTGGTCCCCACAGGTCCCTTACCCGGCTCACTGCGCCCTCCCCACCTGTGGGGGTCAAGCCTGTGCTCCTCGCCCCCGCCCCCGGTGGTCTGACCTTGGAGAGGGACTCCTGGTCGCCCCAGAACTTCTCCTCAGGCATCGAGTGCTTCTCGGATGGCAGTGAGCGCTTGCCCACCTCCAGGGGGTCCAAGCGGGACAGCAGCTGGCCCTGGCGTGCTTCCACAGTCGACAGATGGAAGCGGCCATAGCCCCTGACCAGGGCTGCACGGGGCAGCTTCTGGGGCGGATGCTCAATGTCGCCGGAGGGGACCAAAGGCGGCTGTACTTCACACTGCTGTGACACTGTCTTCTTGACCTTGTCCGGGGCTTCCGGGGAGCCGGGGGCGCAGGGTGGCTCCGAGGCCATCTCAGAGCCCCAACCGCTGGTTTGCCGACACCCAGCACCCCGGCCAGGCCACGAACGAATGGTGGCGCCACGCGCCTGCGCCCCGTGCCCGCTTCCTGGGAACGCCACGCCCTCCCCCTCGCGCTGCGATCTCGTTGCTTCCCCTCCACGCGGAACACGCTTACTCCCAGAAAAACGGGGTTCCGGCCCTGGGCACAAGAGGTATGAGGCCAAGCATGTGAAACGAGCAGCCCCACCCCCAGGGCTTTCCTTTGGTTCTCCCTGGCTCCCTGTCCCAGGACGATTTCTGTGTGCCCTCGGCCTGCGCAGGGGCTCGTGGCGGACCCACCTCACGTGAACAAGAGAGACATGATCACTAGATCTAGAATGGGCCATGCATGAATTAAGATGCAGCTGTTGGAGGCGGGGACGCATATGAGAGTACGAAGGAGAGATGTGTCCCAATGTCAATGACAATAGGAGAGAACGAATGTCACCTCCAGTCGGGTAGCAGCCCCACAGATAGAAAAAGACTGGGTGGATATTCCACAACATTGTCATCTCTGGGTGGCTGAAGTGGTCTTCTACTTTCTTGCTATTTTTAAACTTGTTCAATTGTTCTGATCTTTCTATGAGGTCACTTTGAATGCCAGCACTTTTCTCAAAAGTCTGGTTAGTGCAGATAAGGCAGCCTGGGAGCGGGGCCCCAGGGCTGCAGAGCAAGGACCTGATGCCTGTGTAACCCGGGCTGTGGGCGCACACTCCCCAGTTCTTGGTATGGGAGACTATGTGGGACACTTGGGGGACATCCACCTGGAGAGGCTGAGGCCACCTGCCAGGACCCTGATGCTGGGCCCCCTGCTGGACTCCCAGCCACCCACTCTCAACTAGGAGAGGCAAGAGCCACGTGTGGACCACCTCCCTCTCACACGAGTCCTTATGTAAGGCCAAATGTCTTTATCTGGACTTGGCTTTCCCCATTAACAAAACTAGAGAAAACCCTTCACTTTTCATTTCTTTTTTAAAGTTTCAGGAAATAAAAAAAAAAAATCAAAAAGAAAATAGAAAAATTCCATTTTAATTAAACTGTACAGTCTGAATTATTTCCTCTGACACTAACTGAGGTTAAAAATAGAAATCAATTTCTGCAACCTTCCAAGGCAGCCTTTGAAATGTCAAGGTTTTAAAAATTATTTTACAGCATGAATTTACATATAAATACAATCTGTACAATGTATTAACTTAGCAATCAACGAGCTTCCATCATGGAGGAGATCTGGTACTGGGACAGACCAGGGCAGAATTCAATTACTGCCGCCTTAGTGGAAGACTTTTCAGCCTAGAAAAGGAAATAAAAGAGAGAGGACAATTAGATAAGAACCGAAAGCCAGATAGCTCCTTGGGGGCTGAGCACACCAGACCTCCCCAACTCACAGTGGTACATCTGGACTCATAGAATACAGAGGACGACCACAGACCATGAAACCATCATTTATTTTTATTTTTTTTAATTTGAGAAAGAGAGCACAAGCAGGAGAGAGGGAGGGAGAGAGCGAGCGAGCGAGAGAGGGAGAATCTTAAGCAGGTTCCACACTCCGCTCGGAACCTGATGCAGGGCTCGATCCCATGACCCTGGGATCATAACCTGAGCTGAAATCAAGAATCGGATGCTCAACCGACTGAACCACCCAGGCGGCCCTAGAAGCATCAGTTTAATCTGCATTCTTAAAAATGCTTCTCTGTCACCCCCAAATACACAGGAAGACTCAGTCTCCACATCTCATATTAGGACCTGTTTATAAGGGCCTGTAGGACCTTTGGGAAGGAGCTGAAAAAAAAAACCATGTTTGCTCTAGGGCCAAGGGCTCCTGAGCTGGCAGTCTTAAATCTCAGCTTCATGCACACAAGGGTGTTCATTGACTAGAGCTGGGTCACACTGGCTCTAGATCCTTGCTCAACAGCCCCAAAGTGAAAAACCACATGTCCGCAGCAACAGAAGAGATGAACGCTCTGGTGTGGTCACATAAAGGGATACTCCCTGGCAATGAGGACGAACGAGCTGCTGCAGCTGATAACATGGGGGACTCTCACAAACCAATTCAAGAGTCATACATGGTTCCTTTAAGTAAAGTCCAAGCAGTAGAGTAACCAACGGTGACAGAAGAGGGGCTACCTCTGGGAATGCGGGTAGGCATGCCAAGTGGGAGGAGACACGAGCAGCTGTGGGGTGCTGGCATATTGCTTGATCAGGCGGTGAGAATGCATGGAGCTGGAAGGTGATGGTCTGTGCACATATATGTATGTGTGTGCACTAAGGTGTTTGCTTAGCTGTATGATTCTACGTCTGTGAAATTCTAGAATGGGCAAGACAATCTGATAGAGACAGGAAGGAGAGGGGTGTCTCAGGGGAAAGGGGTGGAGGCGGCAGACCACGGTTCCACCCAGAACCAAGTGGCACTGTCACAGCAGAAAATCATCAGGGCCCTTACCAAGAGTGACACTCCATGCCAGGTGCTGGGGATGCAAATGAGACCCCTGTGGTCATGAGCCTCCCACTGTCCTTTGCAGAAGACAGGGGTGAGGCACAAAGGGTAGAGGGCCCTCGGGGTTCCAAGGTTAGAACCCAGGAGGCTCGGTGGGGAGGAGCGGGGGGACTAAACCTTTAACAACCACAAGAGTGAAGATTTAAGTGCACTCCACACCTCTGACCCTCCCTTCCTTGGAGAGAGGTGCTCTCAGGTGTGGGAAGAACCCCTCGAGCCCTCTTCCTGTGCATGGATGTACATAAATGTACACACAGGGAAATCCAAAGGCCAGAGGACATTTTAACATTTACAGCACTGCCTGGACATACCGTTCTGCAGCTTTTGATCTCCTGATGGTAAGTTTTAGATGCCAATCAGCACACAGCTCTCTGCCCACGTTTTCTGATTGCTGCACAGTGTCCCACAGCAAGCCCTGCTCCCGCCCTCCCACCACGCCCGCCAGATGGGCACTGAGGGGTGTCCCCACAGGAATGACTCATCAGACGGCCCCAAATCCTCAAGATTTGGCCTCAAATCCTCAAGGCCTAACCTCCCTGGGCCTGGCCGTCCCACCTGGGAGATGAGGGGACCCACGTGTCTGCCTCGCTGGAGTGCATGAGGATGAAATGAGCAATGCCCGTGGTGTGGGCACCTTACCATCACGCCGGCATGCAGGAGGAGAGGGAAATGTAAGTTGGCACAGCCACTTCAGGAGGCTCGGGATTAAACTGAAATGCTTATCTTTGTATTTTTGAATCATGAGAATGTGCTGTCCGTTCTGAAGAAGTAAATGGAAACGAACAAGGGGGTGGCACTTGTATTTCCAGACAGCAAGATATACCTACAAGGCCACAGTAGTTAATGCAGGTGGGTAGAACAACATCAAATGGCTAAGAAACCGGAGTAGAGAATGGAGGAGGAGGCCCTCGGAGGCATGGGGACTAAGAACAGGACCAAGCTACTCTTCCTTTAATGAGCTGGTTCAGCAGGTAGGGCTGACATGGCCAGGGCTCACCTGTGCCTCCCCTTTCATCCCGGGCCCGCAGATGGACTTCCCCTTCCTGGCTCCCTGGGGGCCAGGCTGTGCAGCAGTGAAGACTGTGACATCCAGATAGGACCGCGACAACCCCCAGCGCCACCCTCCACCCGTCCCCTCCTAGGAGGGGCATGCACCGAAGTGGAACACACTGGGGTCCTGAGTACCTTTCTTGGTTTTCTTTCTTTCTTTTTTCTTTCTTTTCGATATACATATTGATCATTTCTGACGTTTGCCTCTCAGCAAATACACGGAGATTCCAACAAGCCTTGGAAGGTTTCTGAAAACCAGTGCCCCCCACTGCCTACCTTCTCAGCAGTTCCTGGGGTGACAGGTCTACAGTCCCTTCTTCACCACTCGGGCTGTCGCTGCTGTCTGTGCTCTCAGAACTACTGCTCTTCTCTGGTTTTTTATTCTTTTGCTTGCCTTTGTGTTTGTGCTTCCGGTGTTTCTTTTTCTGAAAAAGAAAAGGGCGGTGGGGGAGGGGGGACAACTGGGTGTTTCCCTCCCTGACTGGGCACAATGACAGGCTAAGGAGGCATTTGGTTGCCAGAGTCATTCAAAAACAAAGACAAAACATCTCATTTGGAGCGAACTTCAGTCTACGATGGGACAGACCAGACCACACAGCTGCGCGCACACACTCTGAACTGACCCTCTGGCAACAGACACGGCAGAACCGGGCAGATGTGGTCAGGATGCCATCTTGACACTTAGCCCCCATCTGTCTCCTCCAAGGTTGATGAGGGAGACAAAGGCAAGAGAAACGTCACTGCAATGAAATCTCCTTACAGCTTGCAGCCCACTGATACACACCACCGATAGAAACGTGCAGAGTGTGACCTTCCTCGAGGAACTCGTGGCTGCCTTAGTGCCTTCACGTTGATGTTCGATTAAAGACTAAAAGTCACCTTATCTTAACAGCAGCTAGCCCCTCAAGGTCCTGAAAGCCTTGCTTCCAAATTCCTTAGAAACTTACTTAAAAGTATATAATCAGTCACTCTCACAACCCTGGTGCAGCTTTCTGCCTTGGGTCCTGTCCCCGTGCTTTAATAAAATCACCTTTTTGCACCAAAAGCGTTTCAAGAATTCTTTCTCAGCCGTTTGCTCATGAACCGCGCTTCACCATGTCATCAAGGTGACCCCTGCCACCTCGCATGAACCTGACCGGGGCCACATTGTTAGGCACATGTGATAAACTACGTATCAGGATGGTACAATGAGAAGAAGCACAATGAAGAAAACAGTAGAAGGTCTGAGAACAGCAGATCCGCTGGTAAGAAACGAATGAATTTGGTTTTCAAACCTGGCAGCACCAGTTTTTCCCTGTCGGATGTTCATCTTCCCTGCTCAGGAATCCTTTCTTTCTGGTAGCCAATCACGGAGCTGTTTGTTCTCAATTCCACCACTGTCCTGACCACTCTGGGGCCCAACACTAACATCAACTGAATTAAAAGCCTGTGCCATCGCTGAAAACACACGGATGGTGGGACAGGGGTGTCAAAGTGAAAGCACACGCTACTCTTCCAAAGTTCCTTGACCTCCAACAGCAAGCTTTGAACCCAACTCTCTATCCATAATGATGACAGAGCAGTTGAGGAAAAATGTTCAAAAGAATATCTTCATTTGATATTGAATGAGTAACCAATTAACACTACTTTATTAAGATTCAACCATTACTCCCAAGTATTTAAATGTCCTTTCCCCCAACTTTTTCATGTTCACAAATAAAATGTTTTTAAAGTAGAACTGAATAGTTAAAATATTCTGCCTGAAAGAAAAACAAAATTCCTGCAAACTGAAGGCGTACATGAGTGTCCACATTCCTGCCAAGGTATGGAGAGGCCTGTGTGCCCCCACCTCGGCCACCAGATATTCTCCCTGCCTGGCTTCCCCTGTCACCCCTGGGGGCTTGTCTGCATGACAGAAGCAGGGACATCAGAGCCTGCATCCTGTCCAAGACACCCGGAAGTTACTTACCTTCTCTTTCCTCCGTCTGTGCTCTTTCTTGGTCTTACGTTTTTCTTTGTTTTTTTTATGTTTCTCTTTCTGAGGTGCCTCGAGTTTCTGACGGACATCTGAAACACAAACGTAACACGTGAACTACTGGGGAAAATAAAGCCCAAATTGTTGAACAAGGAACGTGACGTAGGTGGAATGTTTAGCATTAAGGTGGGACTCCTGCCCTGCCTCGCTGACAAACGGGTTACCTGTCACCTGGTAGCTCTATATTTAGAAACTGCCAGAAGCCTCAACGCAAGACTTGTGTGAGCCAACCCGTATCTTGCCACAGCCTTATCTGCCAGATGCGTCAGATGGAGATAGAGTCGGGAGAGAAAAAGCACAAGCCTGTTTTAATTTAACATCCTCAGGCAGCTCAGGAGACAGACCAGAGTCTGAACCTCAGCTTGGCTGCCAGCTTCTCCCTGACCTTCCGCACGTTGCTCAACCTCTCTAAGCCTCAGTTTCCCCATCCGTGAATAGTGACAGGAAGAATCCTTGCTCTCTCGGGGACACAGAGGATTGGACAGAACCGTGCACATGAATCCCGTAGCCCAGAATCTGGTACATAAACGTCAGCTCCCCTCACATCATCCTCCCTTTACTAAAGCACATTACATATGCGTTTTATCTTCTAAGTTGAAAAAAACCCTAGAAAATTAGCATGAAAACAACATAATGTACATAATCATTAAAAAGGACCAAGCAAGTAGCATACACTTAAATTCTCCACCTCCAAACTCTGACAACAATGTTTTCATAGGTCATCAACCTCCAGGTCACCAAACCAACAAAAATCAATTTTTTCCACCTAAAGAAAAGTTTCAAGGGAATTCAGAAGAATGGATATTTTCCAAATCTAGGTAACAGGTGCCTGTAACTCTCTGGTCCTATTGTTTGGTCAGATATTTTAAAATCTGACTCCTCCAAACTTTTGTTTTTTAAGTGCTTGTTTTTGAAAAACCATTCCCCCTCAAAAACCCACAGACAAAATTAAGTAATTAACTATTACAAGGATATCAAGGACGGTCTGGGAAATGGGAATAAATAACTTTGCTCTTAAATTCCAATACACTTACTTTAAGCTGGAGATCTGAACTAAAGCAAATAATAAATACATTCATTTCAATTTTTCAAAACATCACACTTTTTATCACCTCTTTGAAGGCTGGCTTAATTAATCAAACGAATATTTATACGTGGGTGCTATAGGAAACTATGAAGCAGATAACAGAATTATGTCATTTATATACCTGGGCCAGTTTATCAGATGTTTGTTAACCTGGCCTTCAAGGAGATGATAATCCAGTCTAAACATTTTAACAAAACTGTCCATTTAAGACACTGAATGGAAGTTGTTGACCGACACTGGGGACGGAGGATGGACTGTGTTTACTTCTGAAAGAATTACTTTTGCTTTATTTGCTACATCAGCCAACACAGTAAAAGTCTCAGACTACCCTTCTCCCTACAATTCCTCACCCATCTCTGTGTCCTAGATTTTTACTTTTTTATTTCTGTAAGTGACACCATTTGAGATACTCGGGACTCTATTATATATAACGGAAAGTTGAAGGAAAAAAAAGTTTAAAGGTCTCAGGCTGTAAAGCAACAATTCTCATTTAGGCACTAGGTGGAAGCAATGAGATGCAAAATGTAGCTAAGAACAAAAAAACCAGAAACAAACGTATGTACAGTTGATCTCAAACAACACAAGTTTGAGCCGTGCAGTTCCACCATGGTGGGTTGTTTTTTTTTTTTTTAAGTAAATCCAGTACAGTAAGGTAAACATGTTTTCTCTTATGATTTTCTTAATAACAGTTGCTTTTCTCTAGCTTACTTTACTGTAAGAACACAAGATATAATACATATAACATATATAATAAATGTTAATCAACTGTTCATGTCATCCGTAAGGCTTCCGGGCCACATTTGGGTATTAACAGTTAAGTTTTGGGGGGAGTCCAAAGCTATATGCAGATTTTCAACCGTGCATGGTGTTGGCGCCCCTAAACCCCGCCTTGCTCACAGGTCAACTGTAGGTATTTGGTCAGCCTCGTGTTGGCCTAGGTGGGCGGAAGTAATAACACGGTTAGAGCTGTCACAGCTCAGGGGAGACGCTGGTGCCGATGCAAACAGGTGAACCAAGGAGCTCTCAACTCACTGGGGCAGAAGACGGGAGGCAGCCGTGGGCCGAACGCTTCTCTTTCATCTATCTGCATCTTTTGTATCGGAAAGGAAGGTGCGGGCTCCTGGGCTACCGGCTCGCTAGCTGAAAAACACCAGGGTATTAATTTTGTCTATTTATGTTAGTATTAATTAATATTTTACCAATATTAACCTGTTTGAATCTTTAATTAATACCTGTTGCCACCAGATAATGTAAGCTTTTCTTTACCACTTTGCTGAGGATACAGCAGGCAAACCTGACCTCCAACCTCGGGGACATTTGAGCTGGGAATTCAGTCGCACGAGGCACCTGCAAGCAAGTGCGCCAGTGGCGACAACACAGGGGCATATACAGCACACGCTCCAGGTCACCTCACTGAGACCTCAAGGGTTGCAAGATGTCCTCGAGGAAAGATATCCTCAGAGAAGAATAAAAACTTACAAACAGGGATCTAAGACAGTCCCAACTCAGAAAGCTTAATTTCATTCAAAATAAATGATCAAAGAGGGGGAAAACTGAATATAAACACACTACCATGTTCACATTGGTAATGCCATTTTTTAAACAGATGACTATGTTTTCATACAGAGGAAAGAAAAATGCAAAAAACCTGGAAAAGCATGCATCAAAGTATTGACAATGTTTATCTCGGGGAAGCGGGATTCCAAGGATCCTGGGCTTTCTACAGTTCTATATTTGTAAACTTTTACAGTTCAAGTATACATCGCTTTGTAATAACAAACAAGCTGGTTACTTTTTTCCACAGAAATAGGAAACAGCCATTTGCAAACTGCCTAAGAATAAGCGATGTTTTAGATCTCTATGTAACTTCTTGGTTCAAGGCCCTCAAAACTTATACCCAAGTCTACCACACACTGTCGGGGCTAGAAACCCCTCTCCCTGCCCCCCCCCCAAAAGGCTGAGATGGAAAATTCTGTCCACCTACCCAAGCATCTGAAAAACCTCCCACCCTGACAAGTGCCCAATGACTTCCTTTCCTGTCCAAACTCCCGGCTGGCGGAAGAGCCCTGTACACTTCAGGACCAAAAGTTGCCAATAATCCTAGCACCTCATCATCAACCAATTAAAAAAAAAAAAAAAACACGCTATTTTTTAAACAAAAATTCTACTATTTTTAAATTCTTCTCAACTAAGATAAGTGGGAAAATCGGTATTATCAAACATAACTATCATAAAAATGCACCAGAAATTTACATCCAAATCCACAACTGAAAATATACAAGATTAAAACATCGCTGCCCGCTAATTCTCCTGGTTTAAAACTGCACACTAAACAAAAAAGCAGCTTCTCTAGACACGTCCTCATTTTCTTCTTTAGATCCCCAAATCTAAAGTAGCGACATACCACGTGCCACGGATGATGTTTCCGCCGAGTCAGTTTCTTGGGAGCTTTTGAAGTCAGCTTCCCCGGTACCTGCCTGATCATCCTCACTGTCGCCTTGCTCATCCTCAGAGGATGAGGACTTCTCATCGGAGGAGCTGGCAAAGATGGCCTTAAATAAGTCCATGGATGGGCGGCTCCCTTCTCCTTCAGTCTGTGAATCCACACCTTTGCTTACACTCTGTATTAACAATGAAATGAGTCAGGAATGAAGAAGCAGAGGTGAGGGGAGTCAGACGTTCTAGAAACACACACACACACACACACACACACACACACACACACACACACTCTTATGTTTATGCTCAGGTACATGGGTCTCCATACTACACATGGTCTAACTAAACAATGGCCACTCACATGGCATTTATTCTTGTGATGTTTCTGATTCAACAACTGCAGAGCGAGCTGACTGGTAGAAGTAGCTGAAGGTTCTCATGGAGACAGGTCATTAATCAGAATTGCAAAGGACTCACAAAAATGCAGTTGAAACCAGCACAGTGCTTCTGTCCTGTTTTCAAGAGTCTATCAGCCTTCAGAGGTCCAAAATTAGAGGTTAATGAAGGCAGGGGCCTGAACCTAATTAGGTCAATTGTCTGCTAAAACAAACCTTCACCATTCTCCCTCAAATTTAAACAAGACCTAAGGTGGGAATGTAAACTGGTGTAGCTGCTCTGGAAAACAGTGTGGAGGTTCCTCAAAAAATTAAAAATAGACCTACCCTATGACCCAGCAAGAGCACTGCTAGGAATTTACCCAAGGGATACAGGAGTGCTGATGCATAGGGGCACTTGTACCCCAATGTTTACAGCAGCACTCTCAACAATAGCCAAATAATGGAAAGAGCCTAAATGTCCATCAACTGATGAATGGATAAAGATGTGGTTTATTTATACAATGGAATACTACTTGGCAATGAGAAAGAATGAAATCTGGCCTTTTGTAGCAATGTGGATGGAACTGGAGAGTGTTATGCTAAGTGAAATAAGTCAGGCAGAGAAAGACAGATACCACATGTTTTCACTCCTATGTGGATCCTGAGAAACTTAACAGAAGACCATGGGGGAGGGGAAGAAAAAAAAATGGTTAGAGAGGGAGGGAGCCAAAACATAAGAGACACCTAAAAACTGAGAACTGAGGGTGGATGGGGGGTGGGAGGGAGGGGTGGGTGGGTGATGGGTACTGAGGCACCTGTTGGGATGAGCACTGGGTGTTGTATGGAAACCAATTTGACAACAAATTTCATTAAAAAAAAAAAAATACTGGGGCGCCTGGGTGGCGCAGTCGGTTAAGCGTCCGACTTCAGCCAGGTCACGATCTCGCGGTCCGGGAGTTCGAGCCCCGCGTCGGGCTCTGGGCTGATGGCTCAGAGCCTGGAGCCTGTTTCCGATTCTGTGTCTCCCTCTCTCTCTGCCCCTCCCCCATTCATGCTCTGTCTCTCTCTGTCCCAAAAATAAATAAACGTTGAAAAAAAAATTAAAAAAAAAATACTGAGAACAAACTGAGGGTTGATGGGGGGTGGGGGAGAGAGAAAAGGGAGTGATGGGCACTGAGGAGGGCACCTCTTGGGATGAGTACTGGGTGTTGTATGGAAACCAATTTGACAATAAATTATATATATTAAAAAATAAATAAACAAACAAACAAGACCTAAGGTCTTATAACATAATGTCCAAAATGTCAAAATGTCCAGGATGCAATCCAAAATTACTTGGTATACAACCAATCAGGAAAACCTCAACTGGCAAAAGACAATTGATAGACGCTAACCCCAAAATGATAAAAATGTTGGAATTATGTGGCAGACTTTAAAGCAGCTATTATAAGCATGCTCCAAGAATACGGCCAAACAGACAGAAAGATGAAAAGGTCTCAGCAAATAAAGAAAAGATATAAAGGAGAACCAAATGAGGATTTTAGAAATGAAAAATACAATAACCAAAATAAGAAATTCACTAGATGGGCTCATAATAACAGCAGAACAGACATGACAGAAGAAAGAGTCAATGAACTTGATGACAGATCAATAGAAATGATCTGATTTAAACAGAGAGAGAGAAAAAGACCAAAAAGAGGCCTGTGGGCCAATATCAAAAAGTCTAACATTTATGTCATCAGAGTCACAGGAGGGGAGTGAGAGTGTGGAGCAGAGAAAATAATGGCTGAAAACGTCCCAGATCTGGTGAAAAACAAGATTCAGGAAGCTCAGCAAAACCCCAAACAAAAGACTCTTGAGGAAACCCACACTCAGATACATCATAACCAAACAGCAAAAACCAAGGACAAAGTACAAATCTTGAGCAGCCAGAGGAAAAATCACATCATTCTAAGGAGGGGAACACGTCGAATAACTAAATTTCTCATCGGCAAGCAGGAAGGCCAGAGGGAAGTGGTACAACATTCGTAAACGGTTAAAAGGAAAGTCCTGTTGACCCAGAATTCTGTATCTGGCAAAAACACCCTTTAGGAATGCAGACAAAACACACATTCTCAGGGGCGCCTGGGTGGCTCGGTTGGTTAAGCGTCCGACTTCAGCTCAGGTCATGATCTCACGGTCCGTGAGTTCGAGCCCCGCGTCGGGCTCTGTGCTGACTGCTCAGAGCCTGGAGCCTGTTTCAGATTCTGTGTCTCCCTCCCTCTCTGCCCCTCCCCTGTTCATGCTCTGTCTCTCTCTGTCTCAAAAATAACTAAACGTTAAAAAAAATTAAAAAAAAACACACACACATTCTCAGATGAAGGAAAATTAAGAGAACTGCCCTCTCGAGTTGGAACTTCTCTAAAAGAACTGCTAAGTAAGGGGAGTCCCTCAGACAGGGAATGATAGGAGGGAGAGCTGGCACTTCAGGAAGGAAGAAAGAGCAATAGCAATGGTAAATATCCAAGTAAATAAAACGGACTGTCATCTCACCAGTTCTTTAAACATGTCCAACAAGTGGAAGCAAAAATTAAAACACTGTCTCATGAGGTTTTCAGCACATGTGCACATAATACATAAGGCAACATCATAAAGCTGGAGAGTGAAGGGACCTACAGAGTGGTAGAGATTCTATATTCCACTTGACGTGGTAAAATATCAATTCCAATTAAATTGTGAGAAAATAAGCATGTATATGATAGAGCAATCATTAACAAAATAGTTAATGGGGCACCTGGGTGGCTCAGTCGGTTAAGTGTCCAACTTTGGCCAGGTCATGATCTCACAGTTTGTGAGTTGAAGTCCGGCATTGGGTTCTGGGCTGACGGTGAGGAGCCTACATGGACTTCTCTCTCTCTCTGTCCCTCCCCACTCACACTCTCTAAATAAACAAACTTAAAAAAAAATGGGGGGCGCCTGGGTGGGTCAGGCGGTTGAATCTCTGACTCTTTACTTCGGCTCAGGACATGATCCCAGGGTCGTGGGGTCCCAGGGTCGTGGGGAGCCCTTGTTGGGCTCTGTGCTGAGTGTGGAACCTGCTTAAGATTCTCTCTCTCTCTCTCTCTCTCTCTCTCTCTCTCTCTGCCCTTCTTCCTGCTCGCGCTCTCTCTCTAAAATAAAAAAATAATAAAACACTAATAAAATTATGAAATAAAAAGATAATATGATACTGATGAATCTCAAAGGTATGAGTCTCAAAAAGTTATATACGTATATTGTCTGATTCCATTTACGTAATATTTTGAAAAGAACAAAACTATAGACACAGAGAAGAGATCAATGGTTGATGGGGGTTTTGCAGGGAGGGGAGGGTATGACTAGAAAGGGACAGCATGAGGGAGTTTTTTGGGGTGACGGTACCATTTTGCATCCTGATTGTGGTGTGGTTCCACAAATCTGTATTTGTATAAAAACTCACCGAACTGCACATTTTAATGCATGTTCCTTTAAAAGATAATTTTAAATGAGGCTATCAGAAATAAAACCAACTTTTTGATAATTCCAGAGAAAGAAAAAACAAAAAAGGCAACACAAAACACTCAAATTCTCTAAAGATCTGCAGTGCTATTTCCTAGCTTATAGATTAATGTTCTAAGAAAGTAAGTTCCTTTACAGTTTCTGTAAAGTAAGTTTTTATTAAGCGAGATGTCCATACTTGACTGATTTCTTTTTAAAAAAAAAAGAAGTAAAACTAACTTTTTATTAAATTCAACTTTCAACTATTAGACCAGCAATTTTTTACAAATCCAATGGATATTTTGTTTATGCTCCCCACAAAAGAAAACCCAGTGAATTTTATTTCAATGGCTGATGCTAAGTGAAAGCATCCCTGGCAAAGAAGTTTATACCTTTCCTCATATGATCAAAGACATGATTGAAACTACTGTAATGTAGAGCAGGTGCTGGCAACTACAGCCTCTGGGCCAAATCAAACCCACTGTCTGCCTTGTAAATAAAGTTTTATTGGAACACAGATGAACCCAATTTTTTTCCATATTGCCACAATTCCATTGTGATTTCTTTCCCATTTGACAGCAAAGTTGAGTGGCTGCAATAGAGACTATATGGCCCACAAAGACTAAAATATTTACTATCTGGCCCTTCTCAGAAAGCTGGCAGACCCCTCCTATCAAGTGATGACAAAGCACCATCACAGAGAAAGGCAAACGCCCCAGACAGCCTGGCAAAGAGAACCTGGAAGCCACAGATACCTTATCTGAGAGTGACTCCGTCACATGTTCTTCCTCTTTGATGACTAAAGGGCTGGACTCTTGTGTAGGTGGGCCAACTTTTGATCTAGCCAAACTTAAAAATTCACTAATGGAATCTTCTTTCTTTTCTTGTTTAGATGTATCCCATCGCGATGGTTTTCGTGATTCTGAAAGGTGGGAGGACATAGACGTAATATCAGAATGTGGCAAGTAAAAGGTAAGCTCTCCATTCCAGCTCTTTCATTCATTCAAGAACACCAGCAGACCTACTGTGGGCCAGGCATGGTGCAACGTGTCGGGAACATGGCAGGTGCTGAGGCAGAGCCCCAACCCCAAACAGTATACGTCTGGACTCTTACAACACGCGCTAATGTGTTCATATGAGCGATTCCCTTAATGGAGGGAGAGCTCACACCGTGTGTACCCCGAAGACTTTCCAACAGGATCGGGGTTGAAACCATGGTCAGCCATGGGCCCGAGGAAGCCCCACTCACTGTCAGGACCTTGGTGTTGTGGCCCTTTTTCACTCGCTGCTTGAGTTGCAGGTGAGGAAGCAGTCTCTGGGAGTGTCAGAAAGTTGAAGACTGAGTATTTGTCACGTTTCACTCTTGGTAAGCCAACCAAAGTTGAACTGCGGGGTGAAAAGAAAACACATATATGTAATTTCAAATAACAACTGTGAGGATAACATCTAGTTCGTGTGAAGTTTTCCGTCTTGTGTTTTTCACCACTAGCTCTTCTCTTTGCTAAGAGGTCCCTGAAGGTGATTGCGCTTCTCCAAGCAGTTTAAGAATTTGGAATGGCTGATGTTAGGGCCCACGAGGTTTCCCTTATTATAGTAAGAGCTAGAATTTAACTTTGAAAATGTATTCCCATGAAGGAAAAGCTCCACTGCTAAAAATATACCTAAATTTTCTGACAAAACCTCAGATTCAATTTAAGTGTCGAACTTTTATAAAGAATTAGTGTAAGTAATATTCTAAATGTAAACTATATGTGATTATTAAAAAGGTGGCAAATCAGACCAGCATTAAGTTTTTGTAACTTGACATATCTGAGTTTCACATCTTTGGTAGAGAATAAAGTCTTCTTTCTGGATGTTTGCTTATTATTATTATTATTTTTTTTTTTTTTAGTAACAAATTAATAGAAGTTAAATCTGCAAAATTTGCAACTCCAAGCATTTACAAGTAAATTCATCTAGAAAAAGGGAATTTATATGAATAGGTTAGGGGGAGAGTTAACTTTAATATGGGGGAAGGAGTACCGATGTGAGGACAGGTTTATCCAACTTACTCTGGATAAGGGTCAGGGACATTAAACCTCTTACACAGCAGCTTGTCAGGATGCCACTCAAATGTGTCTCGGGTAAGCTTCCCAAACATCTTCATCCTCACAGCCGACTGCTTGTCATTGACATCATTCTGGGAAAAGACATTTATTCTGTTTCATCAAGCGGTCACACCACCGCCCTGAGTGTTCTTTCACTGAAAAGCTTTCAAGCAACCTTCCAAAATTTCCAAACAGTGCTTATGCTGCGCCACTGTGCTAAAGGCATAAATCATTCTTATTCTATAATGCCACATATATTCTGATCATTCCACTGAGGGATCTAAAATATTTGTTTGAATTTTACAATTCATCAGGTAGGGATGTGATGGTGACAGACCTCTTGGTCTCGAGGGACTTCCACTTGATCTGAATCGTCCTCCTCCTTGGCATGTGTGAACCTGGAGGACAAGGTCGAATGGGAAGACACATACAGCAGGGCTGCCCGAGCAAACTCATCCCGCTCGCGGCCTCGCTCCCATTCTGTCATACTGGGGTCCAGACAACGTTCCAGGGCATCTATGGTACAAGGAATGAGAACCTGCTTCACTCTTAGGAAGAACGTAGGGCTTAGAGAAGAACACCCGGTGGGTCCCACTGTGTCTCTGTAGATTTTACCAGAGAGGCCACAAATCTGTACCCTGGTTTGTAAGAGCATGGCGGGGAGTACCTGTCAGGTTATATCGCTCTCCCCCTCAACATGATGCTTTTATTGAATTCTGTCTACCACACAGAACAGAGAAAAACATTTGGGGACTCATGCTCAGTTAAATCTTCAAAGCCAGGGGCGCCTTGGTGGCTCAGTCGGTCAAACATCTGACTTTGACTCAGGTCATGATCTCAAGTTTCATGAGTTTCAGTCCCGCATCAGGTGAGCTCAGGCTCCACTCCGGGTGAACATGAGCCCCGCTTTGGGTGAACCCAGCTATATCCTCTCTCTCTGCCTCCCCGCCCTCTCTGCCCCTCGCTCATTTGCGCCCTCTCTCTTTCTCTCTCAAAACAAAACAAAACAAAACAAAGCAAAACAAAACAAAACAAAACAAAACAAAACAAATCTTTGAAGCCAGGAACTTGCTACCACTCCGGGACAGTGATAAGTTCATCCTAACTATATTCCTAAGTCTTGGCAGAAAAACACTCCTTTTTCTAACTTTTGGGTTTTTTTAATTTAATAAATAAACACTGGGGGTGGGTTCTTAGGTCTGCTTTCGAAAACCGACTCCTCCGATTTGCTGACGACGCTCACGAGAACCGCTATGAATAAGCGTAATCCCTCTCCTCAGTCTGGCTGTATTTACTCCGTAGATCACAGAGTGATTTTTTCCCCCCTTGTAATGGTTCAACAGCCAACTACCTTTTTAAATCAATTTTTAGGCCATGATTTAGGGCTGGATGATTAGGATTTTAAGACAAAGTGGGAGATGACCTTGTTCTCTTGGTGTGAAATGCAACACTTACAGGAGGCAGGCATCCGCACACAGTAAATGGTCTGTAGTTTAGCAGTAGCCACTGCCAAGCCACGTTCTCTACGTCAACAGCTATCTTTGGGACTTGAGATATGGAGAAACACAAGCTGCTTGCTCCTACTTTCTGAGGTCAAGAGCCAGGCACTACAATCTTTGCACTGTTTGCAGCAGGACAAAGCAAAACACCGGCAGAGTGGGGTACTTCGACTTTCAACCTGGGACAAGGGCCAGAACAGCAAGACTGCTTCCGCTGGCCGAGAGGTGGGAGACCCAGGCCCAGCACCCACCTTTCTGACCCCGTGTCACATGTACTAAAAACTCTTCGTATCGTTTTTGCTTTTCGGGATCTTTCGCGAAAGGTTTGAAGCTGCTGGCTCTCGTGGCAGCTGTCCCACCACTCAATGCCATGTGCCACGAGCAGGTCCCCACGTCCGGAGAGGAAGGCTGGGGTCTGCTGCTTGAGGCCTTCTGGGCCAGACTCCTGGCCTTGAGTTGAGCTGCTTTAAGGTCAGTTGCCTGCTTCATTTCTTTGATTCTCTCTTTATCTTTTTGGGACAGAAACTCTAACACTGAAGTAGATGAACCTAAAAAAAAAAAAAACAGTAATACGGAAGAAATGAAAAGCACCGTAAGACAACCATAGTGACATTTCTGTGGTACATACGTGCGCAATATCACAAATGTACGTAATTAGAGTGTCTTAGTTTTTCATCTGTACTCGTATTATCCCTGGGAACTAGACAGTGAAAATAACATGACTCCTATTTTACAGTTGGCAAAAATGGAGGTCAGTACTTGGATGTTTATCAGGTGAGCGAGTGGTCCTAGAACAAGGAAGCTGACGTTCCAGGCTCCGGATCTCCAGCCTGAGGCAGCCGCCACCTCCACAGTCCCACTGGGCACAAGCCCCGGTTCAGAGCCAGCTGCCCCTGCGGCATCCACTCCTGTCATAGCACCCACTGAGCACTGTCTTGGGCCAGGAGGACACCGGAGACAAAGTCCCGCTCCCCTACATGGGGGCATGGGAATTAGAGAAACCCAAAGTCAACAACACCAGAGGATGGCTACGAGAGGAAGACCATGAAGGAAACAGGCTGACATGACTGAGGGGGACCTAGAGGTGAGGGCTGGGAGGGGGAGCAGGGATTCACTAGCATATGTGACAGGGCAGGGGAAGCCCGGAAGGTGCCTCCAAAGAGATAATATTTGTGGTGGGTTAAGTAAAAGAAGCCGAAGTAGAAGGGAAGAGCAGAGGCAGAGGAGATGGCGAACATCAAGGCCCCGATGTGGTACATCGCAGTGGGCAGGGTCAGAGGGCGGGAGGCAGGATCACAAGGCTAGACCTCAGGGGGTTAAGGGAGAGTGGATATGGCTTGAAAAGAAGGCAAGACTGGATCCCGTAGCCTGGTGGGGAGTCTGCATTTGTCTTCAATGTGACAAGTACTGGACTGTTTAAAGAAGGGCAGTGATATCATTCGGTTCGTCCGGCTGCTGTTGAGGGGAAGGGACTGCAGACGGGAAGGCGGGAAAAGGAGGCTGATAATGAGGCTCTGCAATAGTCCGGGCGAAAGAGGGTGGGCGCTCACTCCAGGCTGGAAGCAGCCAAAAGGCAGAGACATGATGGCATCCCCAGTGTGTTGGGGACAGCGCTGAAAGGGCCTGCTGATGGACGTGGGTGGGCAGGAATCAGGATTCCTACGTTCTGGTCTAAGCAGCGGATCACTGGTGGCATCATTCACTGACAAGGAGAAGACCAGAGGAAGAGCGGGCCTGGAAAAGGAAGTGGGGAACCGAGACTTCCGCTCTGGTCTATTGTATTTGAGGTATCTATTGGGCTCCCGAATGGCAAGTCCCAGTTCACCTCTCACAGTGGGTCTTTCTGTGCCAGCCTAGAGGGGATTCTCCACACTTGTCCACACTTTCAGATGCACTCGTCCCTTTTAGGCTTTCGGGAAAGAGCTACAGTCCCCTTTCCCCTGAGGAAAAAAAAAATCACACATTCTCAGGCTGTGCAGGGACAGCGAGGGCACCGGCGTCCCTGATCTGCACCACATTCCTGGACAATTATTACAAGTCTGAAAACCACTGAGCTTAAGACAAGAGCTGCGATTTCAGTGGCACAACCCAAACTTGTGTTAGAAAACAAGTCTTAAGAAATAAAGGATACGTACACTGCTATGTGTACTGCTCACAAGGAACAATTTTGTTCTCACAGTGTGGGAATACTCAGTCATGTACCAAGTGTCACTGAGAAAACAACTTTCCGTTTTGATTTTGATAACCCCAATTACTATCAATGTAATGTTCTTAACCTCTGTGGCGCATACCTTGAATGGGTGTTTCTCCCAGCAACTCCGCCCGCTTGGAGGCATTCAGCTGGTGCCTACTGTGTGTCCCTGGGTCAGGCATTGGCTTCCCAGCTGACTCTGACAATACCTGGACTAAGTGGGTGTTCTCTGAGGTTGCAGCTACCACAGGTCTGAAATAATGTACCGGTCGATAGTCTCTCGGCAATTCAGGTGGTGGGTAGGTCTTAAAAAAAAAAAAAAAAAAACCCACAAAACTCAGAAAAGACAGGCTGTAAGATGACCATGTTTGACTTACCCAAGAGAACCCATAACCCATGAGTGTTGTGAACCCTGCCCTTGCCAGGCCAACATCCAGCAGGAGGGTCGCACTGGGAACAGCCTCTCCAGATGTCTAGCCAACATCCATTCTGGATCTGGAGGGTCACCGGGACTCTACTGTTCCAATGGCCACACATCCTGAATGTTACCCCTGCCCACTTCTGCAGACAGTTGCCAATATGCATGTGTTATGTGACAAGAAAGATGACAGTAGGTAACACAACGTATCGGCCCACATGCAGAACTGGCCTACTATAAATTAGAAAACTTAGAAAAGTATGATTCAAGGCTTAGAAAAGACATAATTACTTAAAATAAGTTATTTTTCCATTCAGAATTATTTTTCTGGTTACATTTCAGTTCCAAATGAGAGTTTCAGGACTTACTTTTTTGATCTGAGGTATTTTTAATTCAAAAGCTGACTGAATTGAAATTGAAATATATCTGAGAAATTCAGGCACAGATGATGATAGAACAGCTACATTAAAAGAAAGTATACCGCACTTTTAAATTACTGCACAGAAAGGTCTCCCTTGCTCTGAGTCTAACAAGCATGTATTTATGGACAGTCTCATTTAAGCCATTTTCTAGATTCTTCCGCTACTTGAAACCCTGAGCTCCGTAACCAGTGAAGCACCGAATGCTCTCCAGCTGTGGCTCCGGGGCTCACAGAGGGTTTGACAACAGTGACGTCCGCATCCCACCCCACAAAGCTGGCGCCAGGCGGGGTCTCCCAAGCAGCCCAGGTGGCTGAACCACGCAGCCTAGGGAAGCACCCGGCACAGTGACAGCCTGCAGCAGAATGCTAGTGTCACTGCCAGGACATCTCACTGTTTATCGCCTTAGCCCAACCACCTCCTCTGAACATACGGACTCCCAGATCAGTGGGCAAACACTCTTATGTGGCCGCGACACCCGAATCCAGAGGAGCGTGGCAGAAAGGGGAGGGGGTGCGTGGCCACAACTCTCATTAATATCCTCCACTGGATTCAAAGCATCCCACTCCCTCCGCTAAATCACGTTCTGTTTGGCCTCTGGATAAAGAGGCTGGGTTTTGAGCCCATATGTAGAATACTTGCCTGTGAAAGGCTAAGTGAACATAGCCCTTCTCTGAACTGTTCCCACGCGGAGCGCTATTCCAGCAAGCTGCACCTCAGGAACCCCCGACGTCTGTCTCCCCACATACAGCCCTCTGCCTCACTGCAGTGAATCTGTGCATCTGGCACCCCCACAGGAATAGGCTGTCCTTGGGGGCCAGGACTTAGTCCTGGAGGAAGTGAGTCCTCAAGCCCTGAGTCAAGCGAGTACTTCTCAGCCTTTTTTATGCTCTCATACATGTAAAAAACTAGCATCGTCCTTTGACGTTACTTGACATTTCTGGTAAAAGTATCAGTTTACCATGTGCCCAAAGCTGTTCTGAATATATTCTGCTCGCTGTTACAACATTTTCACGACTAAACAAATCAAAGCTGCTGTAACACCGAATGTGGTGTTTCAGGCGGCACTGCCCCTGGCCTCCCCTCTTCTGAAGAACCATGGGCCAAGCCACAAAGGCACTTAACAGACATTTGCTGAATACAAAAACAGAGAGCAAATTAAAGGATGGAACAATCTAAAAAAGGGATGCCAACAAGGCGAATGGCCAGGAGCCTCACCTGAGCTGCCAGCACCATCACCCAGTGATGCTTGCCTGTGGGGACGTGGCTCTGATGGGGGTCAGAGACAAATTACCACTTGGCCCAAGCTGCACAATGACCTCACGAAAAAACAGGACTATCTGGAAAGGCATGTGGAGTTCTCCATGGGACCTGACCTGCATGCACGCAGCCTCTCTTCCTTCTGCTTGCCCAGACAAGGAGTTCGAGGAACCCTGTCCACACCGGCCAACACTCTTCCCTGCACTCAGGAGGAGGCAGCAATGGGGGCTTTTCTGACTTAAAATTTTCTACTTTTCCTTAAGTTACATTGCCCTTGGAATTATACCAATTCCGTTTTCCCACCAGTTTCTAATGTAATTCTTTTTTTAATGGAAATAACCATTTACTTAAAACTTGGATTTAAAAAGTTAGCAATTTAGGGGCACCTGGGTGGCTCAGTCGGTTGAGCATCAGACTGCAGCTCAGGTCACGATCTTGCGGTTTATGAGTTCGAGCTCCGCGTCAGGCTCTGTGCTGACAGCTCAGAGTCTGGAGCCTGCTTTGGATTCTGTGTCTCCCTCCCTCTCTGCCCCTCCCCACTCACACTCTGTCTCTTTGCCTCAAAAATAAATAAACATTAAAAAATTTTTTTTAAAGATTAGCAATTTAGGGATACCTGGATGGCTCAGACAGTTAAGCATCCGACCTTGACTCAGGTCATGATTTCACAGTTCATGGGTTCAAGCCCCACATAGGGCTCTGTGCTGACAGCTGAGAACCTGGACCCTTGTTCAGATTCCTGTCTCCCTCTCTCTCTGCCCCTCCCTTGCTTGTGCTCTGTCTCTGTCTCTCTCTCTTTCTCAGAAATAAACATTAAAAAAAATTAAAAAGGGGTGTCTGGGTGGCTCCGTTGGTTAAGTGTCCAACGACTTCCACTCAGGTACATGATCTCGCGACTCGTGGGTTTATGCCCGGCATTGGGCTCTGTACTGACAGCTCAGAGCCTGGAGCCTGCTTCAGATTCTGTGTCTCCCTCTCTTTCTGCCCCTCTCCCACTCAATACTCTGTCTCTCTCTCAAAAAATAAATAATCTTTAAAAAAAAGATTAGTTGGGGCTCCTGGGTGGCGCAGTCGGTTAAGCGTCCGACTTCAGCCAGGTCACGATCTCACGGTCCATGAGTTCGAGCCCCACGTCAGGCTCTGGGCTGATGGCTCAGAGCCTGGAGCCTGTTTCTGATTCTGTATCTCCCTCTCTCTCTGCCCCTCCCCCATTCATGCTCTGTCTCTCTCTGTCCCAAAAATAAATAAACGTTGAAAAAAAAAATTTTTTTTTAAAAAAAGATTAGCAGTTAGATATTTTGGATACAATGTGATTACTGACATTTCTAATGCAGAACATGTTTTCCTGGACAATCACTAATAATTATGCTGTTGCTTTCTGAAAACAGAATTCACTTACTTTTCAGTTGTTAACGTAATAACTCAGGTCACCTAGCAGCGAATATTTTAAGTACTAAAGCATAAAATAAATAAATAAACAAAATTTTTTTCCTTACTTTTTTAGACGATAAGGGTTTAGAAGCCAAGGAAAATCCATCCAAAATTTTGCCAATGTATCGAAGATCTTTCTCTGATTCTGCAAAATGATGTCATCGATTAATTCCGGAAGCAGAGAAGATTAGAATGGGACAAAAGACGTCAGTTGTTTTTTTTTTTTAATCTCCAAGAACGTAAATACCACAAGTCATACATGGTATCTTGCAGAGATAGCAGTAAAGGGGAGGGAAGAATGCACGTAAAGCCGTCACACCTCTGTTGACTCAGCCACCGGCAGCCGGGCCCGCGGCACCCTCCGTTGATTAGGCTGCCCCAGATGTGAGGCCACGGCTCTCCAAGACAAGTACCTCAATATTGCTTTTAGATAAAAAGCCTAGCTTAGGAGGACCTAAGGTGAGGTGTACCAAAGAGTATACTCTATGGAGTAAAAGATCTCAAGAAAAAACATTAAGAGGCTAAGTATGGATAAAAGCAAAATCCTGACAATAAGAGAGTCATTTCTAAAACCAGGTGAAGAACCAGGGGAAGACTACTCCCCAGTTTCCTTAGCAACTATCCAAATAAGGCACAGAAGACAATGCAAACAGGCCAGCCTGTAATCTAATCTCAGTCCAAATTAAAAGGTACTTCTGTCTTTTTCTCAAACAAAATTCTAAGAAGAGATAAAGATCACTAAAGATCACTCAGAAAACAGAATGACCGATGCCCTCAGAATGGGAGCCAGGGATTGGTCACTGGTTGTGAAGACAACCTCACAGACAGGGGCTCTGTGATTCTCAGGGATTTCCTGAGCATAGTAGTTATGGCAAAAATCCGTATACACAAAATGCATTTTCTGTAGCCGAAAGCTCCTTGTGCATGACCACCATGAGCACTTACACAAGGGCTGTGTGGTCCTGAGGTAGGCATAGCTGCCCTGGGGCAGGTGGGACCTAAGTCTTCAGCCGCTTACAAGGCAGCACAGCCCTATAACTATCCTCCCCACCAAAATCATTCCTTGCACTTCAACTCATGTTGAACTTTTGTACCAGCTTCTGAAGTTCCTAAAATTCTATGGGATAATTTGAGATTAACTTTGACACTCTTGGCACCCCTATGTTTATAGCAGCATTATTCACAATAGCCAAATTATGGAAGCAGCCCGCGTCCACGGGTAGATGAGTGGATAAAGAAGATGTGCTACATACATACAAGGGAATATTACTCAACCATAACAAAGAATGAAATCTTGCCATTTGCAACAACACAGATGGAGCTAGTGAGTATTACGCTAAGTGAAATATGTCAGAGAAAGACAAATACCAGGATTTCACTCATATGTGGAATTTAAGAAACAAAACAAATGAGCAAAGGAGAAAGAGAGAGAGAGACAGACAGACAAATAAAGAAACAGATTCTTAATTACAGAGAAGAAACTGATTGTTACCAGAGGGGAGGTGGGTGAGGGATGGGTGAAATAGGTGATGAGGATTAAGGAGTGCACCTGTCATGATGAGCACTGGGTGATGAATGGAAGTGTTGAGTCACTGTATTGTACACCTGAAACTAATATTACACTGTCTGTTAACTACACTGGAATTAAAATTAAATTAAAATAAACAAAAAACATCTTTCACACTCTTGGCATTTTGTATTCATTTAAAGCCCAGCAATTTTACTTCTGTGAATTTATTCTGAAGAAATAAAACGCAAATGTGCATCAAGACAGAGCCATAGAATATTTATTATAGCTGTATGGATCATGGAAACAAATAAGAATAATTAAAAAATCAACCATGAAGACTGGCTACATTTAGATTCACTCAGTGAAAAACCTTAAGGTCAAAAGTATAGAAAGTTGTGTCTAGGGGTGGGAGAGATGAGGAGGCCACGGCAGAGAGGGGATAAGGGGAGTCTGGGGGGATCGGGGAAAGTCAGCAGCTCAGGCTTGATGTGGAGAAGGGTAGGATTCAATTAGCACAAAGATGTTGTATAAAGGAAAAGCCAAAGATCTGACCCAGGAGACAGATCTAAATATGTATTATAAATTAGCAATCATTATATAATTAATATATTCTGATAATGTTAGTCATATAGTATTGTGTCAATATATTGCCATAATCAATATAATCAATAATTAACATGTTAATGTAATCTGTAATATTAATATATTATAACACATTAACATACATCTTTTTAAGTTATAAAAATAATACATAGTCTTAGTAGAAGATTCTGAAAACCTAGGTAACCAAAAGGAAGAAGTGATGTCAACGAACATTTGGGCACACCCTCTTCCAGCATTTGTGTAAAACCCTAGATTCTTTTTTTGGCAATAATGACAGACGCCACTGACACTTAGAGTGCATGCTGTGTGCCAGGCAGGTCTCAAGCCCTTCACGTACGTTAAAATCTCCTTGGGTATGCCACAGTCATGCCCACTGTCCAGGCAAGGATGCCCGAGGCCACAGCTACTAAGTGGGGAGAGCCAGGGCTGGAATCCAGGCAGCCTGTCTCAGAATTTGTGTTCACAGTCGTTAAGCTAACCACCTCTAAAAACTGATTTGCGCCTGCTTTTTTTCCTTCCAGAAATGCAAAATAGGCATCCTTTAGGAAGTTATACTCGGATTGTTTAGATTTCAACATGTATGTTTCAGCTGTGTTGTACAGGAATTAGATCAAATTTCACCTAAAAATGTCTCTGTAGACTGTTTTATCTCAGCAATCACCTCCTTACTTCATTTAGGTGCTTGTTATTATTATAACCAGGGAAGAGTAGGTACCATTTATTCAGTCTTTGGGCAGGTACCATGCCAAACACCGAGTTATGCCTCTTAATCCTCACAATGACCCTCAGGGCGGATCTGATCCTCACTTTACAAATGATGCCCAGAGAGGTTACTAGTCTTGCCCCATGTCCCACTGCTGGGCAGTAGACAGCTGTGATCCAAATCCAGTCAGATGACTCCAAATCACATGCTACTAACATCTGCTCCAAACTGTCTCCTCCCTACACTACACCTTTTCTGGAAAGAAAAACTGAAGTATTACTTAGAACCACAGGATCTAAAGGTGCCTGGGTGGCTCAGTTGTTAAGCATCTGACTTCAGCTCAGGTCATGATCTCACAGATCTCACAGTTCATGAGTTCGAGTCCCACGTCAGGTGAGCTCAAACCCCACTTCAAGTAAAACATGAGCCCTGGGTGAGCCCCACTTTTCTTTCTCTCTCTCTCTCTCTCTCTCTCTCTCTCTTTCTCTCTCTCTGTGCCTCACTCACTTGCACCCTCTCTCTCTCAACAAATAAAACAAAAAAGAACCACAGGATCTGAGTCACTACAGACCCTGACTTGAAATTTAAGTTGTGTTAAGACATGTCCATCTCCCTAGCCCAACAAGAGCCCTCCAGGAACCAGGGACTCAAGTGAGGAGACTGGCCGGGTGCCAGTACCAAGCTCCCTCTTGCTGAAGGTCCCGCACCGAAAGTCCCGCACCTGGCCTTCTGACCTGCTGGGTCTATGTTGGCCAGTTGCCCAGTTTCTTGGGCTTCCCTCTGACCCAGTGCCACCTCTGACCTGTAGCACAAGCACCTGTCCACATACTCGCTCCTTCCCTGATTCCAGACCTCTTCCTCCTCCCCACCTTGGCCTTGTCTTGACAGCTGGCTTTGGCTCCGACCCGGTCTACCTTCTGTCTTACCCCCCACACGGGGCCTCTCTTCTCTCCACTTTGTTTCTCACCCTCCATCTCTGGCCACCACCCCCCAACTCCACCGAGGCTGACACTGCAGTTATCAATTCTGCAATCCCTTCTTCCTGATATGCTGACTTTTGGTCCTACCATTGGTTGAGGGTCTATGGAATTACCTTTCTGACTTTTATACTGCCTGGGTGCTGTCCAGCCGTAGAGTCCATCTCCAGGCTCCTCATCCTTCAAAATGGTGTCATATTTGGATAAAGTTTCTGTGGCATAGATGTCATCATCTTCCTCTTCCAGGGCACCAACACCAAAAGCCTTCAAAAACAAGGTTTCAAACTGCAATGACAGGTTTTAGAGCATGTCTCCACTGAAGAATAAAGCTACTTTAAGGATGTGGTTGAACAGACCACATTAGCACTGCAAGATCACCAAAAGAGAGGAGAAGCAGGAGACCAGATTAACACATACACTCAAGTCCTCTTGGAAACAGTGACCGGAAGTGAATGCTGTCCTCCAGTGCTGGGACTGTCCTCCAGGCCTAGCAGCAGCTACAGGTCTGGGGCCTAGCGAAGGAAGGCGTGGAGAACACACCCAGCATCAGTGCGGGAGGAGAACAGGGCCTCCAAAAGCAGAAAGGCAGAATATTCATCTTCTGGTCATTGTGGCCTGGGGCCAGTGCTGGTGACCAGGATCTCAAGGCACCACTATTGAAATAGCTATTGTAAGAACCTCTAACCTTTGTGGACATGGCCTCCAACAAGGATTACTTTTTGTTTGAAAAAAATTTGGAGGGATGCCTGGGTGGCTATTGGTTGAGCATCAGACTCGTAATTTCAGCTCAGGTCATGATCTCGGGGTTTGTGGGATCAAGCCCAGCGTTGGGCTCGGTGCTGACAGCTCAGAGCCTGAAGCCTGCTTCAGATTCTGTGTGTGTGTCTCTCTCTGCCCCTCCCCTGCTCACACTCTGTCTGTCTCTCTCTCTCTCTCTCTCTCAAAAATAAATAAACATAAAAAAAATGTTTTTTCAAAGAACATTAGGTCACAGGATCTCAGCAGTACCTATTAAAATCAGGAAGGTGTGCTTGAAGCGTGTTCAGAAAAGGCTGTAAAGAAAACATAACCACCTCAAAGTCTTCGCATAGTCAATGAATAATGACTGCTATAGATATAGTATAATATGGAAAGCGTTCTCATTTGTCAATGGTTCCATGTTCACGAAACAGAAACTTTTACCTGGCCTGAAATTCCCAATTTCCTTCCTTTATTCACCCCAATCTCTCCAAGGAGATTGCTGGCTCCCTCAGGTCCCCCACTGAAAAGATTAAAATGTTCTCCCGCAGTTCCAAACAATGCTTGGTGGGGATCCAGGCCCTTGTAAGCCAGTCCATGCACATTATCTTTAGGTGTGAAATCCACAGGTGTGATGTCTTTGGGTGCAAAGGTCACATTTTCAGGCACATAGTCATCATCTTCATCCTATTTAACCACGAGGAAAAAGGAGAATGGAGGTGAGTCACTGACTGGTGCAAAGGAAGCCTATAAAATACTATTTTCCAATGACTACCTCCAAACAGAACAATGACCAAACTTTCATTTCCACTATTACAAATCGCTAAATTGAGTCCCTGATACTCAAGAATCTGAACAGACCTTGGACATGTATGGTGAGGGCATGTTGCTGAATACATTCTCTGACATGAAGACAGTTTCAGGGTAGGGGTATTTCACCGTAATGGGATCTGACTGATTTCTAAAATTCTTCTGACCCTAAAATTGCACGTTCATAAACTAACAGGTGTCACTATACCAAATTCAAGGTCAGCCTTTGCATATAGTACCTCGGATCCTTCAGAGCCTCCAGGGGGTAACGCACAGCCATAGATTTTTACTCCAGGATCTATAAAAGAGATGTCAAATACATTAGTCATGAGCAGCTAAAAATATGGAAATCTAACTTGCTGACATTCTTTAGAAGTCCATGACAGCACTTATGAAAGGTACTACGGCTTTAGGGTCAGAGACTGATCACTCAGAAATTGTTTTCCACCAGCCCCTGCCCCACCCACACTCTGTCAATAATGTGCTCAGTGACTAACCACTACTGTCCCCAGGCCACAGAGAACCCAAAGGAAATTATTACTGCCTCCAAGAGTTCGTACTCTGGCTGGGGAGACCAAGGGTAAGACATAAATAGAAAAGAATCCTAATAAACTGTGACACAGTTTTGATAAGAGTAGGAAACAGTTTCACATGATGCTAGCAGAAATATAAACTAGTACAATTCTAGTACAATGCTATTACGCATGACACGCAAAAAGCCTTAAAATACAGGTGACCTTTTGGGAATGGAAACTGGTAGAGCCACTGTGGAAAACAATACAGAGGTTTCTCAAAAAATTAAAAATAGGGGTGCCTGGATGGCTCAGTCAGTTAAACGTCCAACCTCCGCTCAGGTCATGATCTCCCGATTCGTGAATTCAAGCCCCGCATTGGACTCCGTGCTGGCGATGCGAAGCCTGCTTGGGATCCTCGCTCTCCCCTCTCTCTCTCTGCCCCTCCTTCACCAGCGCTTTCTCTCTCTCTCAAAATAAATGAACTTAAAAAAATTTAAAAATAAAAATACCATATGATCTAAAAATTCTACTAGTCGGTATTTATCCAAAGGAAAAAACAAAAACACTAATTTGAAAGGATACACACACCCCTATTTTATGACAGCATTATTTACAATAGCCGAGATACAGAAGCAACCTCAGCATCCATCAATAGACGAGTGGATAAGAAAGATGGGGTATAGTTAAATATCCCATGGAATATTACACAGCCATAAGAAGGATGGGATCATGTCATTTGTGACACGGATGAACCTAGAGGATGTTGTGCTAAGTATTGGCTGAGAAAGACAAATTTCACTCACATGTGGAATCTAGAAAAAAAAAAAATAAATGAATAAACAAATAGCAGAATCAGACCTATAAATGCAGAGAACAAACTGATGGTTGCCAGATGGAAGGGGACTTAGAGATGGGCAAAATGGGTGAAGGGAAGTGGGCGATATAGGCTTCCAGTTCTGGAATGCATAAGTCACAGGGATAAAAGGCACAGCACAAGAGGGGCGCCTGGGTGGCGCAGTCGGTTAAGCGTCCGACTTCAGCCAGGTCACGATCTCGCGGTCCGGGAGTTCGAGCCCCGCGTCGGGCTCTGGGCTGATGGCTCAGAGCCTGGAGCCTGTTTCCGATTCTGTGTCTCCCTCTCTCTCTGCCCCTCCCCCGTTCATGCTCTGTCTCTCTCTGTCCCAAAAAATAAATAAACGTTGAAAAAAAAAAATAAAAAAAAAAAAAAAAGGCACAGCACAAGGAATACAGTCAATGGTACTGTAACAGCGCTGTATGGTGACAGATGGCCACTACTCTTGTGGTGAGCACAGCAGAACCTATGGACTTGTCCAATCACTGCACTGCTCACCTGAAACTAATGTAACATTGTGTGTCAACTGTACTCAAATTTAAAAAAAAATACAGTTGACTCTTAAACAGCACAGGTTTGAACTGCAAAGGTCCATTTACACACAGACTTTTTATAGTAGAGCTAATGTGAATATATTTACCTTAGGATTTCCTCAATAATAATTTCTCTTCTCTAGCTTACTTTATTGTAAGAATACAGTATTTAATACCTACAACATATAAAATATGTGTTAATTGATTGTTTATGTTATCAGTGAGGCTCTTGGTCAACAGTAGGCTATTAAGCAGATAAGTTTTTAGGAAGTCAATAGTAATATGTGGAAATACAACACTGTATGTTATATAAGTATATATATATAATTTGTACTTGAAAATAAGTAAATGTTACACATGGATTTTCAACTGCATGCGGGGTTAGCATTGTTCAAGAGTCAACTGTAGGGGCGCCTGGGTGGCTCAGTCGGTTGAGCGTCCGACTTCAGCTCAGGTCATGATCTCGCGGTCCATGAGTGCAAGCCCCGCGTCGGGCTCTGTGCTGACTGCTCAGAGCCTGGAGCCTGTTTCAGATTCTGTGTCTCCCTCTCTCTCTGACCCTCCCTCGTTTATGCTCTGTCTCTCTCTGTCTCAAAAATAAATAAACGTTAAAAAAAAAATTAAAAAAAAAAAAGTCAACTGTATCTGCATATTACTTTGCCCGGCAGCTTCATTTCCCGAAACGCGTAGCCATTAAAAAGTGTGCTACAGAACTGATGACAATCAATATACATACCAGGTTTTTGTCGGCGAGGTCTTCTCTTTACTCGAGGGCCAATCCCTTGTCCTTCCTTCCAGCCCATTTTTCTTAGCAATTCAAAACCAATAGATAATCTAGGATATCAAGGCATTGAACGTGAACTTCCTTTTATAATACTGGAGGATAGTAAGAAATCAGCAGT
Source organism: Herpailurus yagouaroundi (assembly GCF_014898765.1). NCBI lineage: Eukaryota > Metazoa > Chordata > Mammalia > Carnivora > Felidae > Herpailurus > Herpailurus yagouaroundi. Next base: position 6,276,838 of record NW_024412425.1, read on the forward strand.
CTTTGAGTCCCTGTCCAGCTCACACACTTGTGCCTGAGCCCTGAAACACAGCCCACCCCCATGCACGTCAGAACCACATGGACCTGCCGTTCTGGCCACAGCTCACTGGACGTGGGTGCACACCGAACCCGGGGAAGCCCATCCGTGTCCTCTCTGCTGGGCCTTTGGAATGGACACCTGGGGGCTCTAAATGGTCCTTGTCAAGCCTGGGGCCTAAGAAACCATGAGTCTGAGGCTGCCACATCAGGCCACACACCCAGGAACAGAACAAGGAGATATGCAGAAAGAGAGGGAAGAATGAGGCAGACCGGAGAGAGCCCTTGAGGCTTCTGAGGGAGGGTGGGAGGGAAGGCACCCGAGTTCCTAACAGCTCACCAGCCTCCACCAGCCCCAGCAGCAGAGCTGGTCACTGGAGCTCTAGAATACGCCATGCAATAAAAGCGCAAGATCCTTTTGGCAAAACCCCCTTTTGCACTCAAGCTAGGCTTCTCCTACTTGCAACCAAACTATCTGTAATTAAGATCATTATGTGTATGCAAAGCAGATGCCAAGATCACAAAAGTTAGAACAAAATTCTTCTCACTTTGCTGGTGTTATGAGGTCATCAAGCAGAGTAGCTCCAGGAATGGGGGCAGTAGCAGCTGCTAACTGCCTGGCCTTTTCTCGTATTCTATCTTTGGTTTTGGAAGCAAAATCATCCGTGGTGACAATTGCTTTAGGTGCTATCCCAAATTCACTAAGATCCTTTAAAAGAAAATTCAAACAGAATTACTTACATCATTTGGTAAGTGATTAACCATAATACATCACGTAGCTTTATTTCTTAAAAAAAAAAAAAAAGTTAAAACCACACAACTGATGGGATGCCTGCCTTGCTCAGTCAGAAAAGCACGCAACTCTGATCTCGGGGTTGTGAGTTTGAGCCCCATGTTGGGTACAGAGATTACTTAAATAAATGAATACGTAAAAACTTTAAAAAACAAACAAAAAAACTACACAACCAAATTAGGCATCAGTGGAGCAGCTGACTTATGTGTGTGCGTGTGTGTGTTTGCATGTGTGTGTGGAGCAGCTGACTTTATATCTGCCTTTAGGATCCTCACAAAAGCTAAGGCCGGTAGCCGAGGACAGGGCATGACGACGGCCACTCAGTGAGGCCACAAGAGGCACAGCCAAGCTAGGAAGATAAGAAGTAATTAAAATCCAATAATTACCTCTACGGAAAGTAACTGTTGCCTCAGACAATATTTCAAAGGTCAGAGTGCAGGGGGCAAATCTCAGAGTCACAGTCAGCAAGCATTCCTGAGCATGTACGTGCTACCTTAAGTGTTTCTGCGTTTCCTGTTGGCTGCCTTTCCGATAGCCTATGCCCTCCCTCTTTCCTCACAGAGCCCTGAAGCTGTGCAGACACCGGCCCCCCTCGGTGCCGCCATGCACTCCCGCAGTGGTGTCCTGGTGCGTATGCTGGGGCCCGGGTAGAGTTAGGCAATAGGGGTTCGTATCTTATCTAAGCCAGTCCTTTGATCCCACTTCCACTGCCAAGGATGGCTTTAAGAATGAGCACGTAGGGGCGCCTGGGTGGCGCAGTCAGTTGAGCGTCCGACTTCGGCTCAGGTCATGATCTCGTGGTCTGTGAGTTCGAGCCCCACGTCGGGCTCTGGGCTGATGGCTCAGAGCCTGGAGCCTGTTTCCGATTCTGTGTCTCCCTCTCTCTCTGCCCCTCCCCTGTTCATGCTCTGTCTCTCTCTGTCCCAAAAATAAATAAACGTTGAAAAAAAAATTAAAAAAAAAAAAAAAAAAAAAAAGAATGAGCACGTAAAACAATCTGCCCCAGCAGACGTGAGGTAAAATCCCCGGTAGGACTTATGGGAATGGTTTCCTTGCTCTCAAGAAAAGATACCAAAGAAAAGCCCTCCTTCCACTAGGTGATGTGATCCTGGATGCGCCATCTGGAGCTACTGTAGCCACCTTGGGACCACAAGGAGAGTTGATGTAAGGACAAGCTGACATGCAGAAGATGGCTGAGAAGAGAGGACGCGGGGCCTCGCTGACATCTAGGCTTCTTGTTCCATGAGTCATGTTTCCATATAGATTATGCTAGTCAAATAGGAAGGGGACCTCCCCTTGCCTCTTACCTGCAACCTAAAGGATGTTAATATAGTGTTCTATTTCTTCTTTATCACAAATGAATCCATGACTAGGTTTTAAGGAAACAGAGGTTTAATTTTAAAACAAAATGGAGCATGGGGTTCCTGGGTGACTCAGTTGGTTAAGCTTCCGACTCTTGCTGTTGGCTCAGGTCATGATCTCGAGGACGGGGAGTTTGAGCCCCGCGTCAGGTTCTGCGCTGGCAATGCAGAGCCTGTTCGGGATTCTCTGCCTCCCCCTCTCTCTGTCCCTCCCTTGCTCATGCTGTATCTCTCTCTCAAAACAAATAAATAAACATTTTTTTAAAAAATATGGAGCACACCTCCCCCCCCCCCAGCTCCCATTTACCCCTAAGAAGTGCACAGTCATCGTTGTGTTAATGAGGTACCCAGGTGCCTGCACAGGGCTCCCTTTGACTCCTAACTGGTCTAGTCGCTCACCGTTCCTTAAACGGTAGTGTGCACAAAGTTACTGTCGGAGGCTGTGGACTCAGCTCCGTGGATACTGCACTTTTGGGGCAACTGGGGCCTCTTCAAGGAAATTTGCCTATGAACGACTTTCCTCTCCACCCTTAACTTTAGAAACTGGCCCCAGCATAAGATGCTACTCCAGTGAACAAGAATGCATTGAGGTACAGAGCACTCTAGTCCAAACTCCTAAAAGATAATGCCTCGCAAACAAAGAAGCCTTCGTACACTGAACCCTCTGGGGAGACTAAGGCGCTGCACACATCCCACTGGCTAACAGGCAATTCCGGTTCTGCACACCCACCTCTTCATCCATGAAGTCTTCGGGACCAAGAACAGATTTGTCTGCTCTGTTCTGTCGTGAAGACACGAAGGAAGAGGGTGTCCATCCTTGAAAGAAAAGCGTTTAGAATATTATAATAGATGGTATGTTGGTTTATTACTAAATAATTAAATAATGCAATTATGTACTTGAAACCCCCAGTACCTACAAACCCTTAGCTACTTCCTATCTCACTGCTCATGTAGAGATAATTATACAACATAACTTTATTATTAATGCTCACATCTCTTGGCAGAACTCAGTGGATAGGTTTCCTCCTAAGAATCTAGGACCAAGAGAAATCAAATTATACAGTAAAAGTGGAGATGGGGTGCGTAGGTGGCTCAGTTGGCTAAGCATCTGACTCTTGATTTCAGCTCAAATTATGATCTCATGATCGTGAAATCAAGCCCAGAGTTGGGCTCTGCGCTGGGCATGCAGCCTGCTTAAGATTCTCTCTCCCTCTCTCTCTGCCCCTCCCCCACTCCCTCATTCTCTCTCTAAAAAAAAAACAGAGAGAGAGGGGCGCCTGGGTGGCTCAGTCGGTTAGGCATCCGACTTCGGCTCCAGTCATGTTCTCACGGTTCGTGGTTCGAGCCCTGCATCGGGCTCTGTGCTGACAGCTCAGAGCCTGGAGCTCGCTTCCGATTCTGTGTCTCCCTCTCTCTCTCTGCTCCTCCCCCGCTCACTCTCTGTCTCACTCTCTCTCTCTCAAAAATAAATAAACATTAAAAAAATTTTTTTTCAAATAAAAAAGAGAGAGAGAGAAGAAAGTGACATTCTTTTTCCAAGTAGATGTGAACCAAAAGATGCAAGGTCACCTTAAAAGGCAGGACCACTCTGAGACCAAGAGGACAGCAACAGACACCAACTTGTTAACATATGAAGACATAACATCAAGGGGCATGAGTCAGCTGTGGAAGGGTGGCTGGCACCAAGTCACACAAGCAGCGCAGGCAAATTCAGGGTGCCCTGGCCCAAGGACTCAACCTGGCCAGTCTAAGGACAGGTAATGCCCATACCACCCCCAATTCCATCAAACCCCTGGGTCCTATAACTACCACGCCGGTTCCCTGTCCATAGTCACCAAGCATGTACCATGCCTATACGGTGAGAATGGCCTGGAGGTCAAATGTATCTGTAACCCTCTGCGATACACTTTTGTAGTTTTCTCTGAGAGGGACACACCTCCTTTCTGATTTCCTACAAGAGTCCTGTGGACCTAAGGAGTATGGGGCAGATCTACTCTTGGTCAGTGGGTGGAGCAGGTTTCTGGGCAGGCCTGGGAGATACCCCCAGGTATCCGGGAGTGAGGATCAGCTCTCCTAGGCCACTGCCTTCCTCCACTTTGGATTTCTATAGTCTTTGCCCGATTTCTGTATAGTCCTTCTAATGGTAAAGAGATACTCCAGGGTATGAACGTATCACAGTCTTCCTGACAATCATTTGAGCTGGTCTTATTACAGTACACGGCACAGCTATAATCGCAACAATCAGCAACGTATTAGTGTACTTCTTTCTTCACCAACCCTACTGCCACTTTTAACATTTTAATAAAGTGTGCTAATTTCATAGTGCCTTGGTTACCTTACTTTGCCTTTCTTAGTAACAAGGCTGAATATTAAATACAGCATTTCTATCTCCTCTGGAGTAAACTGTTCAGATACTTTGGTCATTTGCTCATGGAACTGCTCTTTACACATTCTGGATATTGAACTTTAAACCATCTTATTGACCTACCCCAACTATTTCTTACATGGCTTTTCTCATCTTTATTTTACTATTGTTCCATACAAGTTATTGTGTATATATAAAAACGTGTCCCATTTTGTTCTCAACAATTGCTACATGAGTTACTCAGTTCTTCTTCCCTTCCTATCTGGCACATAAAAGTCATTCCAGTTTCTGTGTGAAAACATTTAAAAAACATACATGACTTTAAACAATGCAGAATCCATTATATTGCATAACATGAAATTTTTAACTGATTTTTCCTCAGGTTGAGAGCATAGACTGACAAGCATGCTGTGGTCCCCAGTGCCAGGAGAGAGCGGCTCTGACCCTCAGTGGCCTCACCTACAAAGCAACTATGACATCTGCCTTCCTCAGTCACTGAGACGCGGGAGACAATGGTTACCTGAGGGAATGTGTATGACAGCATTTTGTGTGTGGCAAGATGCGATGGTATAAAACGGAAGTCATTATTGTCACTTAACCATCTGGTGAGAATATATCTTTTTTTTTTTTTTTTTTTTTAAGTGAAAGAAAACTTTCACTCTCAGGTTGTAACCAATGAACAACATACCAGCGGACTCTGAAAACCTGCCAAATCTTGAAAGAACACAAAAGGCTACAGTGTGTGTATTAAAGTGTTTAAAGAAGTTTTTTTAAAAAGGGAGAGGTGGAAGAGGAGGAGAATCTTATGATAGTTCAGTGATATGATGTGATATGATAGCTACACGTAGGAAAATCATACCTTCTTTCGAGCCAACGGTGTTGAAGTACCCAGCAGAGAAACCTCCGCTAAAGGCCCCATGAAACCGTTTATACCTTCCTTTTTCGTCTCTGACAGTCTGATCCTGAAGAGGAATTGGTTTTTTTGGTCTTTCACCTGAAAAAAGTATTTTGATGAGAGAGAAGCGGGTGGCGGATTAGAAAAAAATTTAGGGAAAGTGTCATTTCTTAAACATGCTGAATTGTTTACTTCTTGTAATTTCAAGTGTAATAATTAAGTTTTTTTTTTTATTCCTAGGCTTTACTAGCTTATATAGTTTGTAAAGTAATATACTGTATCAAGCTTCTTTATAGTTCTAAGGCAATTATAGATATTTCTTATTTCTGTTAGACACACGTTTTGGCACCAATGGCCTGATTCCCACTAAAGTCCATCACATAAACTGAATTACATGGGGTGGGGGCGGTTCCAATAGTTGGAGATAAACTCTACTGGCAATGCCAGAGGCAGGTCGCGGGGCTGGCACAGGGCATGAGAAGGTTCGCGACACAAGGAACACTTCTGTATCTCTTCTAGAACTTCACAGCATCCCAAGCCCAGAGTTTGTCCTTTGGTGTTGCCCATTCTCCCCAAATCCTAAATGTGTCCTTATTTCTGGCAATCTCCTGATTCCATAGTTATTGTTCTTTCAAATTAATCATTTTCCTGCTCTGCTGAAAAGGGCTGGCTTGCTACATCACATAGTGGAAAGGAGCTTAATAAAGTCTAAAAATTCCTTAGGTTTACACTTTCAGGTGCTGTGTCACAAATTACTGGTTAATTTTATCCACTGTGATTCAGAATTCTGAATCTATTTAAAATAAAAAGTAACCATCAAGTTACTGCCAAACATTCAACACAGAAAGCAAGTTATATGGTAGTTAAGGGCACAGAGTTGAGGGTCACAACGCTTTCACCCCATCTTTACCAGGACCAGGACCTCAGTCATCTTGACTTCTCTATGCCTTGATTTCCTCATCCGTAAAATGGGGGTGACACGAATAGTAATATCTATTTCATAGAGTTGTTATGCAAAGTGAATAAGATAATGCCTATAAAGTGCTTAGCAAGAAGAGAGGTACACAGTAAGCACTTAAAATACTGGCTGCCATTATTATTATTATTATTATTATTATTATTATTATTATTATGTACAGTAGATAAGCCCATGTGTCCCTGTTATTTCAATAATTAAGCCAGTGACTACTTCTGGAAGATGGAACAAAAAGCAGAGGAACTTCTAGCTTCATAGTCCTACATTCTTACTAGTAGCTTGTGGTGCCTTTACATCATTTCTGGAGTATAACCCATGGCAGGGCAGTCAAGAGTTGAGGTTTGGAAGATCAAGACATCCAGGTTCAAATCCCCCTACCCTTGCTACTTTGTGAACTTGGGCAAGTTACTTGATCTCTCCACACCTCAGCCTCCATGACTGTAAAGGTAGGGCGATAAACAGAACCTATCTGGTAGGCTGGTGCTGAGGATGACCCACCACAGGCAGAGAGGTGAGCACAGTGTTTGGTCAAGCGAAGCTTGGTTAGTTAATATTAGCTACAATTTCATTTCACTCTAAGGAACTGAATTACAACTCGGGTCCCATGATCCAAGATTTCCAGTGTTTGGAAATGCGTCACACACAATCCACTACTACATGTGCACCTGGCACGATTCTTGGCTAAGGTGGGGTTTCTCAACTTCGGCACTATTGGCAGTTTGTACAGGAGAGATCTGTGCCGTGGGACGGTCCTGGGCACTGTAGGATTTAGCAGCATCCAGCAGATGCCAGTAAGCATTGCTCCCCCACCCAGCACAGCCAACATCCGCTGAGGGGCAACATCATCCCCGATCGAGAACTACTGGGTTAAGGTGAGAGAGGGCACACCCTGCCAACGCAAGGCGCCATTCTTGCTCTGTTCCCAAGGTGCTCTTAATCTGGAAGGGGAGATAAGATCAGCACACAGCTAAGTGGAACCTGTGGCGGCAGATAACGAGGGCCGACCAGCATGGCCAGCTGGGTCCCACAGGGCTCCTGAGGGGGAGGCGCCACCTGTAATCACATCAGGAGAAAACTCTGGGGAGGAGGTGGCGTTGTGGCCAGGCCCTCTTGTAATTAGTGCTACTAATAACAACGCAGCCCTTCTTTTCACACATATTATCTCATTCTTCATAACTGATAAGCATGCTCTGATTAAGTAACAACCCTAAAGTCCACGGCTCATAAACACAAAGCTGAAATCAGATTTCAACTCTGCCTCCAAGCCAGGGATACCAGCCATACTATCCCTCACCATGGAAGCAACCCTGTACTAGACCCTGGGTGTGGAAAACTAGACACAACTCTGTCCCTGTTTCCAGGGCACTCAGAGCCACGCGGAGGAGAGCTGAATATATAAGAACTCTTCTGACAATGTACAAGGACCACAACATCACAGTCACCCTCAGCATGAACACAATCCGATAGCTGCTGACAGAGACATAATTCCCAACAGAGGCATTACCTCAATCAATAAATCATAAGTCTGAAAAAGTAGTCTAGACTGACTAAAGGGAAGGGAAGGGGCAGAAGATGGAACTAGAAGGGCAGATAGTGCAAAGGCCCTGCACTCAGTGCTTCAGGGTCTGTGGCATGCCCTGTGGGTGATGGGAGCCACAGAGAGTCTTAAGTGGGAAAGTCATAGCATCAAGGAGGAAAATCGCCCTAAACTTAATCTGGGTACAGGATGAGCCAGAGATGATCCAGAACCAAGTAGAAGTATCTAATGAGGGTAAGTAAGTTCTGGTGCCCCCTTCCTTCCAGGCCAGAGGGTCTATGTGCCTGTGGGTCTGTGTGTGACAGTTTGGCCACTATCTCTTAACCAGAAAACTTTTCCATCAGGGCCAGCAACTTTAATTAAGTACTGGAGTCCTTCCTCTACCAATGTTTGTCTAACCTGTCACTAAAACTTCAAAGCAGGAAGTAAAAGTGATTATTGGTCTAGTATGCTATACTGTAAAATGTACTGAGTGCATTTAAACTTCAAAGTGCTTGGGAAACAATGACTCAATCTTCAAAAACTTCTAATAGTGAGAAGTTAAAGAGTGACTTTTAGGGGCGCCTGGGTGGCGCAGTCGGTTAAGCGTCCGACTTCAGTCAGGTCACGATCTCGCGGTCCGTGAGTTCAAGCCCCGCGTCAGGCTCTGGGCTGATGGCTCAGAGCCTGGAGCCTGTTTCCGATTCTGTGTCTCCCTCTCTCTCTGCCCCTCCCCCGTTCATGCTCTGTCTCTCTCTGTTCCAAAAATAAATAAACGTTGAAAAAAAAAATTAAAAAAAAAAAAAGAGTGACTTTTAGACCAGGGTGGGGGCGGGGGGAGATCTACAAACCAAATGTCCCTTCCTTTCATTTCAAAAGCATGGTTAGGCCATTGGGCTTCATTTCAGATTCTGTGCATCATCAAAGAGGAAGAACTGGAAAAATGTAGGTCAAATAGTTGATGCTTACAATATGTCACTCACAAGGAAACAAGTGTGAGATGAGAAATACAGAAATGCATAAACAGCTGCCCAACATGGCTGTAATAACCTCCACCCATGCAGGTCGAACCCCTGTCCTCTTTCTGCATAGCTAACCCGAACCAGTTTTAAAAGGAATCCCATCTGGCCCTCTCAGGTTCCCTGCTAGCTTGTGAAGGTTGTTTCCTGTCTATATCATATAATTTAGCACTTGCAAACCTTGTACTTTTGTGCTCAACTAGATCTGAACTCCTCCAATACAGGATCTCTGTCAACAAATTCTTTGAGATCATGGGATGATACGTCTGCCAATAAAGCTACCGTGACCTTAGGTTGTATTAAAAAACTACAGTCTAGAATGAAGGACACACTAATGGTAGCCCTGTTCTACCCACACTCTGGTCCCATACTTCGAGAAAGGCTCTGACAAATTGGGGTTTCAGGGACTTTAAACTGAACATATCAGAGAACTGAGGATGTTGAGTGAAGTATGGAGATGACTTAGAGGAAATTCAAGGGCTGTCTTAAGCACATAAGAAGCTTTCAGGAGACTAGTGTTCCTCTGTCTTTTGTAAGCAGAGGGTAAAAGTAGGGCCAGTGTCTGGCAAAAGTTTCTGATGATTAGAACTGCTGGTAGGGAGGGGTGCCTGGGTGGCTCAGTCAGTTGGGCGTCCAACTTCACCTCAGGTCATGATCTAGAGGTCCTTGAGTTCGAGCCCTGTGTCAGGCTCTGTGCTGACAGCTCAGAGCCTGGAGCCTGCTTTGGATTCTGTGTCCCCCACCCCCACCCCTCTTGGCCCCTCCCCCACTTGTACTCTGCATCGCTCTGTCTCTCAAAAATAAATGTTAAAAAAAATTTTTTTAAATAACTGCTGGTAGGGAAGGGTCTTCAGTAGAAATGCCCCAGAAGTACAACCAACCTGGCAGGATGCGGTCAGGGTGGCAAATAAGATCCCACCAACAGGGGCACCTGGGTAGCTCAGGTCATGATCTCCGGATTGCTGAGTTTGAGCCCCACATTGGGCTTGCTGCTGTCAGCCTGTTAGTGCAGAGCCTGCTTCAGATCCCCTGTCTCCCCTCTCTCTGCCCCTCCCCCGCTTGAACTCTCTCAAAAATACATATATTAAGAAAAAAAAAAAAAGATCCCACCAACAGGAGGTCTGCAAGTAACTTCTACCCACCATGCTCCCCATACTCCCTTTGTCCTTCCCACAGGGAAGGACACAGTGTCCTTCCCACTGCCATCAGTCCTTCCTGGGTACTCAATACATTGCTGAACAAATCAAGTCATTAAGGAATCAGACCAGAAACAGGGGTAAGAACCTTGCCTCATCTTGCCCTCACCCCCACATCTCAGCAGCAAGTCCAGTCTGCTCTGCTTTCAATGTGTACCTCTACCCAGACCATTTCTTACCACCACCTCTGCTAACACCCCAGTCCAAGCCATCATCATCATCTCCAGACCTCTTTTTGCTAATATTTCTCCTTCGCTCTTGGCCACACCACCCCCGCCAACCTGTCTATTCTCAAAATCGAGAGAATAATCTTAAAAATATACATCTCTCCCTGTGTAAAACCCCACAATGACTGTCCTGCACTCAGTGTAAAATCCAAACACCCTTACATACCAAGTAAGATGCAGCCCCTGCCTCCCCCTCTGACATCCTCTTCTGCCAGTCTCCCATTGCTGCCGTCGTCGGCTCCACCCACAGCAGTCCTGCCTGACCCTCAATTTGTCAAACTGGCTCTGACTTCAGAGCTTTTGAGCTTGCTGTTCTCTCTGCCTGAAATGCTCTCCTACCCAGATCTTCGTATGGTTGGTTCCTCCCTCTGTTTCAAGTCTGAGCTCAAACGTCCTCTCCTAGGGAAGACATTGCCTGACCATCACCACCACCACCCCCCAGTTCTCCAACGAGCCTGTTTCGTCATCTTTCTGTTTCCCACCCCTCAGGGTCTCTCATGCGTCGCTCCAGAGCGTGGGCACTCCAAAAGCACAGAGCACGCTTCTCTCACCGCTGTTCCCGACACCAGTAGCGAGCGAGCCTTAACCCCGGGGCCACAGGAGGCCCGGCACGGGGTTGGGCGTTTTTGCCCCGGATCCTGGACCTGTTTGCCACAGACCCCGGCGACCAATCTGGTCCGCACCTTCTTCCAGCGGCTCCAGGCCCGTCCCATAGCTGACCAAGTCCTCTTCGCTGTCACTGTCCAGCGCCGCCATCCTGCTCCCTTCCAGGCCCCGCCCCCTCACTACGGAAGCGTCAGAGGGCCAAAAGGCTTCCGCCCTTTCTCCTCCGCGAACCAAGGCGATGCTACAAGTGCAGGTGCCCGAAGGTGTTGGCTGGCTAGCGTCTCGCCACTGGTCTGTGCTTGGGAGATCTCAAATCTGTCTAGTGAGAGCCAGACCCGGTAGGAGTTACCTCGGAGGCTCTGGCAGCCACGACATCCTAGCTCCGCGACTAGCGGGTCAGGCGGAGGCGCCTGGGAGAAGCTGAGAGGCATCCACCTGTCCCGCCGCGGGGCTCGTGCTCCGTGATGTCTGCCCACCCCCACCTGTTGGTCCCTGTCCCCCTCTCCCTTTCAGCTCCCTCCCATCCCACCCTCACTCCCACCCCCACCCCGCCACTTGTTGAGAAAGTGCCTGTGCTTCCAGCTACACACACTCACAAGCGTTTTGTATATATCACCCTTAGGTTTGCATAGGTGGAGTCCCCTTCCAAACCTCTGGAAGGATTCACAGACACAGGAACTCCGATGTCCATGGTGAAGGCAGCTCGGGACAAGAAAGAAGAGAAGAGAAATAAGAAAAAAGAAAAGGAGGGCAGGGGAGAGGAGAGGAGAGGAAAGAAGGGAAAGGGAGGAGGGGAAGCGGGGGGGGGGGGGGGAGGAGGGAAGGGGAAGAAAACTGAAAAGAGAAAGAACAGGAGAAAGGGGAAACAAAAAGCCAGCAGACCAGCAAAAGGCTCCTGTGAGGTAGGGTGGGGACTCTCAGGACATTCTCACTGAATCTAAAGAAAGAGCCATCTCTCAAGTGGGGTGCTGTTATCTCACCCCCAAACTCCTTTTTTGTGGAAGGAAAAGATGAAGCTCAGCTACGAAGGGGTGAGGTTGAGATGAAAACCAGATCTGGAAGTCCAGGTTTTCCAAATGAGGATCAGAAGTTGGCATGAGTCAGAATCACTAGGATGTTGCTAAAATTCCCTTTACCCATCCCCCAGGGCTTCCAAATCAGAATCTCTGGGAGTGGGGCCGTGGCTTAAGCATTCTAAGCATCATCTGATCTCAAGGCCTTGCATTCACTATTCCCTTGGCTTGGAATGTCCTTCTCCCACATACCACATGACTCGTTCCCTCGCCTTCTTCAGTTACCTGCTCAAAGGTTACTCTCTCCATGAAGCCTTCTCTGCTTAAAAACACGTTCTAGTTTGCTATACTCTCTATCCCCCCTTACCCTACTTCACATTTTTCCACAATAATTATCACCTTTAACATATCACATAATTTTATATGCTTGCTTATTTTATCTATTATGTTTTTCTACACATTGAAACTATAAGCTCCACAAGGACATAGATTTGAGCCAGATTTTCTTATTCTCTTTACTGTATCCTCAGAGCTTACAACAGTACTTGGCATATAGTAAACACTGAATGAATCATTTGGGGGAATAAAAGGGATGAATAACTAGTTAAGTAAATCATGGTACGTGACTTTAAAAACAAGATTTTTTAAGCAAGTTTTAAAAATAGCCACAGAATTGTTTGACACTTCCCATTGACAATAAGAGTCTATGTCCCCCTTCCCTTGAATCTAGACTCTCTGACTGCTTGACCGAAAGATTACAAAGTGATAATATTAATTCCCCACACCCAAACTTTAAAAAACTTGCAGATTCCGGGGATACTGACCCCGTAAATCCAACCTCCCTGCTGTGAGGAAGCCCAGGCCACAGGGAGAGGCTTTTCTGTAGATATATGACCTCGCCTGGCCCTAGTTAACAATCAGCATCAGTGGCCAGATATTTGAGTGGGGAAGATCCAAAATGACTCCAGTTCCAGCAACCATCTGAGCGGCTACATGTGAGACCCAGAGCAAGACCTCTTGGCTGAGGTTAGTCACCTCCAGGAACCACGAGAGATAGCAATAAAATGATTGTTCTTATTTTAAACCATTATATTTGTGGTAGTTTATTAGCAGCAATAGGTGACTGGAATGATCTATATAACGGAATAGTATAAAGCATTAAAAAATGTTGGTGAGGAATGATCTCCAACATATGTTGTTAAATGAGCAAAACAGGTGGTGAGACAGAGCACATAGAGTGCTGCCAGTAATATTAAAAGAAAACATAAATAGCTGGATTTATTGTGGCTCTTATATGCACAGCCTGGACACGTTCACATATAACATGTTTCTAGTAAACTCCCCTAAGAAACGAGTAACAATGGTGGCCACTGATCAAAGGAAATCAGGGTAGAAAGGGTAGAGGTAAACAATATTGTGCCATTTGAATTTTTGTTTTTAGCAGCATCCCTGGGTTGTTTTTTTTTTTTTCAAAACATTTTTATGTCAGTGGCTTGGTTTTGATTTTAAAGGTTTTTGTATGTATTAGTATGTACTAATGTACTAAAGGAAAGGCATCTTTTTGTATCTTGAAGCCCTGAAGGGCCCCAGGGTCATCATTTGCCCATCAACTGCCCTTGTGCATATAAATGTAGACATTGACAGCAAAGAAGATTGGGGGCTAATCCACACACCCAGACAAATCACGAAGGTCCATGATTTTATTTCTAAACTACCAACTTATTTTCTTACCATTTATAATTTCCAACAATACAAGGAAAACCCAATAAACTTACTATTGAGAGTTGTACTTAATTGGATTCCTGACAATCATTAGCATTTGGTAACAACCACTTTCTGACTCCTGATCACTGAGGTTCAGGGGAACAAGGGCCCTTCAAACTTCCTGCAGCTTCCCCAAAGAGTGGTTCTCAGCTGTCTCCTGGGTATTTTCAGGATGACTGGGTACTCCATCTGTGACCCTGGTCACTTACAACCTCATACTCCTGATTCTTTGCAGCAGGAACCTGGAGACCGCATGTGTTTTACGTAAGCTGTAGCAGCCTAATCACCACGGACTCTTCCTTTCTTACTTAGACATGCAAAAGGGCACAAATCTCAGCATCTTATCAGGAAATTGCAGATAGGAAGATGAGCTGAATCACCTGGGTATGGAGTAATTTCTTCCTCGTGGTGGTCACTCATGGCAGTAGGATGGTCACTCATGATGTACAAAGAAACCTGCTCTATGTGCTTTGGAATCAATGTCATTCATCTTCTCTCATTGTGTTTTCTTTTTGAAATATCACATTGGGGTGCTAAGTTGGTTAAGCCTCTGATTCTTGATTTCGGCTCAGGTCATGATCTTGAGGTTTGTGAGTTCAAGCCCAGCATTGGGCTCTGCACTGACAGCATGGAGCCTGCTTGGGATTCTGTATCCCCCTGTCTCTGCTCCTCCTCTGCTCCCTTTCTCTCTGCCTCTCTCTCTCTCTCTCGAAATAAATAAATAAACTTAAAAAAAAAAGAAATATCACATATATATGAAAAGTGCACAAATCGTAAGCACACAGTTCTATTTATTTTCACAAAGTAAACACATCCATATAACAATAAGCCGATCAAGAAATAGAAATTTTCCAGAATCCCAGAAGCAATAGTCCCAGAATGGACTGATTTTGTTTTATACTTTGCATAAAATGGAATTACAGTATTTTATGGCTTCTTTTGCTCAATGATATTTTGGGGGGCAAAATACGTTGCTCACAATGTATTTGTTGCTTGTAATAGTACTATGTTCATTTTCACTGTGTAAAGTTTTTCATTGTGTGTGAGTATGCCACAATTATTCATTCTACTGTTGATGGGCATGTGGGTAGTTTCTAGTTAAGGACTATTTTGAAAAGTGCAGCTGTGAACATTCCTGTACATGATTTATGGTGAACACAACATATGCATGCATTTCTTTGAGTTATTTACCTACTGTTGGAATTGCTGGACCATAAGCTAGACCTATATCTGCTTTAGATAGATATATTTAGAAAATGCCAGTTTTCCAAAGCTATACTCCCACATTGTATGAGATACTGGTCGCTCCCTGTTATCATGAATATTTGCTTGTTTGTTTTGCCATTCTGTCACTTATTTGTTTTCATCTATAATCACATCTTCTCAGTATGCCAAAATATCTTTCCTTTTAAATCACAGGAACAGGATAGTGTAGCATTGGATGTGATATAACACCAGACAGTCTAATTTACCGAGCTGGGGACCTCTGAACCTCAGTCTCTTCCTCTGTAAACGGGAATGGTAAAGTACTCACTTGATAGGCTCGTCGGAGGACCAACTGAGATCATGCACATGGAGTGCATTGTGCAGTGCCTGGCCTAGAGTAAGTGTGCAATAAACAACTGCTATGTGTAAGATCCTAATTTATAGCTGGGGAAACTGAAGTCATGAGGGGTTAAAGGATCTGGCCGAGGTGACTCAATAGGAGAGCCTGCCAAGACTGATGTGGCCTTTATAGTTGGTGCACCTCTACGGCACCGTATGGCTTCTAAGAATTTTTCTTTATTTTTATTTTTTTAATGTTAATTTATGTTTGAGAGTGAGAGACAGGGAGGGGAAAGGAGGGGCAGAGAGAGGAGGTTCAGAGGATCCAAGCCGGGTTCCATGCTGACAGCAGAGAGCCCAATGTAGGGCTGGAACCCACAGATCATGAGATCATGACCTGAGCTGAAGTCAGATGCTTAATGGCTTGAGTCACCCAGATGCACCTCTAAGATTTTTTAAATAAAAATTGCAAAATCTGGTCTATAAGTTACAATGAATTTTCATCATCTAAGGATTACCTTGTATTTTCTGCTTTTAATTGGGCAAATATCCTAGGATTCTCCTAGAGAAGATGCATGTCAGAGAGGCCAATGCACCTTTTGTCAACAAGCAGGTAGGTGTTAAGAAGTAGGATTTGCATTTTACTTGGAGGAACTGGGTCCCTGGACAGTCAACCACTGGCCTCAGCCAGATGGTAAGACGAGGACTTGACAAAACGGTTGTTTGCAGTTCAGATTTTAATCTTTTGCCTACCTGGGAAATTCCCACCCCAGCTTTTTTGTTAGGAGCACAGGGGCTCCTCCGTGGTTCTTGTGACACACACCACCAGTAGGGTTGACAAATAGAAGGTTAGATGTTACTCTCCTGCTGGGTCAGCAACAGCAGTTCTCATTTCCTGATCAGAGTGGGATCAAAGATATGGCATCAGGCTGGTGGGCCTCCTGCAATAAGCCACAAAAGTGCTAGAGATGTCTGGTCTGGTCGTGCACAGCCCCAAGCAGTGACATTCAGATGGCTCATGTGGTCTGCTGGGACTCACAGGAAAGTGCTCCTTTTCCTCTGAGGATCCCCAGGAGACAGCCTGAGGGTGGGCTGGTGTGTTTTTAACATGTTTCTTACTCTTGTTCTCCCTTTTTTAAAAAAAATTTTTTTAACGTTTATTTATTTTTGAGACAGAGAGAGACACAGCATGAACGGGGGAGGGGCAGAGAGAGAGGGAGACACAGAATCGGAAGCAAGCTCCAGGCTCTGAGCCATCAGCCCAGAGCCCGACGCGGGGCTCGAACTCACGGACCGCGAGATCGTGACCTGAGCCGAAGTCGGACGCTTAACCGACTGAGCCACCCAGGCGCCCCTTGTCCTCCCTTTTTAATGAAAGAAGCAGTAGGGGCATCTGGGTGGCTCAGTCGGTTAAGCATCTGACTTCAGCTCAGGTCATGATCTCATGGTTCGCGAGTTCAAGCTCCGTGTCAGCCCCTGTGCCGACAGCTCAGAGCCTGTTCTGATTCTGTCTCTTTCTCTCTCTGTCCCTGCCCTGTGCATGCTCTGTCTCTCTCTCTCTCTCTCAAAGGTAAATAAACATTATAAATTAAAAAAAAAAAAAAAGCAGTTCAAGAAGGCAATGGTGGCAGGCTATGTTAAATAACAGATTTGGTTTTCACTGTGTTCGCTTTTATTTGTATCTCTCCATAGGGTGAGGTACTGTTGGTTTCCCAGTTATGGTTATGACCTAATTCTCTTTTAAAATAAAGTTTGTTTAAACAAAGTGAGGAATTTTAAGGAAGACTATTAGGTCAGTAATAGTGCAAGTGACCCATATATGCGACAAATTGTAAAGTCGATTGGAGCTTCAAGGTGGTGGAAAATGACAAAAATCTGAAGGTGTTAGGGAAGGACGGAAGTCAATAGGCCTGAACTAAGACCGATCTCAGCCACTAACAGGGGTGTGCCCTTGCCCACTTCACTCCTCTGAACCTTGGTCTTCTCCTGGGGCAAATGGAGATTATTTAATCCCTTTATTTGCAGAAGGGTCATGAGAATGAAACACAGTATCTATAAACTTTCCGGCTGGAGCAGAGGTTCTCTTATTGATAACTTCATTACTGGTAGTAGTAACCTGCCACCCTAGGATCCTTGAAACAGGAGGGACTGTTTTCAATTCCCAAAGTGGGCGTGGCAGGTTTCCAGGGCGATGGATTTATTGCAGGATGACCGACATATGCTGATGTTAGCTTCATAACTCGTTTCTGACCTTAAGAGAGCCAGGAAGTTTTTGCATCACCCACAGATTTTCCCAAACACCTGTCCCAGCACTGAGTTGGTTAGGACTCTTCGGGTTCTTTCTTAGAATTAATCCTCTGGAAACTCTTTTTCTTGTGCCTCGTCTCAGAATCTGCAGGCAGCATTGATGAGGAAGTTTTTTTGTTTGTTTTTTTGTTGGTGGGTCTTTTGGGGGGGTTGTTTTTTGTTTGTTTGTTTTTACATTTACTTGGTTGTTAGTCCTTCATTGTTGTCACTATTTATTTTAAAACTCTTGAACAACCCCTGATATGCACACATTTTTCCCGCCCCCCCCCCACCCCCCACGTTTTTTTTGAAGAGAAGGAAATGTGTAGCTTGTTTTGAATGCAGACGGTGTTCGGTTCTACCGGAGGCATTTACGGCGACAGCCAAACGCAGCAGCAACAGCGCAAAATTGTCCCTCGGTTGGGGGAGGGGGTTAGGGACGGCAGGACAGCAGCCGGGAGGGGCGTGGCCCCGCGGGCCGGGGGAGGGGGGCTTCCGGCTCGGGCCTCAGGATCCGCCCCCGCTGTCTATTGGTCAAAGGGGGTTTGTGGCGAGAGGGTGGTGTGAACCCCGTCCCAATAGTCCCCCCTTTTGCTCCTAAGCTAGGCGCGTCCCTACACCCCGGCTAAGGGCTTTAACATGCATTTTCGTCGTAGTTCTGGCAGCTTGAGAGAGCATGATGTGGCCCCAATTTGCAGCTGAGAAAACTGAGGTTTTATCTGGTAGAGGTGCTCAAGGACATCCACCTCTATGGCACAAACCTCTTTCTGGGGATCCCCCAGCACCATCCGCGACCCTCAGCGGATCCGCCTAGTCTCTGCAGCGAGGGTGGGGGAATAATGAGGTTGACCGCCACGCCACCAGGTCTGAGTCACCCACCTAAGGCCCGCGGGGGCGCAGCCAGCTCTCTCTCAGGGTCCCCGACTCGGGCCCGGGTCTCCCCGGGCCGGAAGCTGTTCCCGACCGCTCGGCTTAGGGTCCAGGACTCTCGCCGAGCCCTCTACGTGGCGTCGGGTTTGGTCACTGTCCCGCGGCACCCGTGCTCCCTCAGGGAGGGGCCACGACTTCCCCCGCGCTCGCTGCGTTTACCCCCAGGGCTCCAGCAAAGGGGCCGGGTCCCCAGCCCCGGCCTTGCTGCGGCCTCGGAGACCCCCGGCCCGCCTCTGCGCCACAGGACTGAGACAGCAAACAGCGAAGCCCAGATTAGGACCGAGAGGCTCGGAGAAAGCGAGCGACCCGCCCCGGGGCCCCGGAGGCTAGCCTCGGGGGCCTGGGGCGCGGCTCCCCAGGCCAATCTTGAGCCGGGGCGGGGCCTGGGGGCGTGGTGTCGGCGGGCGGGGCCCGGTCTCCAGGGCTCCCGGCCTGGCCTGGGGCGGGGCTGGAGGGGCCGCAGCGCAGGCGGGCGGGGCGGGGCGGGGGCGTGTCCGGGCGCTCTCCCAGACCGACGCGCTGCGGAGCCTCACTCAGTCTTCGCTCCGCGCCCGCGCCGCCAGCATGACCGACGCGCTGCTGCCCGCGGCCCCCCAGCCGCTGGAAAAGGAGGGCGACTGCTACTTTCGGAAGGTGGGCGGCTTCGGGTGGGCGGGGAGCCTACGGACTCCAGACCTTCTGCCCCCAGGCTGCGGAAGGGGCTTCGGGAGCTCGGGGCCGGGGTCGACCAGGCCAGGAGGGGGAGGGGGCTCACCGGCCTGGGGTGGGCGGGGCAGAGGCTTTGGGCGAGGGCTCCGGGCGGTGGTGTACCGGGCGGCCGGCCAAGTGCAGGTGGCTTCCGGGGCTGGGGGCGGGGAGCGGCTCCTGGGGCTGCCCCGCACAGGTGGCGGAGGAGGCTGGGGGCCAGGAGGGGTGCCCGGGTCACCTCGGCCGACTATCCCGCGCCCCTGGGGAAGGGATCAATTCCTAGTTGTGGAGGTGTCCGCGGCCTTGCTGCACGTTGGGACCCGAGCCCACCTTAGACCCGAGCGCTTGGCGGGGTGGAGATAGATCACCCCAGGTGGCTTGGCGTTTTCCTTTTGCCTCCAGACGCTTCCAGTGTCCGCTTCTCCGACTTTTAGAAGGAAGGGGAGAGCTGCCGGTTGGGAGGTGACCTCTGCGTTGCCCCCTTTCTGCCCGAAGTCGCCTGGGAGGGAGTGCGCGCGGTAGACTTGAGGGCGCGGCCTCGCCCCTGCTCATTTTATGCTAAAGAGTATTTATCTGATTGTTGGAAAGACCCGCTACGAGTGCTAGCTTGGCGGGAGATTGTTATTTCCGTGCGACCCTCCGTACGCCCCGCTGGCCCTGGGATAACAGCCCTGCAGCCCAGTCCATCAAAAGCGACCCCAGCTCGCAGAGCTAGGGCGCTGAGATGCCCACAGGTTGGCATGAAAATGCTTTCGAACCCGGAGACACGGTGAGACTTTCCACCCTGCCTCCTTGTAGGTTCCAAAGAATCTAAAAATAGCCTTTGGAGGTTGGCCAGGTTTGACCCGGTGGGTTGAGAGATTGTTGTTTCTTTATAACCCATAAGACCCAAGGCAAAGTGTGTAATTATAAATAGGGAAGTGAAACTTTCTCAGTCAATTCTTAATTGTTCAAAGCCTAACGATCCAGTCGATAAATGATCTTGGCATCTTCCTTCTTCCACATGACACAGACTTTGGGCTTTTCTCTTCCGCGAGGAGCAGTGGCCTCAGGGCAGGGGAGGGGAATTGGAAACAGGTGACAATAGAGTGGGAAAAATTCTTTTTGGTTAAATTGCTTTTCACATTAAAAAAAAAAAAGAGTAGTTTTAAGGTATATTTAAGTTCAAAGATGTCATCATGGAATTACAGGATTATAACTTCTAATTATGTGTGGCATTTGGGGCCGAGGATCACAGGCCATGGAATTGCAGAAGGAGGTGGAGCCTGGGAATCCCTAGATCTTGGTCCTCAGGCCCCAGAACCTGGCTGCCACCCTGGCAAAATTCCTGTGTAGCCTTCAGCAAGTTGCTGCCTCTTCCTGGGACTTCATTTCTTTCCTGAATTGTTTGTTCTCTGAACAGGTGGGAGTCTGGACCCACGGCAGCATTTGGGGGAGATGACAGAGGGATGGGTAGAAGAGATGTGGAACGCCTGTGAGGGTTCCATTCCCAAGTCTTCCAGAACAGGCGTTCCAGGGAAGGATGTGCACAAGAAAGAGAGGGGATGGCTGGTGGGGGAACTAGGAAAGGATGCAAGGTTGGGTGTATCTTATCTTATTTTTTAAAGATTCTATTTTTAAGTAATCTCTACACCCAATACGGGGCTTGAACTTACAACCCCTGAGATCAAGCGTGGCATGCTCTACTGACTGAGCCAGCCAGGTGTCCTGGTTGGGTGTTTTTTTAGATGCAGTGTCTCTGGTGGTAAATGGGAGAATCATGGGTATAAAATAAGGTGAATCACTGGTTTACAATTAGAACCATCGCTACAAGAAAAGGAGATCTTGTAATGATCGTAGTGCTACATCATACCAGCTCAAAGAATGTTCTTTGTACCAGAATAATAAAAGGTGTTGATGGTGAACCTTTCTCAATTTGTGATCTGAGCCAGTTTGACCTAAAACGAATGCTCCCTGAATGAAAGAGGTAGATGTTCCACAGGTGAGAAAGGGAGGAGGAGCACTTTAGGTAGCCAGAAGAGCAAGGGCAAAGGCATGGAATTGTGAGCGCTTGTGAGGGAGCCCTCTAGGGTGTGGAGGTATAAGTGGGAACCAGGCTGTTCAGGGTCACGCATCCTGCTAAGGAACCTGGGAACCTCAGGGACCCATCAGAATGTTTCAAGAAGGACCAGACATGAGAGATTCGTGCCCCAGAAAGCTGAGCGATCTCTGAGTGGGGGATGGGGGAGAGGCAATGGTGGGGAGGTAGGGAGGAGTTGGGGGTTTAGTCTCCTGCAGTTTTCAACATCTCTGCCGTTTCTGCTCTGATACCATTGATGGACCACTGCTGGCTTTTCAGTTATAAAGTGCTGTGTAAACACAGCCTCACCACCCATCCTAATGACCAGCTTGCACCACTAACTTAAACCAGGGGTCCGTCCAGGCTGGAGGCAGGGATCCCAGTGAGGAGGTGAGAATGATAGGCAGCAGCAGTGTCCGTGGGATGGGGAGAGCTAACGGATAGGATATGGCGAGGAAGGTGCTGCTGACGAGTGCAGGCTGTCTGCCCTAGGTGTCTGGGTGGATGGCCAGGCACCTCACTGAGGTGGGGGGAACTTGGAGGCTGGTGTATAGGGGCAGGTGGATTTGAGGCCCCCATGACATATCCAAGTGGTGGTCCCAGTGAGGAGGGACCCGGAAGCCATGAAAACACCCTGTCTGGAGATGGGGCTCTGGGGGCACCAGTATAGGAGGCAGTTGGGGTGTTGTGAGAAGGGCCCAAGACAGAAAGGAGTAATACTTCCACTTAGGGGCAGGCAGAGGGATGGGAGGCAAGCCGGAAGGGCTGCAGTATTAAGGAAGCCGAGAGAAGTGATTCTTTTTCATGGAGAGGTGGGGTTGACAAATCAGAAGAGCACTGGAAAATACTGGATTTAGATATTCAGGGGCTTGTTAGTCAATGGGTGGGTAGAGAGTCAGGGGCAAAAGCCAATGAGGTGGGGTGCAGAGGGGAGAAGGGCAGAGAAGGTGATGGGTGCAGTGAGATGGGGGTGGAGGAGAGACAAGAAGGCAGATTCATTTCAACGTTTTTTATTTATTTTTGGGACAGAGAGAGACAGAGCATGAACGGGGGAGGGGCAGAGAGAAAGGGAGACACAGAATCGGAAACAGGCTCCAGGCTCCGAGCCATCAGCCCAGAGCCCGACGCGGGGCTCGAACTCCCGGACTGCGAGATCGTGACCTGGCTGAAGTCGGCCGCTTAACCGACTGCGCCACCCAGGCGCCCCTCATTTCAGAATGAGGATGTCTTTCAGCTTTTTAAAGCTGAAGGTAAGGAAGTTCGGGGTGGAAGGCAGGTTGAAGATTCAGGGGAGAAAGAGAACAAGCTATAGAGGGGTCCCAGGAGGTGAGGGGCAGGGCAGGGCTGGGACACAGCTGCCGGACAAGCTGGGTGGATGAGCCAACCAGGGGCAGTAAGCGAGGACCCCTGAGACTGGAGATACCACCAGAGTGGGCTCCCCCATCCCGTTCTTGGACTTTGGAGATTTTGTGCACACTTAGAGGATCAAATTAATTTCTGCTAAAATCAGGCTTCTCTTTCATCCTGTTCCTTATCCTATCGTCTTTCCCCTCCCTTTTTTCTCGAAAATGCCATTCTGCTCCATTCATTCAAAAAGCATTTATTGAGTGACAGCTCTAAGCCTGACCTCTGTCAGATTCTGGGGCAGACTCAACTCCGTGGCCCTTCACAGGGGGCCTCATGTCCTGGGGTGCGGGCAGTGCTGGGAGTCGGTGCTTTGTCCGGATAGCTCAGGCCATGCTTGAATAGGAATCCGTTTCTTTGCTTTAGAACAGAGTGCAAAAAGTTGGGGGGGGGAGTCTGCGTCCATATTCAGAGTTTCAACTCTGTTTTGTGTGACTCACACACAAAATGGAAATGAATTGTCCAAAAAGCTCACTCTGCCGGCAAGACCTGGACCCTGCACAAGACCATCATTGGCAGAGAGGGAGGTTCCCCAGTAAATCAGCATCTTCTTGGGGTCGTGTAGGACTTGGCTCTACAGAAAGCCTGAGGACACGGACACAGCTTGGCCTCAGGTCAGGCCTCCTGGGCTGGCAGCTCGGGGGGCTCCCATTTAAAAACAAACAAACACAGAATACTTTCTGGCCCGTTGCATTGTGTCTCATCTCTGGCTTCTCACTGATTTTTTTTTTTAATGTCTTTAATGTTATTTTTGAGAGAGAGAGAGTGAGCGGGGGGAGGGGCAGAGAGAGAGGGAGACACAGAATCCGAAGCAGGCTCCAGGCTCTGAGCTGTCAGCACAGGGCCCGACACGGGGCTCAAACTCACGAACTGTGAGATCATGACCTGAGCCGAAGTCGGGCGCCCAGCCGACTGAGCCACCCAGGTGCCCCATCACTGGTTTTTCCTTTTGTTTTTCCTTTACGTTAATATGTTTAAATAGAGGCACAAGCTCGGTGGCTATAAATTGCTTTCTTAAAAGAATGACCAGTGGAAATGGAGCTTCTTTTCCCAGATTTTCATGCTCATCTTAATGAATGTGTGCGGGAGAATGGAACAGTGTGTGTTCCGACCTATAGTTAATGCAGAGGAGTGTACGTTTCCAGGACACTTGTCCCTGGAGCTCTCTGGGTGCCTTCGTCCTAAAACCCACAGGAAATCCTCTTCGTGGCCAGGAGAGAAAACCAGCTGGAGACAAACTAGAGAAAGCTGTTCTCTAGGGCTGTTGAAAGGGCCCCGCATAAAAGGTCTTAGCACCTTGTGGAAGGAGAAAATCAGGACAAAATGCTGTACTGTCTGTCCTTATCTCTGCCTCTTCATCCTTTGGGAACACCAATGACCCGAAATGAATTTAGCTCCATTGTTTCTACCCCAGAGCTGGAGGAGAAGTTGTTTCTTGTCCACAGAGGCCTCCAGGCTGGACAGGCTCCCAAGGTTCACTGTGTCCTGATTTATGGTCCCTGTTTACTCTGGGCTTCCTTGAGGCTCCAGCAGAGAAGGAAGAATTCTTTTCTTTTCTTTTCTTTTTTTTTTAACCTAGACACTCCTCCTGGTTCCTCCTCTGCACCATTCATCTTCGTGAAGTGTAATTCTGCGTTAGACACATGTGTGCGGGGGAGCTTTCTGTGAGGCCCGGTCCGCCGTGCTCAGTGTCGGTCATGGAGGCTCATCAGCGCCAGCTTTCCGGGGTGTCTGGGCCCCTTCCCCTTGGATGGGAAGAGGTGTGTGAAGGTTGCTGATGCTGCCCTCTGCCCCACCCCATGCACCACCATGGTCTGAGCCAGGTCCTAAAGGCCAGACTGGCTCCAAGTTGATCATGGCCTTGGTGAGCGTCTGCCTGGCTACACTGATACACACTAGCAGCCCAGAGGCTGTGTATGACAAGCACCTCTTCACATTGCTGGATCCTGGCCAGGAGGGGTCCCCTGGCAGAAACAGAATTTTCAGGGTGACTCAGAGGAGAGTCAGCATGATGAGCTAGCTGTAACAATATAAACGTCTCCTGCTTCCTGGGGCTATTTGGATGGTTCCCAAGACACCACCTGTTGATACCGAGCATTGGTTTTAGCCCGGTCACCACTTCCTTCTTTGGCTCAGGTACTAGAGTCTCGTGACAGGCTGCATTGGAGGTGGCCACAGAGGACGGTGGGATTGCAGGTGCAGCCCAGCCCCAGGACGGGGTGTCTGGCCGAGTGGGCGGCGAGGGGTGCCGGCTGGGAGCGAGGTCTCCCACCTGCAGCACCAGGGACAGGGGGAGAGATGTGAGTCTTTCTGGACTTTCCGGTCAGACCCACGCAGTTCGGTGTGGCCATATGCCATTAGAAAGTCCCAGGTTTTGATTGCGTTGTAAGAAGAGAAAAGGGCAGGTGATAGAGAACTTAGGAGTAGTTCCTTTTTGGGGCACTTGGGTGGCTCCGTCAGTTAAGCGTCTGACTCTTGATCTCAGCTCAGGTCTCGATCTCAGGATCATGAGTTCAAGCCCTGAGTTGGGCTCCATGCCGGCCATGGAGCCTACTTTAAAAAAAAAAAAAAAAAAAAAAAAAGAAGTTCTTTTTCTCCCTTGTTATGTGTCTTGTAAAAGTAACATGAATTATTGTGATTGCAGAAAAAGTAATTACAAAAATGTACAAATTCACACACACACATACCAGCCCCTCTCCCACACAGACACGCTTTGCAGACAGGAACTGTTAGCTGTGGGTGAGTGCATCCAACCGGGTGAAATAAGCAGGTCATCAGGTGGGACTGGGAATATATTTGATCCATGGAGATTTGGGTGATGGTAAAAGCTTTGTTACTCATTCAACAGGTTGCACAGTAACTGTGAGTGGTGCGCAGGAGGTGTTGATAAAGACTAGTAGAAGTGACTGCAGGGAGCCTTTAGTGAAGGATCATGGCAAAGTGCTGATTTCATACTGTGGCCTCCCCACCCCCCATGTGAATGGTTGGGGATGCTGGAGAAAAGCAGGTGCTCTGTGATTTGCCGCCCCGGCTCCTGGCAGGGATCCTGGAAGGGCAGGAGGGCTCTTGAAAAACGCTAGACTTTCGTTTTAATTTTGATGGATGTGGAAAAGCTAGATTCTGTTTCATCCAACGTGCCCTGAATCTCCAGCATGGCGAGAAGTTAACATTAGATGTATGTGTGTATTGCAGGGTACTGCATGCTATTTTGGTGCTTTCTGGTTGACAGCTTCTGGCTAACTCATAAACAAACAATTCTGTTTTCCAAAGTTTGGTGGTTGAGTGGGGGATTGCGTCATCAGGAAGGAGTGAGAAAGGCTGAGAAAATAGAAAACATCTTTGCGCTATAGGAGCAACAGAAAGTACCCTCTTTCCCACGCCCTTTTGTACAGAGGATCCAAAGTCGGCTCTGTGCCGACAGCAGCAAGCCCCTTACGGGTCTTGAACTCACGAACTGTGTGAGGGGCTCTAGCTAGGGGACCCTGCCCTGTCACCCTCTACTCAGTCTTCTACCTGACCTGGAGACCCCAAGTTCACACTGTGCCTTCATTTTGCTGGAAAATCATCTACATGCATAAGCTTTACCTTTGACTGTGGAAGAAGAGCCCATACCGGTTTTCTGGGTAGAGGGGAGTCAGGTGCCAGGCACTGACCTGAGTGGGACCCCGGCCGGGGGAGGAAAGACTGCTCCAGTCCCTCTCTCTGCATCTGCCTTCCCGGTGACCTGGCCTTTCTCCCTTTCCTAGTGTCTGTCTCTGTAGGTAAAGGTTGAGTACTCTTGTCCTTTCTGCCAAATGAAGTGCCTCCAAATTGTGCCTGGGTATCGCTTTTAAACACGTATTTCCCAGCTGAGCGGTGTGACTGTTCACAAAGGGCATGCCAGGGGGATGCTGGCAAATGGAGTTCTCGCTCTAGGTGAACTGATTCTAATTAGGACTAATTGAAAAATGAGTTGCAGGTGCCAGAAAAATCCAATCCAAAATGGCACATAAACACACTGTGGCACATCCCTACAATGGAATTCTCAGCACTAAAAAGGAGCAAACCACCCAGAAGTGCAACAGTGTGGATGGATCTCAAAGCATAATATGGAACACAATGTGCCAGACACGGAAGAGTATGTACTGTACGGTTCCATTTCTTTTTTTTTTTTTTTTTAATTTTTTTTTCAACGTTTTATTTATTTTTGGGACAGAGAGAGACAGAGCATGAACGGGGGAGGGGCAGAGAGAGAGGGAGACACAGAATCGGAAACAGGCTCCAGGCTCTGAGCCATCAGCCCAGAGCCCGACGCGGGGCTCGAACTCCCGGACCGCGAGATCGTGACCTGGCTGAAGTCGGACGCTTAACCGACTGCACCACCCAGGCGCCCCTGTACGGTTCCATTTCTACGAAGTTCTAGAACAAGCAAAAGTCTATGGTAATGGAAACCAGAGTATTGGTGGCCTGGGGATGATGAAGATATTCTAATTTTTTTTAATGTTTATTTATTTTTGAGAGAGTGAGTGTGAGAGGGGGAGGGGCAGAGAGAGAGGGGGACAGAGGATCCAAAGTGGGGTCTGTGCTGACATCAGCGAGCCCACTGTGGGGCTTGAACTCACGAACTGCAGGATCATGACCTGAGCCGAAGTCGGGCGCTCAACCGACTGAGCCACTCAGGTGCCCTGAAAAAGTTTGATTGAGGTAATGATTCCAGAGGTTTATACATTCGTCCAAACTCATTGAACTGTGTATTTAGAATCTACGTATTTTATTATACGTAAATTATACCTCAATTTAAAAAATGGTTTAGGCAAGAAAGGGAATGCATTGGCTTCTCTAACTGAGCAGTCCAGAAGAATGGCTTCAGGCCTGGCTTGATCTAGGGCTCAGATGCTGCTACTAGCAGTTTCTCAACTCTCTTCCCCCTGGACTGGTATTCATTTTGGGGGAGACATTCCCCTGCTGGTGGCAAAGGCCAGTGGGGGAAAAATGAAGGTGTCTTCCTCATGAGTTCTGATTATCCTCTGTCAGGTGCTCACTCTGAGTCCCTCTGAGGGCCAGGGGCCTTCAGTTTCCAACTGACCAGGCATGAGGTCAGTGTTCTTCTTGGAAAGGAGGTAGGGGAGCACTGAGTGTCAAGGACTATGAGGTGGGAGAGGGGGACCCGGTCACTGTGCCCAAAGTATGCACAGTGATGTTGGGCAGCCCTCAGCCGGGAAGCACGTGAGAGGTGTCTGGGGGTTTGCAGGCAAGCTGTCCCAGCCAACATCGCCCCGCATTCCTGCTGCTGACTGCCTCACAGCTCATCTTAGAGTGGCAGCAGGGACGTGGGCTCGAGTCCGGCTCCCACCCTCCCTGCCTTGAGTAGCTCACTTAACCTGCAAACCTTAGGACTGTGGGATCTCAAATGCTGTAGCACAGTCCACAACTGGCCGTCTGACTCATGACACATGCCCTGTGATGAAGTTGAGGCCTCACTCGGTATTTGCTTTTCTGGGTGTTGGCTGTTGGACCGTCTTCCGGCGTTTTAACATTGATGCAAATGTCCACACACAGACTCTGTGTGGCAGAAGGACTCACTTCACTGTAGGACTTGTAGACCATGACCTTCGAGGCCAGGACAGTTCAGCTCTCTGCCCCCACCGCCTCCCTATTCCCGGTTTCCAGGTTAAGCAGGTGTGACAGGTGCTGCCTTGGGCCCTGGCACAAACCATCATTCCAGTTGGCAGAAGCTCTCCATCCCGTTAGGAACCCACCAAGAACTGAGGCATGGTCGAGGACTGTGGGTCCCCAGAGAACTGCTGAAGGGGCCAGTGGACAGCTGGCAGCTTCTGGAGATGCCAGGGGGTCTTTATGGCAGTCTTGCCCAGATTTGCTTCTTGGGGCTCCGAGAAGCTTCCACAGTCCTGTGGGTGTTCCTAGTGTTTCCAGCTGGCCCAGCATTCCTACCTGTCAGTAAGAAATAATGTCATTTTGGTTCTAATTACTCAGTCATATCTAATCCTAAGCATTCCTCTCTCTTATCTAGGAACTTGACTCCGCATCTGTGGGCTAGCCAGAAGTTGGGTAGAGTATAGGAGTAGGAAAAAGTTCTTATCCGTGAACTGGAATGGCAGCTTATCTTAGCTCTGGGAGTGTCCATAAAGGAATTCGTTATTAAAGCTTCTCTGTAAAATGGAACACAGCTTGGGTGAACCATGTGACTTTTGAGTCAGATCAAGCCATCCAGATAGAGCTACCCCTTCATAGTAATTTTAGAAAGTATAAAGGAAAGAGGAGGGCCATTAGTTTAGGCCTTGAGTATTCCATTAGCTTAACAGTAAAGACCTTTTAATCTTATATCTGGAAAAAGATAGTTTTCTGACTTTTATTTTGAATCAGAGATCGTTGGGTGGTTTTAAAGATGTTAACTTTTTTTTTTTTTAATTTTTTTTTCAATGTTTATTTATTTTTGGGACAGAGAGAGACAGAGCATGAACAGGGGAGGGGCAGAGAGAGAGGGAGACACAGAATCGGAAACAGGCTCCAGGCTCTGAGCCATCAGCCCAGAGCCCGACGCGGGGCTCGAACTCACGGACCGCGAGATCGTGACCTGGCTGAAGTCGGACGCTTAACCGACTGCTCCACCCAGGCGCCCCAAAGATGTTAACTTTTAAGACCAGTCCAAATCAGATTCTGACTATCTGTGTAATTCGAATCCTGGTGAGTAAGAATGAGAAATCTTGTGGAAGGAGAAGCATTGTAAATTAACCCGGGTCTGACCCACTAGTCCAAAGGCCACTCACTGATATGGGGAATCCTTGAGATTAGGGCTCTGAATAACTCCTCCCTCCTTGGGGTGGAGGCCACAGACCTGGCTGGGGCAGAGGTGGGGCCAAGTGGAAAGGCAGTGACACAACTGGAGAGAAAGGGCGTCTTTTCACGGAGTGCTGCCCACCAGCCATTCCTGGGCCGTAACCACGGCACCCTCTGTGGGCAGGACCTAAAGATAAGCCTCTAAAAGGAACAGAGCCCTCACTCAGATTTCAGGGATTTTACCAGCTGGGGTGGGAAGAACACTGTTAGGTTAAAATTCTTAAACTTTTCAGAGTGAAACATTGCAATCCTTGGGGCACCGGGGTGGCTCAGTCGGTTTGAGCTTCCGACTCTTGATTTTGGCTCAGGTCATGATCTTAAGGTCATGGAATCAAGCCCTGCATCAGGCTCCATGCTCAGCATGGAGCCTGCTTGGAATTCTCCCTCTCTCCCTCTCTTTGCCCCTCCCACACACACACACACACTCTCTCTCTCTCTCTGTCTCTCTCTCTCTCAAAATAAATTTTAAAAAATTTCAGGTGATCAATAATATATAAAAAAATAAGTTTGCCTTTACCAATAATACATGCAAATTGTTAGAATAGGATACCTGTTCCAAGTTGCATAGCAAGTTGGCAAAGATTAATGCTTTTCAGGGCACCTGGGTGACTTAGTCGGTTAAGCGTCCAACTTCAGCTCAGGTCATGATCTTGCGGTTTGTGGGTTCGAGCCCCGCGTCGGACTCTGTGCTGACAGCTCAGAGCCTGGAGCCTGCTTCGGATTCTGTATCTCACTCTCTTTCTACCCCTCCCCTGCTCATGCTCTGTTTCTCTCTGGCTCTCAGAAATAAATAAATGTTAAAACAAATTTTTTTTAAATAATACTTTTCAGCTCAACAACAGAAAGATAGCTCCATTTAAAATGGGCCAGTATCTGAATTGATATTTCTCCATGGAAGATTCACAAATGGTCAATAAGCACATGAAAAGACATTAAACATTATGAACGATCAGGGAAATGCAGATCCAAACCATAAGGAGATATCACTCAGATTGTCTGTTAGAAGAAAAATAGTATTATTGATGGTATGGAGAAATTGGAACCCTCATACACTGTTGGTGGGAATGTACAATGGTGTAGCCACTTTGGAAAATAGTTTGACTGTTCCTCAAATGGGTAGGCCCCAAATTAACCACTGACACAACAGTTCCCCTCCTAGGTCTATAGCCAAGAGAAAGAAAAACATAAAAACAGCCACATAAAAATGTATACACAAATAAGCAGCCCTATTCATAACAGCCAAAAAGTGAAAACATCCCCAAATGTCCATCAAGTGATGAATGGATAAATTAACGTGGTATATTCATATAATGGGGGATTAGTTAGGGGCAAAAAGGAATATGGTACTGATACAAGCTCCAACATGGATGAACCTTGAAAAATCATGCTAAGTGAAGGACGCCCATTCCAAAAGACCTTATTTTTGTAAAATTTCATTTGTAGGAAATGTCCAGAATAAGCAAATGTGTACAGACAGGAAATAGATTTGTGGTTGCCTAAGGCTGGTGGGGAGAAGGGGTAGGGAACAGAGAGTAGCTTTCTTTCTTGGAGGATAATTGGGCTGGGGTGCACTGGAGGTCTTTAAGAGGTTTCTAGGGCCATACCTGCCCTAGAAATATACCTTAAAAAGAAAAGTAGAGGTTCATCAAGATTCATGTTTACAAATATGCACCAAATAATAGCAGATACTTGGATGCAATGTAAATGTCTAACTATAAGGAAATGGTAAATTCTTTAAAAAAGATGGTATTATGCAATTGTTAAATCATGGTTTCGGGGCGCCTGGGTGGCTCAGTCGGTTAAGCCTCCGACTTCAGCTCAGGTCACGATCTCACGGTCCGTGAGTTCGAGCCCCGCGTCGGGCTCTGGGCTGATGGCTCAGAGCCTGGAGCCTGCTTCCGATTCTGTGTCTCCCTCTCTCTGCCCCTCCCCCGTTCATGCTCTGTCTCTCTCTGTCTCAAAAATAAATAAATGTTAAAAAAAAAATCATGGTTTCAAGAAACATTCCATGGCAAAGGGAAGTTTCATAATAGAGTGTTAAGTGAGGAATTAGGATAAGCTGTTATGTGCCAGTCTGCAGAAGAGAGTTAATGTAGCAGGTCTGAGGCTGCTATCAGGGAGGTTTGCTTGCAAGGCTGTCCCCTGCCTGGTATCTGGGAACCTGGCTCTTGGGAGCGTTTCCTCCATCCCCTAACTGACAAGGTCGGCTCACTTCCCCTAGACTGATGGCACCAACCGTGTGGTTTATGATGAACACCTGCTGGGAGTGTTCCTGCCCGGAGTCTGGAATTTTGGCACGTGCCAGCATGGGGTGCCTTTGTGATCAGTTCCTGGTAAAATCCCTGGGCATCGATTTTCTAACCTGGACAGTGACATCTCATTCATGTTGCTGAATTTTTGTTGCTGGGGGAAGAAGGTGCTCTGCATGACCCCCCCCCAGGGGAGGGAGAAGCATAAGGAAGCCTGCACATGGGTTGTTCCACACTCTACCCATGTCTTTTCCTCTGTGATCCAGCTCTGGGTCCTTACTAAGCCGCTGTCGTATAGCTGCGAGTGCAACTATGTGCTGAGTCCTGTGAGCCTTAGTGAATCTCTGAACGTGGGGCTGGTCTTGGGAACTCCCAACATTGCACTAATATGAAAAATAATGACATGCACATAAAATACATGAGGAGGAAAGAAACCAATTCGCAGTGGCTGTTTTGGAGTTGCATCATTATGAGTGACTTTTATTTTCTTTTATACTTTTCAATATTTTGTGTATTTTCCATTTTGATGTTACTTTTATTTTCAGAAAAGGCTCGTTTTTAAAACATTTCTGTTACATTAAATGTTGTCATTTTTATTTTTAAAGTTTATTTATTTTGAGAGAGAACATGTGCATGCAAGAGAGAGTGCATGAGAGCAGGGGAGGGGCAGAGAGAGAGGGAGAGAGAATCCCGAGTAGGCTCCGAGCTGTCAGTGCAGAACCCAGTGTAGGGCTCCATCCCACGAACCACTAGATCATGACCTGAGCTGAAATCAAGAGTTGGACACTCAACCGACTGAGACACCCAGGTGCCTCTAAATGTGTCATTTTTATTTTTATTTTTTTTTAATGTTCTATTTATTTTTGAGAGAGGAAGAGACAGAGTGTGAGTGGGGGAGGGGCAGAGAGAGAGAGGGAAGCACAGAATCCGAAGCTGTCAGCACAGAGCCCGATGCGGGGCTCAAACTCACGAACCACGAAATCATGACCCGAGCCGAAGTCGGACGCTTAACCAACTGAGCCACCCAGGCGCCCCATAAACACTGTCATTTTTAGAGTGGCTGACCTCTGAAGGGTCATCTCTCATTTTCCTTTAGGGTTGCAATCCCCTTGCACAAACTGGCCGAAGCAAACTGCAGAATCAAAGGGCTGCCTTGAACCAGCAGATCCTGAAAGCCGTGAGGATGAGAACAGGAGCAGAAAACCTTCTGAAGTAAGTGTCTGCTGCCTCAGCGGGGAGCCGGCCTCTCCCGGAGCCTATCCGTCCCTAAACTCCTCGGCCTGCTTGGCTTCCTCTCTAGCTCTCGGTTTTAACGTTGGGTTCCCTCCTTGTTTCTGGCGCCTGGAGCAGGCCCTTCCTTGCCTGGAGCTTGATTATGTTACAGACAAGTATTTTACCCCGCCTGTTTGTGTGTTTGGGGATGGGGGAAGCCAATGATCACATTCCTGTTTGTTTTCTCTGCTTTCTCTGGGACTTGTCCGTCTGTTTTCTCTGTTGTCTAGTGGAGAAACCATGCCTGGTCTAGAATCACTGCTTGGTAAGTGTTGGATGTAGAAAGGAAGGCAGGAGGGAGGGAAAGGGACATTTCTGTTGCCAGTGTCCAGCCCTCCAATGAGAGGCCCCAGTACAATCCCATGGCCTTGGGGCCCTCATTATTATGCTCTGGTGGTGAAGTAGTTACTTACGAAGCGTAGAACTCAGTGAAGCTTTACCTGTGTCATAGGCAGCTGGAAGCCCTCCCTACACCCCTCAGTGCAACACAAGGCAGTGTGTCAGCCTCCCCTTGTGTATAAAGGGTGCAGACTTTCTTCTTCCTTCAGAGTTCTGGGGGTCACTCTTGTCAGCCCCATGCCACCTTCTGCACGGGGAGCCAGGGTAGGCGCCGTGCCTGCTGCCTGGCCAAGTGAGACAGGTGCCCCCTGGAGACTCAGAGAGAGATGCAGGGCGCTTGTAGGGACCCGGAGCTTGGAAACCTGGCAGGGAACCCGGAAACCTGGCAGGATGTGGATAATGGGTGTTCCCAATGGGTCACCTGCACTGTTGGAGGCCTTTGGGAGCCCAGAGGCTATTGGGAAAGACAAATACACCAAACCAGGTGTTCACAACAGAGCTGCAGTAGTCTGATGGTCACAGATATGTACAAGCGGCATGATCATCTCCTCCACACGGGCTGCTCACCTGAGCACCCAGGAAAGACAGGAGGAGGGTTTCTGATCATGAACTTAGGGTAAACTTTCAGAATCCATCTGTATTTGCTCGCTAGGGAAGCTGTCTGAGCTACTAGGTGAGGGAAAAGGAAGGTGCCCTGTATGTGTATTTTAAAGGGTTTGTATGTTCGCTTTTGTGCACGCATAGGCTTTTTCCAGAAAGTATGAAGAAAGAAGCCGTTAGACTTGCCTCTTGGGATCAAGCCCAGGGATGGGGTAGAGGTGACTCTTACCCGTAATATTACCGCCTCCAGTGTTTGGGTGTTCTTTTAGGAAGGACATGAATTACTTTTATTCATTTTTCGTGTGAAATCCTGCAAAGGCCCAGAAGATAGTATCACCAACCACCCGAACCTGCCGCTGACCCGGGAGCAATAGTGTTGTACCTCGTGTAGGCATTGATACTCGTGGACTAGCAGAGAACGCAAGTCCTGGGGTGGCCAGGCTTCCGGGAACCTCTCCTCCAGCTACTTCTGTAGCAGGGTGGAAGCTAAATTGTTACCGGAGGAGACTAGGAAACTTACAACATTTCACCTTTTTTTCTTTTTTTAAGTTTATTTACTTATTTTTTCTCTCTTTTTTTTTAAATTTTTATTTATTTTTGAGAGAGAGAGAGAGACAATGAGACAGAGCATAAGCAGGGAAGGGGCACCCAGCAAGAGAGAGAGAGAGAGACACACAGAATCCGAAGCAGGCTCCAGCCTCTGAGCTGTCAGCACAGAGCCCAACGCGGGGCTCGAACTCACCAACTGTGAGCTCATGACCTGAGCCAAGGTCAGACGCCCAACTGACTGAGCCACCCAAGTGCCCCAGTTTATTTACTTATTTTTAAGTACTCTCTACACCCAGCGTGGGACTCGAATTCATGACCCTGAGATCAAGAGTCGCATGCTCCACTGACTGAGCCAGCCAGGCGCCCCACAACATTTCACCTTGTATTTTATTTTATTATTTTTAAACTTTTTAAAATTTATTACCTATTTTTGAGAAAGAGTGCAAGTGGGGGAGGGGCAGAGAGAGAGAATCTCAAGCAGACTCTGTGCTCAAACTCATGAAACTATGAGATCGTGACCTGAGCCAAAATCAAGAGCCAGACATTTAACCAACTGAGCCACCCAGGTGCCCCAACATTTCATCTTTTTTTTTTTTTTTTTTAACGTTTATTTATTTTTTTGGGACAGAGAGAGACAGAGCATGAACGGGGGAGGGGCAGAGAGAGAGGGAGACACAGAATCAGAAACAGGCTCCAGGCTCTGAGCCATCAGCCCAGAGCCCGACGCGGGGCTCGAACTCACGGACCGCGAGATCGTGACCTGGCTGAAGTCGGACGCTTAACCGACTGCGCCACCCAGGCGCCCCAACATTTCATCTTTTAAAATGTCTGGCAATGTCCCTGTCCCCAGAGAAATCTGGACCTGGGGACCATCAGGTCTGCAGTGTAGTGGCCGGCACAGCTCAGGAGGGGCTCTGATTCAGGAGTATAGGCCATGGGCTGGGCTTGCTGTGCCGGGAAGGGTGTAGGCGCCTTCCCCGTGGTGTGATTTGTGGCTACGGGTTTTGGTTGACACTTCTGAGAGGCCAGCCCTGTGGCTCTGGGGGGCAGGCAGGCAGCCTTGAGTCTGTGGCTCCCCAGGAGCAGACTACAGTTGATTGGCCTGTCATTCACCCAGGAAGTGAATTTCTTGAGTGCCTAGGAAGTAGCAGGCACTGTTTGAGGTGCAAGAGGAGAAGGCTGCTGGCAATGCAAACGAATCCCTGCTTTCATGATGCTTAATCTCTTGTGGGGGGGACCTTCCTAACAGCAAACAAGTCCAGTCATGTCAGAGGTGATGCTTTCTAGGGTGTCGATGAAAAGGAAATGGGCTAGAGGTTGACAGTGTGGTGTAGCCTTAGAAACAGGCCAGTCAGGGAGGCCCTCTCTGAACAGGGGCCTTGGCGTTTCTAAGGCACAAACCAGGGTAGTTTTTGTTTTTGTTTTTGTTTTTGTTTTTTGGTCTGTCTTGCTCTTTTAATGACACCAGCAAACAGCCTCTGAGACCCAGTGGTTCAAGCTCATTGTCAAGTTAGCATTTGTTGAGCTGGCAGGGTGGGGGTAGGGTGGGGTTGTTAATGATTTTCGAAGTGACCTGACCTAAAAGTTCAGAGTGGCCCTTTCTGGAGACTGTTGGGAGAGGGAACCCTAAAGGTATTTATTAATCTGACTTCGTTGGCACCAACGGTTTCCCAAAAACAAATAAGGCGTTCAGCTCTGGCCCCTTGGCTGTCCCTGGGTGTCTGATTAGGTGGCCTGGGTGTCTGATTAGGTGGCTCTCCCTGCCAACAAGGGGTAGTTTAAGTCATAAATTGAGCCCCACTATCCTGTGCACCTGTTTTCAGGTTCCCGGATGTCCCTCCGTAGACCTCAGATAAAGATCGAGCAGTTGGAACTGGGTGGGGTGGCCTTTGGGAAAGCGTCCCCCAAAATGCAGGAAGGCAAGGGTCCCAGTGGCTTAGCTGCATTGGTAGGGGGCTGCGACGCTGGGCAGGCCCTGGCAGGAGCCAGGCTTTCTACCCCTTCAAGGTCTCCCTCCTCCTCCTCTGAGCCGTATCGGCCTAGAGTCCATGAGCTTCCTGAGGTTTGATTAGGAAGATAGCAGATATTTTAAATGTACTTTTCCAGGCTAAGCAAGGACAATATTCTCTCTCTTTTCTTAGAACCCTGCCCTCCCTGGAGAAAAGCTGGGGTAGAAATGTGATGTTGTTTCTCTGAAACAGAGATGGTCTTTGTAACATTAAAAGCAACTTGCCACATGGTTTAGCTTTAACTAACTGGGCCTTTGAACGAGGGCGGGTCATTTAACATCTTTGGGGTTTAGATTCCCCTCTTGTACTGGGAGCTTTGGACTGGAGCAGGACTGGCCCACTGTGAGGCTTACAGAGGCCAGGCCGGCTCAGGAAAGAGTGGAGGGGGCCAGACCTGGTGCTGGGGGGCAGTAGGGAGTGGTGGGGACAGTGGGGAAGTACAGAGCGCATACTCTCTCCAGAGGGACCACGTGCGGTTTGCCTCATCGTGGGGGCGCAGCCAGGATTGCCGGACCTTCGGTTTTTTGGTTTTTTTTCCAGAAGATAGAGATCTGATCTTTTTCTCTCCTTTTTATTTTTCTTTTTTTTAATCTTCTGATATTTGAGTTTTTAAATATTGGCACATAGACCAAAAGGGGAAAAAATCACACCCTGAGAACCAAATGAACTAGTCCCTGGACCTCCAGTTTGCAACCCCTGGACCGGAGGGTCATGACGTGCTGGGCAGAGGTGACCAGGGGCAGCCTCAGCGGTAATGAGCATAACTTGAGGCTAGTGACCGCTCACACGGTCGGTTCTGATAGAGGCTGGTGTATGTGCAGTGGGGTGTATGAACCCCCCATGACCTTTGGGGCTCGCAGCAATCTTGAGGCCTGCCTTCCTATGCTGGGAGCAGATGTCCTGCCAGACGGGCTGATCTGCCGCCTTAGCTGGGTGGCCACATGGGGCCGCCAGGTGGTACTTGCAGGATTTGGGGACAGATGGATTAAGGTCAGACGGTTCCAATAAGGTCTCCGAAGCTGGTGCAGGTCTCGGTGCTTGTCAACATGCCTGTTCCTGAGGGGACCGTTTTACTGAAAAATAGGACAGAAAAAAGTTCCACTAAAGTAAATGGAGTTCCATGGGGTCAACATTCAAAATTCACACGCAGCTTTAAGACAAAACACGGGACGTTGAAGAAATTGTGGATTTGGAGCGGAGACACAAGCCATCATCATGTGGGGGCTTCTTAGGGTGGAAAAGGTCTCGGCAGCTCCAAATTCAGACAGAGGAGAATGCATGGATGTAGTCAGTAGCCTCGGGAAATAATTTGAATATGGCCTTCCTTCCCTGTTCACACTTGTTGGGTTCATCACTCAGAGAGAGGCAGTGAGACACCTTCTCGTTCTTGACTTTTGGAACATGTGCATGCTCTTGATGAAACATCCAAGGGAAGGGGCCTTTCCCTGGTGGTCCGGGCCTGAGGGAGGCCGTGGGGGACCTGGGCCGAAGCACACTTTTGCTTCATCCTGGTTGGCCTCAAGTGCTCTTTTGGTTTGTTTGTTTGTTTGTTTGTTTATGAGAGAGAGAGAGAGTGGGTGAAAGGGGCAGGGAGAGAGAGAGAGAGACAGAATCTTAAGCAGGCTCCACACTCAGTGCAGAGCCTGACGCAGGGCATGATCCCATGATCCTGGGGTCATGACCTGAGCCAAAATCAAGAGTCGTTCAACTGATTGAGCCACCAAGGCCCCCCCAAGGCCTCTTTCAGTTGTAACATCAGTTACCAGACCACAAGGTTCTCGGAGGAAGTTTGCACCCAAGGGAAAGGTGCGAAAAAAAGGCATGTTCTTCCATAGAAGTGGAAGGTAGCCCAGGTGCAGAGCATCAGTGTTGAGGAGACGAGCCTGGTTTTAATTCCTAATTTGAGCCAGCTGGTTCCATTTTTGTATGTTAACCCAGACTATTCCCCCAGCCTGGGCACATACACCATGTTCAGTGGATTTACCTGATTTGAGAAACCCCCTTCCACCAGTGAAAAATCATTATCTGCACTAGAAGCACCTCACACTCGAGGGTTGGTTTCCTATTCATCGTTGTACCCAAAGGTAGCATTGTGGAAACTGACTCTGAGGCCCTACTTGGCCAACAACTTTTTCCAGAGTGACCCACACAGAGGTCCACGTCCAAGGAGCAGCTTGCCGATTTGTTGCATCCTGCATCTCAAATTGCCAAATCAAGAGGGAAGAGAAGGGGCAAATCAATATATAGAGGAGGAAAAATCCAGAGTTGGCCTGTTTGGGGGTCCTGCAGGTATGTGGGCAAGGACCTTAGGGTGAAAATTGTTATATTTAAGTTGGATCCACTCTGTTGCAGAGGACCAGCCCCACCCCCCATTTTTTCTAGAGAGTGGTCTTTATTCTGCCATTTTTTTTCAGAAGAGACAATGCCAGTTTCCAGGTGAAACGGAAAGAACTAGAAGGCCGGGGTCTTGTTTTCCGTTATAACTCCTATATCCTTTGGT
Organism: Herpailurus yagouaroundi; assembly: GCF_014898765.1. Lineage (NCBI taxonomy): Eukaryota > Metazoa > Chordata > Mammalia > Carnivora > Felidae > Herpailurus > Herpailurus yagouaroundi. The sequence goes on from NW_024412425.1 coordinate 6,315,870, forward strand.
AGACATGGGCCACAGTTTGTCTGTGAGCTTCCTGCAGGCAGATGGAGAGGGGAATGTGACTTGGAAGGCTTCTCATACCCGTTGGTTCAGCCAGAGGCAAACCAGTTGCTACAAAGAAGCCGTTCCCAATACCAAGGGTTGGGAGGATTTCTTTCCTTGTGTCCTTGTGGACATTATCAGCTCGTGAATCAGTCACGTTCTCAGAAACATCTTTGTAGTACAGGTTTTACAAGCGGCAGATTGTGACCCATGGTGTGTAATGAAATCCAGTCATTGGGTTGCTGTAGTGTTATAAAAAATAGGTATTTGTTGGGGGAGGTGTCTAGCTGGCTCAGTTTGTAGAGCATGACTGATTCTTGATCTCGGTGTTGTGAGTTCAAGCCCCACATTGGGCATACAGCCTACTTAAAAAAAAATACGTATAGGGGCGCCTGGGGGTGGCTCAGTCGGTTAAGCGGCCGACTTCGGCTCAGGTCATGATCTCGCTCCAGCACAGAGCCTGGAGCCTGTTTCAGATTCTGTGTCTCCCTCTCTCTCTGACCCTCCCCTGTTCATGCTCTGTCTCTCCCTGTCTCAAAAATAAATAAAAAACGTTAAAAAAAAAATTAAAAAAAAATACGTATACATATACGTATATATATATACACATATGTATATATATTTGGTCTCTGTGCCTCGTTCCTGGCACAGAGCTCCTAAAACTCTTGGAATCTCCTGTCTTCTGTATGTTAATGAGGTGACTCCTGATGGGGGAAGGGAGCCTTCAAGATACAGTCTGTTTACCAGAAAGACCAAATCCGATTAGAGCGTTAGTCCCTACCCCTGAACTTCTGGGGAAGGGAAAGGGGTTGAAAATTGGGTTCAGTTACCGATGGCCAAGGATTTAATCAACTGTGCCCACATAATGAAGTGATGAAACCCCTCCACAGTGAGGTTTGTGAGCCTCCAGATTGGCGAACACATCAAGGTGCCAGGAGGGTGGCGTGCCTGGAGAGGGCGTGGAAGCTGCTCACGCCTCCTTGGCCTATGGGTCTGTTCCATCTGACTGCTCTTACGCTGTGTCCTTTAAAATAAACCACAGTAAATGTAAGTAAACTGTTTTCCTGAGTTTTCTGAGTCATTCTGGTGAATTATCATAGAAGGGTGTTGTGGGAACCCTTGATTTGTAGCTGGTTGGTCACAAGTACGGGCGCCCCTCCCCCTACATACCTTGTGGCTGGCACCTGACATGGTGGCAGTCTTGTGGCATTGAGCCTTTAACCTGGAGGAACTGAATTGAATTGAAGTGTTGGGCACCCAGTTGCAGTCAGAGATTCAGAATTGGAGAGTTGCAAATATTGCTGTTTTTTTTAAAAAAGTAAGCTATTAGAATAGAATAATTGGTGTGCATCACATGAATGGTTTGGTTTGTGCGACTTTTGTTTTAGAGAGTATATTTGTGTATGGATCTACTGTGTTGTGTACAAAATGTGTTTCTTACTGGTAATCATGCTTCACCCCCTCCAACCGCCTCAGAATTCCCACACCAATGCTCTTCACCGAACTGAGCTTCCAGTATCTCATTGCCCAGCTGGGGAGCTCAGACGTGTACGTGTGAAGGCTTACCAAGCAGGAGCAGTAAAAGCACCAGTGTCATCATATCTACTGCCAGGGTCAAGCATGGCTTTTTCTGAGGAGGTGTGACATAAGCGTGTGGGTTCAAGAAGCAGGAGTTTGGTGGGGCGCCTGGGTGGCTCAGTCGGTTAAGTGTCTGACTTTGGCTCAGGTCATGATCTCACAGTTCGTGAGTTCGAGCCCACATCGGGCTCTGTGCTGACAGCTTAGAGCCTGGAGCCTGCTTCAAATTCTATGTCTCCCTCTCTCTCTGCTTCTCCCCTGCTCATGCTCTGTCTCTCTCTCCTGCAAAAATAAAAACATTTAAAAAAAAAAAAAAGCAGGAGTTTGGTGAAGGAAGGGAGAGAAAACCTATAAATACATCATGGAGAGAAACTGATGGGCTCAAATATGTGACAAGGCAGGAAGAACCCCAGTGGAGAGGGCAGACTGTAGGGGAAATGGTTTAGCATTTTATTTTCTGGAGGAAAGACAGCAGGTGAGCAAAGCAAGCACAAGACAGGTGGCTGGATTTTCATCAGCTGGGGAGGGGAAGGTGACCCGGTACTGTCTCGCTGGCTGGCTGGAGCTCTTGGCTGATGGACCTCGGGTGTCCCCATGTGTGAAATGAGGAAGTTCTAGTAGCTGGTCTGAGGAACGACCAAGGACTTGCCAGGATGGCTCGTGGGAACGTACTCAGCAAGGCCTGGCTCAGTACTTGGTTGTTAACTGTTAGTTTTGCAGTGATTCCTCATCTGTAAAATGCACTTGTAAAGTCTTCCAGGAAGTGTCCAAACTTCTGCTTTGAAGACTTGGGTAAAGTTCATTCCTTCATATCACTTAAACCATTCCATTCTATGGATGCGTCACATTTTGCTTATCCGCTTGCCAGTTAATGGATGGATACCTGGATTTTTCTCTCTTTTTGGCTATCTGGCTTTTTGTTGGGACATAAATTCTCATTTCTCTCATAGACTCCTAGCAGTGGAATATGCAGTTGTATGGTAAGTTTATGTTTGTCATTGTTAGAAACTCCCCAGCTGTTTGTTCCAAGGTGGCTGTGTCATTTACATTCAGCAGTGTATGAGGGTTCCTGTTTCTCTGCATCCTCACCAATGCTGCTTATTGTTTCTTTTTCATCAGAGCCAGTCAAGTCGTGTATTGGTATCTCATCCTGGTTTTAATGTGTATTTCCCTATATTGTCTGATGACATTCAGCATCTTTTTGTGTGTTTATTAGCCATCGTATATATTCTTTAATAAAATGTGTATTCAGATCTTCTGTACATTTTATGAATTCAGAAAGTTGCAGGCTACAAAATCAATATACAGAAATCTGTTGTATTTCTATACATTAATAACCAATTACCAGAAAGAGAAAATAAAACAATTCCACTCACAATTGCATCCAAAATAACACGATACCTAGGAATAAGTTTAACAAAAGAAGTGAACCTGTTCACTAGAAACTATAGCCCCGATGACAGAAATTGAAGGTACAAATAAATGGAAAGACATTCCAGGCTCATGGATTGGAAGAATTAGTATTGTTAAAACGTCCATACAGCCAAAGCAATCTACAAATTTGCTACAGTCCCTATGAAAATTGCAATGGCACTCTTCAGAAATAGATAAAACAATTCTAAAACTTTGGAACCACAGAAGAGCCAAAATAGTTAAAGCAGTCTTGAGAAAGAAGAACAAAGCTCGAGGCATCACGCTTCCTGATTTCAAACTATATCACAAAGCTGTAGTAATCAAAACAGTATGGTACCGGTGTAAAAACAGACACATAGATGAATGAAACAGAGTAGAGTGCAGAAATAAATCCACGCATATATGGTCAATTAACTTATGACAAAGGAGGCAAGAATATACAATAGGGAAAGGATAGTCCCTTAGCGATGGGGAAACTGGACAGCCACGTGCAAAAGATAAAACTGGACCGCTGTCTTACACCGTGCACAAGAACTAACTCAGAATGGAAACACTTGCATATAAGACCTGAAACCATAACATTCCTAGGAGAAAACATAGGAAGTAAGCCTTGACATTGATCATGGTGGTGATTTTTTGCGTTTGACACCAGGAGCAGAGGCAGCAAAAGCAAAAAACAAGTGGGGCTACATCAAACTACAGAGCTTTTGCACAGCAAGGAAACCATCAACAGAATGAAAAGGCAACCTACTAAATAGGAGAAAGTATTTGTAATTCGTACATCTGATAAGGGGTTAATGTCCAAAATATAGAAAGAACTCATAAATTCAACAGCACAAAAACAAACAGTCCGGTTATAAAATGGGCAGAGGACCTGAATAGACATTTTTGTAAAGAAGATATACAAGTGGCCAACAGACGCATGAAAAGATGCTCCACATCACTAATTATCAGGGAAAGGCAAATCAACACCACGATGAGATCTCACACCTGTTAGAACGGCTATTATCAAAAAGAGAATATATAACAAGTGTTGGTGAGGACATGGAGAAAAGGGAACCCTCATTCACTGTTGGTGGGAATATAAATTGGTGCGGCCATTATGGAAAAGAGTATGGAGTTCCCTTAAAGAAATTAAAAATAGGGGCGCCTGGGTGGCGCAGTCGGTTAAGCGTCCGACTTCAGCCAGGTCATGATCTCGCGGTCCGTGAGTTTGAGCCCCGCGTCGGGCTCTGGGCTGATGGCTCAGAGCCTGGAGCCTGTTTCTGATTCTGTGTCTCCCTTTCTCTCTGCCCCTCCCCCGTTCATGCTCTGTCTCTCTCTGTCCCAAAAAAATAAATAAACGTTAAAAAAAAAAAAAAAAAGAAAGAAATTAAAAATAGAACTACCATGTGATCCAGCCATTCTGCTTCTGAGTATTTATGTGAGGAGAGCAAAATCACTAACTCAAAAAGATATCTGCACCCCCATGTTCATTGCAGTCTTATTTGTAATAGCCAAGATATGGAAACAACCTCATTGTCCACCAATGGATGAATGGATGAAGAAGACGTGGTATATATACACACACCGTGTAATACTATTTGACCATCAAGAAGCACAAAATCTTAACCTTTATGACAATATGGACGGACCTCGAGGGCATTGTGCTAAGTGAAATAAGTCATACAGGGAAATACCATATGAGCTCACGTACATGTGGAATCTCTATTGAAAAAAAAAGAAGGCTCATGGAGACAGAGAACAGATGGAATGTTGCTTGAGTTGCGGATTGGGAGATAGGTGAAATCGGTAAAGGGTGTCAAGAGGCACAAACTTTCAGTGATAAAATAAATAAGTCATGGGGATGTAATGTACAGCATAGTGACTATAGTTAATAATTCTGTATTGCAGGGGCACCTGGATGGCTCAGTTGGTTGAGCACCTGACTCTTGATTTCGGCTTGGGTCATGATCTCATGGTTTATGGGTTTGAGCTCCCTGTTGGGCTCTGCACTGATGGTGCAGAGCCTGCTTGGGATCCTCTCTCTCCACCCCCCCCCCCTTTCTGCCTCTCCCCCGCTCATGCTCTGTCTGCCTCTCAAAAAAGAATAACGTATTGAATATTTTAAAGTTGCTAAGAGAGTGAATATTAAAAGGTCTTATCACACACAGAAAAACCTGTAACTATGCTGACAAATATTGTTTGTGGTGATCATTTTGCAATATATATAAATATTGAATTATTATGTTTTATACCTGAAATTAAGATAATGTTTGTCAATTATTCCTTCATTAAAAAAAATCTTTGCCCATTAAAAAAATTGTATTGTCTTTTCATTACTTGAGAAACTCTTAATGTATCTGATACGAATTTTTATTAGATATATAATTTGCAAATATTTTCTTCTAGGCTACGGCTTGCGTTTTTTGTTTTTTGTTTTTTGTGTTTTTTTTGGTTTCTGAAGCACAGAAGTTTTTAAATTTGAGAGAGTCCAATTCGATTTCTTCTTTTATGGTTTGTGCTTTTGGTGTATAGCTAAGTACACATTGCCCGGCCCAAGGTCATAAAGATTTCCTTCTGTATGTATATATATTTTTAAATTTTTTTAATGTGTATTTATTTTTGAGACAGAGACAGAGCATGAGCGGGAAAGGGGCAGAGAGAGAGGGAGACACAGAATCTGAAGCAGGCTCCAGCCTCTGAGCTGTCAGCATAGAACCTGGTGCCTGGTTCAAACTCACGAACTATAAGATCATGACCTGAGCCAAGGTTGGACGGCCAACTGACTGAGCCACCCAGGTGCCCCTGTATTTTCTTCTAGAGGTAGTAGAGTTTTGGCTCTTATATTGAAGTCTCTGATCCATTTGGACTTAATATTTATGTATGGTATAAGATTTAGATTGAGGTTTATTTTTTGCTGATTGTGCCGAAAAGAGTTATCAGAGCAGGCCTGAGACAGCTATCCTTAGAAAGCCTGTTTGCAAGGTTGTCCCTTGGCCGGTGTCTGCAGACTTAATTTCAGGATAGTTCCCACCGTTTCCAGAACTGATAAGAATGGTTCACTGTGCCTGAGCTGTTTGCACAAACAGTGTTGTTTCTGCTGGATACCTGCTTTCCTTCTGGGAGTCTGGAATTTTGGAACATGCTAGACAGAAGTGCCTACCTGACCAGTCCCTGGTAAAAACCTGGGGCACTATGTCTCAAATGAGCTTCCTTAGTAGACAGCATTTCACACGTGTTGTCAAAACTCTGCCGGAGGAATTAAGTGTGTCCTTTGTGAGAATCCTGGGAGAGAGGACTCTTAGCAGCCTGTGCCTCCAGACCTTACCCCATGCACCTTTCCCTTTTGCTGTAATAAATCACAGCCTTGAGTACAACTCTGTTGAGTCCTGTGAGTCCTTCTAGTGAATCCCTGAATGTGGGGGTGGTCTCGGGGACACGGACATACCTAAGGATGTCCAATTGCTTCAGCACTATTTTGTTGAAAAGACTGTCTTTTCTCCTTTGAAATGTCTTGTCATCTTTGTCAAAATCAATTGACCATAAATGTAAGGATTTATTTCTGGATTCTATTCTGTTCCATTGCCTAGCTTTATGCCACTGCTACATTATCTTGATTGCTGTGGATTTATAGTAAGTTTTAAAATCCTATAGCATAAATCCTCCAACTTTGTTCTTCTTTGGCTCTTAGGTCCTTTGCATTTCCATATACATTTTAGGATCAGCTTGTCAATGTCTACTAAAAAGCTTATGGGTTTTGTTTTTGTTTCTTGAGAGAGAGAGAGCGAGAGAGAGCGCACTTGCAGGGGAGGGGCAGAGGGAGAGGGAGAGAGAATTCTACACGCACTCCAGGTTCAGCACAGAGCCTGATACAGAACTGAGTCTCATGAACTGTGAGATCATGATGTGAGCTGAAATCGAGTCGGATGCTTAACCAGCTGACCCAGCCAGGCGCCTCAGCTCTTGGGGTTTTGATTGGAACTGCATTGAATTGATAGATCAATTAGGGAGAATTGACATCTTGACGATAGTGAATCTTCCAATCCATAAACACGGTGTCTCTCCAATTAATATGCACTGCTTTGTGGTTTTCAGGGCACAGATCTTACGCTTCTTTTGTGAAATTTATTCCAAAGTATTTTTACATTTTGATGCTAATGTGAATAAAATTGTTTTCTGAACTTCGTTGTAAGAGTGCTCACTGCTGGTATGTAGCGATAGAATTGATTTTTGCATATTGAATTGTATGCTGTGACCTTGCCGAATGTATTAGTTCTAGTATTTTGTGAATGCCTTGGGATTTTCTATATACAAGATTATGTCATCTGTGAGTAAAGACAGTTTTCCTTCTTCCCTTCCAATCCAGAGGCCTTTAATTTCTTTATTTACCTATTGCCACTGGCTTGAGCCTCCAGTAGAGTAGTGATTAGAAGTGGCAAAAGCGAACACTGTTGCCTTGTTCCTGATCTAATTGAGAAAGCACATCTGTCACCACTAAGTATGATATTAGCTTTGTTTTTTTCATAGATGCCCTTTATCAAGTTTTGTAAATTTTCTTTTATTCCTAGTTTGGTGAGAATTTTTATCATGAATCTGTGTTAGACTTTATCACATGCCCCTTTTTTTTTTTTCTGCATCTGTTGAGATGACCATGTGTTTTTTATCCTATAGCCTATTATTATAGTATGTTACATTAATTGATTTTCAGATAGTAAACCAACCTTGCAGGGGCGCCTGGGTGGCTCAGTCGGTTAAGCGTCCGACTTCGGCTCAGGTCATGATCTCACGGTTTGTGAGTTTGAGCCCCGCGTCAGGCTCTGTGCTGACAGCTCTGAGCCTGGAGCCTGCTTTGGATTCTGTGTCTCCTTTTCTCTCTGCCCCTCCCCAACTTGTGCTCTCTCTGTGTCTCTCAAAATATAAATAAATGTAAAAAAAAAATTTTTTTTAAACCAACCTTGCAATCCTGGGATAAATCCCACTTGGTTATGGTATATAATTGTTGTTATATGTTGCTAGGTTCGGTTTGCTAATATTTTGTTGAGGATTTTTGCATATATATTCATGTAGGATATCAGTCTGTTGTTTTGTTTTCTTGTGGTGTCTTTCTCTGGTTTTGGGTCAGGGTAAAACAAGACCTCATAGAATGAGCTGGGAAATGTTATCTTAGCCATTTCCTTTCAAGGGGGTAGTTTATGGTCTTTTATGAGTGGCTGGGAGCAGTTCTCTTTTCTCTTCTCAAAGCTGATTCTTCACAGGGATGTCTTAAGATTCATGTCTGGCAGCTCAGTTTATCATCGATGTCCCAGATCCATTTACTGGCAGGTGTGGCTCAGGATGGGCCAGGTGCTGAGCATCTCTGAGACCTCTTATCACATCTGGTGCTCACATCTGCAAGTGAACCCTCAGGACGTCCCTATGGGGTTTGGGAGGTCTGCTCACTCGGCAGTGGGGCACTTGGGCTGAAGGCACTTTCCTCCCTCTTCTCTTCTAACAGAGCAGCTACGAACCAGAAGGTGCGGGAGCAGGTGCGCCTGGAACTGAGCTTCGTGAACTCAGATCTACAGATGCTCAAGGAAGAGCTGGAGGGGCTCAACATCTCAGTGGGAGTCTATCAGAGCACAGAGTAAGTGGGGGCACTGATTCTTCCAGATACTTTCTGAGCCTTAGAACGTGCTGCAACAGGGATGGTGCCCAGATAGACCCAAGGGTGTGGCAGACCCCACTTTGGGAAGAGACGGATTGATCAGTTTGAGGTTTGAGCGTGATGCAGGAGTCACAGGGACGAGCCTATGGAGTTTGTTGGAAATGCCTGCAGAGTGAGACAGAAAAGCATTCAATTGTCCTAGGACCCTTGGGACATAGTTTTATGGGAGAGCTGTGACTGGGTCCAGATGAAGAGACAGTATCTCTCACGTGGCTCTGCCATAAAGATGGCCTGGAGGGACTTCTTTTTTTTTTTTTTTTTTTTTTTTTTAATATTTTTTTTTAAAAAAAAATTTTTTTTTCCAACGTTTTATTTATTTTTGGGACAGAGAGAGACAGAGCATGAACGGGGGAGGGGCAGAGAGAGAGGGAGACACAGAATCGGAAACAGGCTCCAGGCTCTGAGCCATCAGCCCAGAGCCTGACGCGGGGCTCGAACTCACGGACCGCGAGATCGTGACCTGGCTGAAGTCGGACGCTTAACCAACTGTGCCACCCAGGCTCCCCGGCCTGGAGACACTTCTGTGGTTGGCCTGGAGAGCCAGCCCACTGGGTGGGGCCACCCTGCCCTCTTCCCCCTCAGCCTCTTCACCCCACACAGGGCCTGCCTGGGTCGTTCCATTGGTAGGATGCAAAAACAGACAAACTGCTTGACAGGGATCACTTACATCAAAGATTAGGGGACCCAGGTGAGTTGGCATGGCAACTGAGAGACTTCAGAAACGTACCCCGTTAAATACTTGAGAGATGAACGACCTAATTCAGGAGCCTCCCCGTAGGGAGTGTTTGTGGGAGGTGCAGTATTGAGGGGCAGACCTCAGAAAAAGCTCAGAACATCTCCCCAAGGTGAGCTACCTTTGAAAGACATGTCCATCTTGGAGGAAAAATAACCTTGAGGAGCTGTGCGGGGACATGAAGCTTCTCAAAAGGCAGGTGAGCGCCCGGGGAATCTCAGTCAGAAAACAGTATGTGGATTAACAAAAGGATGGCATTTGGGAACCTTGAGTCACCTTTGGAATGTGCTTTTCCTGACTGTCCCCAGTCCTCTGTGTGGTATGTGGGTGTTTTTCAGAACCAGAGGGAAGGCATTAGTGTGTGAACCCTCTGTTCTTCCTTCTGTGACGTCCGGAGCCCTGGCTCAGTCACCTGTGGGCCCCCGTGTGGGTTTGAGCACCTAACCACAGCAGCAGATGAGAGGCTTCTCCCAGCCTGTGCTGTGGTATTAAATTCCAGTGTTTTGCCCAAAGGTCGACGTTCGCTGAGTAAGGAAGGCAGGGCCAAACTGGGCTGATAAACGTAGGGATGTTTCATATTCCTGCCTGCGGTACCAGACCGCAGGGATGTATCCCACAGAGACAGGCACTTAAGGCCCCTGTGTGATTACAGTGTGGCTCTACAGCGGCCAGTTGTTTCCCTGTGCCATCAGGGAGTGGGGAGAGAGTGCAGGTGTCACAAGGACGCCTTGCATTTGCACCCGCCCCCTTCCTGTTTTCTTTTCTTTTCTTTTTTTTTTTTTTTTTTTTCCAACGTTTCTTTATTTTTGGGACAGAGACAGAGCATGAACGGGGGAGAGGCAGAGAGAGAGGGAGACACAGAATCGGAAACAGGCTCCAGGCTCTGAGCCATCAGCCCAGAGCCCGACGCGGGGCTCGAACTCCCAGACCGCAAGATCGTGACCTGGCTGAAGTCGGACGCTTCACCGACTGCGCCACCCAGGCGCCCCCCTCTTCCTGTTTTCAAAGCAGATTGTTTCTTTCTTAGCGCCATTGATCTTTAAACGTTTCTGCGAGGCAGAACAGGAAGAAACAGTCTCGCTGGGCAGAGGAGAAAACACGAGGAGGCTGGAGGTCATGGAGAAAGTTACGTTAGCACAAGGTTGGGACTGGGGTGCCCTGGCTGCTCCAGGGAGGTCATGGGGAGCACAGCCCTCGCCTCAGGCCTAGTGGGGTGAGGGTAGGAGGGCGTTGGGGCCCAGAGGACAGAGGCATGGCCCATCCACAACCCCCGTCCAGCAGGGTCTGGCTTTCCCAGTGGGCTTTGAGGAAGCCAGGCACCCCCACGGTGGGATCCCACCTGCTTTTAGCACAGCCGGTGGTTTCCCCTCAGCCACAGAGGCAGTTTCAGCTTACAGCTGCATTGTCCACTCACCCTACCATGCATTCCTGGCCTTTTCCCCAGCTGGGCTGAGCGGCCCCAGGAGGTCTCTGGTTACAGGTCAGGGAGCTAAATCTCTGTTTGCAAAACACAGCCCGAGCCCCCTACACTCCCTTTTGGCTCTGTCCCTGTCCCTCAGAATGTAGGTTCAGGGCACACTCCCAGGGCGACCTATGGGGAAACTGAGTGGTCAGTTGTGGGGGAGTACTGTGGGGGGCAGGCAGCCGACCAGGGTGTGACCCTGGGCCTGGAGCTGGGTGTACTTCGGTGTCAGAAAGGGCCCTTGCCCTCAAGGCTTTCCCCATGCAGGTGATGGGACCCTAGAGGGATTCTCCCCATCAGAAGAGGCTCCTAAGAGTCCAGGTGGGACCTGCCCTGGTGAGGAAAGGAGGAGGAGAAGGGAGGGGTTGGGAGCTGATGGAGGAGGTGCATTGATTGGCAGGGTGGTACGTCCAGGTCGGGAGCAGTGCCTGCATCAGGCACAGACCTGCCACACAGGAGGTCCCCAGCATAGTCACTGAAGGAACAGGTCAAAATGGTAGACCCCCGTGTGTTAGGCTGGGTAGTGCAGAAGTCACAGGCCGCTGGGATTGGGTTTAGACCAGAGACAGGTATGTGATCAGAGTCATCTTTATGGAGTATGAACCGGCATGGGGATGTGGTGGGGCCCTGAGCTGGACCAGCATGGGGACCCACGTGGTGGGTCCTGAGCTGGGCTGCTGGGTGCATAGCACCCGGGACCGGGATGTTCATATACCTTGCTGTGTTCCTTCTAGGGAGGCATTTACCATCCCCCTGATTCCGCTTGGTCTGAAGGAAACCAAGGATGTTGACTTCTCAGTCGTTCTCAAGGTAAATCTCAAAGCCATGGGCACTTGACTCAATGTTTACAAAGAAAAACTAGAAGTTGTGTATCCCTTGCAAGTGGCCGTAGGCTCAGTGGGCCAAGTGTTAGTTGATTTCTGCAGGATGCCTCCAGACCCCTTCAGCAAGCCAGAGAATGCTGTGCTGTTCTCCTGTGTCCTCCGGCTGTCTCTGGTTCCCTCCGAGGCTCGGGGCCCCGGGAAGGCGAGTTAGAAACCTGGGCCTACCCTCCCCAGGAGGCCAAGCCACAGAGGGTCCATGGAGGATGTGCTTTGGAATTTAAAAATTGTATCCTGTATTTTTTCTTAAACATGGCCTAAATTGGTTATGAAATTTATGGAGAACAGCTAAATTTCCCCCCAACGTTTTATTCCGAAAATTTCTAAACTTCTAGAAAAACTGAAAGAATTTGGCAGTGAATCCGCGTATACTCACTACCTAGATGAACATTTTGCTTTTATGACATGTTTGTCCATCTATGCATCCCTGTATCTACATACCAATCCACCTTGAATAGCTAGAATTTATGGGGTTTTTTCCCTCTATCGAATTACTGGGGATCCAGCTGCATCTTCTCTTTCTTTCTTCCTTCCAATCTCTCTCCCTTTAAAAAAATTTCTTCCCCTTCTTTTTAAAAAGTAACAGCTTAACCCCCCCCCCCCCCCCACACACACACATACACACAGTATCTGGCCTCCTCTTAATTGTGGGGGTCCCTGGTAAGCAGCTGTTACCTGTAGGCCCATCTGCGCCTGTAGCTGTGCTGGATGCTGGTGATGTCACAGGTCTTGAGTTCCAGGTCTGTGGCTCAGTGGAGATTTCAGGTGGGAAGCGGAACAGGTGCTTTGACAGAGGCCCCCAAAGCTGCCTTACCCCTGTCCAGGGCCAAGAGAGGCCTCCCATGTCTGGAACGCCCTCCTCTTCCTCCCCTCCCTGGCTCCATCACTCTGAGTTTTAATGAATCACCCCCAACGTTCATTTAGGAGGAGAAAGGGGAAATGGGGTGGAAGGTAGTGCCTGTCTCTGAGCTCTCCAACACAGGCATGGTGGAGGGCAGTTAACCCCAGCATTGTGAAAAATACTGCTGAGTGTTGCATTTCTTTTCATAGTAACTCTTGTTAGTTGGCTCATCTTGGACTACTTTCAATTTAGGAAAGAAAAAATGATCATATGCATTTTGGGCACTATGAAATGTGTCCTTTTAAAAGCAATTGGTTAATGCTTCAAGAGCTTCTGCACTTGACCTCCATTCTGGAGCAGAGACCGTAAGTCTCCTGACTTAAGCTCTTTCACTTAGGGCCTTGTTGACTGCTCCCTTGTTTATACCCAGGTCCTGGTCCCTGTCAATTTGGGGTTTATTTTGGCGTTTAAGAAGGGACATTGGTAGCCGTACAAGACTCAGGATCACCCAAGGTTTGATTTTCTGGCTAGAAAACAACCCAGGAGCTGCAGCTTTATGTCAGCTATGTAGAGGCCACCTGAACTTCTAGATGGGACACTTGTCACACGTCTGTGAGACTCAAGACAATCTTTATGTCTGTGGAAATGTGTCTGGGTGCCTTTGCGGAATAGTTTCTTTAAGATTTAGTTTGTTGCTTGGATCCAGGGTGGCAAGGGCACAGGCATTTTAGAAGGAGACTCTTGGAGACACTTGGGGATTTTATGGAATCTGTGAGGATCCAACCATGTCACGTGCTGAATCCCACATTAAACTCAGTGGGGGAAAAAAAAAATCACATGTGGCCATGGCCAACTGCTATTCAGCTGAGGCTTCCAACCATGTCATTTTAACCTCAAAGGGACTCTTCAGATGTCAGGCATACAAGAATGAGAACATTTGGGGACGTTCTGTTTTCTCCTTTCCACATTTGTCCCTGAGACTCACACAGACAGGTGCTGCAGAAGCACTTGGGCCGACTTAATGAGGGCAGTTCAAAGTGCAGGCCGCCTTGTACCTCCCTGTGTATCCGTGGGGCGTTTAATGGCCAGTAAAACTTCACGGTGTGATTTCGTTCTATTTTTAAATACATGGGCTTCCAAACGGCCTCATTTGAAGACACCATCAAAATAAATTCCCTTTCCAGAGAATTCAAGTTGTTTGTTTTGGGTGGTTTTTTTTTTTTTTTTTGGCCTCTAAATATAGCTTTATTTATTTATTTATGTTTATTAAAAACAGTACTGCAGAACATTCAGAAAAATACCAAGGCATGGAAAGATCCCTCCCAGCCCTACCCCGCCGTGTCCCCACTGAGCTTGGTAACCTGCTCAGCACTTAATCTTTGGACACTGGGGCTGTTCCTCCGGTCAGGGGCCTGACTCGTGAAGGTGTGTGACTCCCCCCACTCCCCTCCGTCATGACTTCACGTGGTGTCTGCTTATAGAAGGCAAGGTGGCTATTAATCTCATGCTTCAGGCAGCTTCCAAATGCTCGCTGTTGTCAGCGGCTCTCCACTGAGCATTTGCACACTTCACCGGATGTTCTCTTTGGACAGATTTTTAGATACGGATTTGGTCGGTGGGAGATCCGTAGTACCCACTTACCCACGAGAAGCGGTCCTGCCTTACACTCCTACTGACTGTGTGTGACTGCTTATCTTCCTGCACTTTAGGTCACCCTGGGCAGCGTTCACCATTTTTATTTTTTTATGCTATCTTTGTGATCTTTGTGAAATCGGGCAAAATAAGAACTTATTACAGTTTACATTTCTCAGGTCGGTACTTGAGTTGAATGCATGTATGGTTTGGGGTTGGGTTTTCTGTTTTTTGGTTTGTTTTGTTTTGTTTTGAGTTTATTTATTTTGAGAGAGAGAGAGCATGCACAGGCGGGGGAGGGGCAGAGAGAAGAAGAGACAGAGTCCCAAGCAGTTCTGCACTTATTAGCACAGAGCCCAATCCCGGGCTCAAACTCATGAACCGCGAGATCATGACCGGAGCTGACATCAAGGGTTGGACGTTTAACCGTTTGAACCACCCAGGCGCCTCTCCTGTATGTTTATTTTCCCTTTACACTTTCCCTTTCAAATCAACTGTTGCTGCCCTTTGTCTGCTTTTCCAGTGTGCTTTTATTTCTTACAAGAGATCTTTTACATATGAAGGATATTAACCCTTGGTTTTATATATATTGCAAATGTTTCTCTCAGTACATTCTCTCCTTAATTTAACTTTTGTTATCCAAGCAATAACCAGCTTAAAAAATATAACATATATATTTCTGCCTGTAGGATTTTATGTCGATGAACTTACCAGCCCTTCCCTTTACAGTTCCGCCTTAATAGCGTGTTCGGAAAGCACCCTCCACGCCAAGATGGCCTAAATATTTTGCCATTGTTTCCTCCAGTGTCTTGTTTAAATGTTTTCACATCACATCTTTAATCTATTTGGAATTACTTTGGGAGTAAAAAATGAGGTATAGGGCTGTAGCTTTTTATTTAAACCAAATGGGTAGTCAGTTTCCCCTGAACTCTGTGAAGAAGCCATCTGTGGTGCTGGATGGTGTCTGTTTCTCCCCATGCTTCCCCCCCCCCCCCCCCATCCACCCTTCTCAGTCCTGCTCTGTGCCTGGGAGGCCACAACAGGCTCCTGCTCTGTGGCTTCTTGTTGCCTGTGGCTGGGGGGGGGGGGGGGGGGGGGGGCCCCCCAGAGGATAGGAGGAGCACCAAGAAGTTCGGGCATTTATTCTCCAGGCTCCTTCAGCCGGCCTCCTTTTTTTCATTCCCAGAGGGAAGGTCCTGGTGGCTTTGGGTGCCTACCTCAGGTAGCCAGCCACCTCTCTGGGTTTCCAGAGCTCCTTCCCTACCCTGACCCTTTAGCTCTGCGGTTCCAATGGCCCTGGAGGTTCCACACCATCCCTGCGGTTTCCCTTAACCCTGCCCACACCCCTGTATTAGCCCTTTGCTTCAATTCACATTGGCCTGCAGTCTGTGTGTGCCATGCCACTTCCTTCCCGTCTGGACCTGCTGGCTGCTCCAGCCTTTCCCACTCCTGTGGAACGCTGGCTTCTGTTATACACCTGATTCTCGAATCTCCTTCCCTCTGTTTCTGATCCATGCCTGGTTTCATTGTCTATCCATTGCTCACAGTTTAATCCCTGTGTGTTTTAACAGCACTTAGAGCAAGCCTCTTTTATTAACTATGCTCTTCCAAATGTTCTTGGCTTTTCTTCCACATTTTTACTCCCATGTTTTGTCAAGTTTCCCCAAAATAGCACTTTTGGGTTTTGATTGAAACTTCATTTAGATTCATAGCTTAATTAGGACAAAATTGTATCTTTACAATCTTGCACATTTTCATCTATGAACCAAATATTTCTAATTGTTGATGTCAACAAATAGCGAGTTTTACAGGGGCAGAGACCATGTCTGTCTGATTTTAAAAAATGATTTAATGCTTGCCATTTGCAACAACATGGGTGCATTTGGAGAATATAATGCTACGTGAAGTAAGTCAGAGAAACACAAATACCATATGATTTCATTCATATGTGGAATGTAAGAAACAAACGAAAAAAGACAAACAAAAAACCCAGACTCTTAATAGAGAACAAACACGTGGTTCCCAGAGGGGAGGTGGGTAAGGGGGTGGGCAAAATTTTATCCCTGGGAATATTGTACTTTTCTTGATCTGGTACATTTGGGAAGATATGGTTTCCCTGTTACATTTTTTCTAACAGGTTATGGCTTGTATTAGAAAGGATTTATACATAGTAACTTTTTGTCCCTTTCACTGGATGCCTGCTAGTTTAGGAGTTTTTCAGTTGAAGCTCTAGGTTTTGTAAATAAGGCATTATTTTGGAAAAAAAAATTGTTTTTTCCTTTCTAATGTTTGTCTTTATTTGTTAACTTTCAGAATTATGTTATATAAATAGAATGATGTTATATAATCCTGTCTTATCCCTGATGTTTACAGTGGGTTCCAGCCAGATTTAAAAAAATTTTTTTTGTTAAAATGTTTATTTATTTTTAAGAGAGAGACAGAGTGCGAGTGGAGAAGGGGCAGAGGGAGAGGGAGACAGAATGTGAAGCAGGCTCCAGCTGTGCTGACAGCTCAGAGCCTGATGTGGGGCTCGAACCCACCAGGCGTGAGATCATGACCTAAGCCAAAGTCAGAGGCTTAACCGACTGAGCCACCCAGGCGCCCCCCCCCCCCCTTTTTTTAGAGAGCGTGTCAGGGAGAGGGACAGAAGGGGGAAGGGGAAGAGACAGAGAGAGGGAGAGAGAATCTTAAGCAGGCTCCACACTTAGTGCAGTGCCTGACACGGGGCTCCATCCCATGACTCTGGGATCATGACCTGAGCCGAAATCAACTGAATGAGACCCACAGGTGCCCCTAGATATTTTTTCTTCTACTTAGTAAATTTAATCTCACCTAGGAATGCATTTAGAATTTACCAAAACTCTCTCTGACTTCTGTGAGGTTAACATAAAGTTTGTAATTTCTCTCCTAATTTTAAGAACATTTTTGCCATGGGACACCTGGGTGGCTCTGTCAGTTGAACATCTGGCTCTTAGTTTCAGCTCAGGTCGTGATCTCACAGTTTGTGGGATCGAGCCCTGCTTGGGATTCTCTCTCTCTCTCCCTCTCTCTCTGTCCCTCCTCCCATTCGCGTATGTGCACGTGCGCAGTCTCTCTCTCCCTCTCTCTCTCAAAAATAAATAAACATTTAAAAAAGAAAAAGAAAATTTTTGCCAGCATCCGTAGCAGAAGTTGGGGCACCCGGGTGGCTCAGTTGGTTAAGCGTCTGATTCTTGGTTTCGGCTTAGGTCATGATCTCACGGTTTGTGAATTTGAGCCCCACATTGGGCTCTGTGCTAACAGCGCAGAGCCTGCCTGGGATTCTCTCTCTCCCTGTCTCTCTGCCCCTCCCTTGCTTGCTCGTTCTCTCTTTCTTTCAAAATAAATAAATTAATTAATTAAAAAAGAAGAAGAAGTTGACAGAACAGTGTGCTGTTCTGAAAAGGATGCAATTTTTCTCAGCCCTGAGCATCTCGAGTGGTGACCTGAACGGTGTTTTCAGAGATGTCATCGGAGACATCCAGATCATTTTTGCCATACTGAACTTCACTAATAACATAATTATGGTGGAGAATCCTTTCAAATTTTACAAACGGTCATTACATTAGGAGAGGAGCCGATTCCAAATATCAGCACTTTAAGTTGTAAAAAAAAAAAATCTGTGACAGATTTCATACATTGAAAGGAAAACTTAGGTAAGAAAGACCAAATTGAAAAACAGAAGGAGCAGGTGCCTGGGTGGCTCAGTCGGTTGTGCATCCAAGTTTGGCTCAGGTCACATGACCTTACAGTCATGAGTTTGAGCCCCACGTCAGGCTCTGTGCTGACAGCTCAGAGCCTGGAGCCTGCTTCAGCTTCTCCTGTGTCTCCCTAATCTCTCTGCCCCTCCCCTGCTCATGCTGTGTCTCTCTCTCTCTTTCTCTCTCTTTCAAAAATAAATAAACATTAAAAAAAATTAAAGAAAAAAAAACAAGAAAAGAAAAACAAGGAGCTTCTGCATATCCCTGGACCCAGCAAGACATTTCAAAATGTATGCTGAGGAGCTAACAAGAGGTGTGCGGGAGGGAGACTGTCATAGTGCTATCTTTAATCACAGAGGTTTACAAATGACTTCAGTGTCTAACGAGAGGAAGTTAAGAATATGATACTTATTGGCTAGCACATAGTAGGTGCTCGGTTTATTTGTTCAGTAAATGAGTTGTACAGTGATTACATTGGAGGACTGTATAACTATTAGAAGTCATGTTGCAGGGCGTCTGGGTGGCTCAGTCGGTTAAGCGTCCGACTTCGGCTCAGGTCATGATCTCACGGTCCGTGAGTTTGAGCCCCGCGTCGGGCTCTGTGCTGACAGCTCAGAGCCTGGAGCCCGTTTCACATTCTGTGTCTCCCTCTCTCTCTGCCCCTCCCCTGTTCATGCTCTGTCTCTCTCTGTCTCAAAAATAAATAAACGTTAAGAAAAAAAAAAAAAGAAGTCATGTTGCAGAGTATCTTGTGGTATATGAAGACGTTTGGCACATTGCCAATTCAAAGAGAAAAGCATAGCAAATTTGTATATTCACTCAACAGAATCCCACGTTTGTAAGACGGTGTGTGGGTGTGTGTGCGTGTGGATATGCACTGAACGTACAAAAAGGAGGTGCTTTAATGTAGAAATTGTGTAAATTGACTGTACTCACAGACACTTGAGAAAACATAACTGACCAGTGTCACTCAACTTTTTTTTATAGCCAGGGAGAGCCAACGCTCATGGCAGATGTTATGCAAGAAGCCACTCTCCTCCCCCTTACCCCGTTTTTATCTTTTCCCTGTAATGCTTGCCATCTTCTAATATATGATGTCATTTACTTGTTTGTGGTGCCTGTTACTTATTGCCTGTGCCCCCTTGTGAGAACATAAGCTCCACGGGGAAAGGTCTTTGTTTTGTTTGCTGATGTAGCCCAGACACTATGGACGGTGCCTGGCACGTAGCGGGTACGCATCAGTGTGAGTTGTGTGACTGAATGAACCCACGGGTCGGTCATCAAACGCTGGACTGTGGACCGGGTTAGGGGGTCTCCTTCGGGTACTTCATTTGTGGAATGCCCAAAACTGCTCTCCCAAAGGCTCCCATCATAGACCCCAAGGGTAGCATCCTCATAACAGTGCCTCGCCAGGAGTTTCCTTCGTCAGGAAGCCCCTGTGCTCCGAACATCTGAGCCCTGCAGTATCTGTGACGTTCGCCAGAATTGTTCAACGTGTAGTACTTATGTGGTCACTTAACTGTCCTGCGAAGACATTTTAGTTGTTTGTTTGTTTGTGTTCAGTAGGCACCATGCCCGACGTGGGGCTCGAACTCATGACCCCAGGATTAAGAGTCGGATGCCCTACCGACTGAGTCAACCAGGCACGCCTGCAAAGACATTTTAAAATAAAAATAATTTCAACTTTCTTTTTTACTGAAGCGACAAAAGGAACTTTAAATATACATGTTGTTATGAATTCTACATGGATTTTTAAAGGGGGGGAGAGCACATTAGACATTCCTGTATACCTATTTATGGTTTCGAATGTCACCTTACAGTGGTTCATCTCCTTTCTCTTGCAGGATTTTATCCTGGAGCATTACAGTGAGGACAGCTACCTCTATGAAGACGAAATAGCAGATCTGATGGACCTGAGACAGGTACAGTTTTGCGTGCAGCAGGGAGGGGAGGATGGCCACTGGAGTCTTCAGAATGTCCTTAAAGTCTTAGAGAATCGCTCCTGGTTGGAGGTGATAGGGAGGTGCTCCGGGAGCCATCTGTTCAACCCGGCACACGAGAAGACCACAGGAGGGGACAGACACGCCCACTGGCACATCTGGGTCTGGATTCCAGGACTCCTGAGTTCATGCCAGCCCTTTGCCACCACTCCTAGCGCTCACGATAGCAGCACTGGGTCCCGGGCTCCATAGACGTGGTTATGTGCGACATCTTCCAGAAAGTGGGGGGGGGGGCAAGAGGAGGCAGGCATCGACTGTGTCCTCACCTGCCCCCCGCCGCCATCCATGGCTCCTCTCCTTTCAGGCCTGCCGGACGCCCAGCCGGGATGAGGCCGGTGTTGAACTGCTGATGAGTTACTTCATCCAGCTGGGATTTGTGGAGAGCCGATTCTTCCCGCCCACCCGACAGATGGGGCTCTTGTTTACGTGGTAGGTGCCCGGGGTCCCTGCTGCTGTCTTCCCCATCAGCACCCCAGGGGCTCCTCTGCAACCACAGCCCCCTCTTTCAAGCGGTCCCATTTATACAGGAGAGCCTGGAGACGTGTAGATAAACCGGTGTTTATTTATGAAGGGGACCCAAGGGGAGGAGGCTCCAACAGACCGTGGCTTCTTGCTTCTCAGAACAAGTGAGCCGAGCAGAAGAGGCATTTTTTCGTGCTCATTTTATTGTTGGGGGAACACCGGGGCTCTGAGGTGGAACTAACAAGAAGCAAGATTCTTGTTCCAGATGGGGCAGGGGGTGGGGATCAGGTTTTGTCCCAACGACAAAGGCAGCAAACAGAAATAGATCGGCTCTTAAAACCCTGAGCAGAACATTTGATTCTTCTCGAGAGTTGGTATTTTCGAAGGGTAGTGTCGTTTAACTACTTTGGAGATGCTGTACCTCTTCACTGAGCGTACTTAGCATGGGCGAAAGGGGAGGAAATGCCAAGAGCTACGGGGCATGTTCAGAGCCGCATTTCACCACAGCTGGTGATTAGTGATGCTGTCCTTTTGAATGATCAGGCGGATGACTTTTGCTAAAGATGCCTTAGCTGCCTACTCACAGCGAAAAGGCTGAAAGTGTTTCTCCTCCGTGTTGAATTAGGAGGAAGCTCCACATCTATCTCCTGGTTGACATGTGAACTTTAAAACAAATCCCCAGTCTTTTAGACTTGAGGAAGAATTATGAGGGGTTAGTAACGGCTGTGTTACATTTAGGAGAAGACCTGTATTTTTTTAATACACCTTATTTTTTAGAATGGTTTTACGTTCACAGCAAAAGTGAGAGATTTCGGGGAGCCTGGGTGGCTCAGTCCGTTAAGCGTCCGACTTCGGCTCAGGTCATGATCTCGCAGTTTGTGAGTTTGAGCCCCATGCCGGGCTCTGTGCTGACAGCTCAGAGCCTGGAGCCTGCTTCAGATTCTGTGTCTCCTTCTCTCTCTGCCCCTCCCCTGCTCATTCTCTGTCTCCCTCTGTCTCTCAAAAATAAATAAATGTTAATTCTTTTTTTTTTAAAAGAGAATTTCCCATATACCCTCTGCCCCCCAACACATGCCCGGGCTCTCCCATTACCACCCAAAGTCCGTAGTTTACATTGGGGCTCACTCTTGGTGGGAGGCATTTCATGGGTTTTGATACATGTATAAGGACACGTATCCACGTTGTACTATGATGCAGAGTAGTTTCACCCCCTTACAATTCTCTGTTCCATCTTTTATCCCTCCCCTTCCCCCACAACCCTGCTGATTCTTTCTGTCTCCATTGTTTGCCTTTTCCAGATTGTCAGATAGTTGGACTCGTACAGTATGTAACCCTTTTTCAGATTGGCTTCCTTTCACTTAGAAATACGCATTCAAGTTTCCTGCATGCCTTCTCACGGCTCAATAACTCATTTCTTTTTATTGCTCAGTGATATCCCACTGTATTGTTGTTTGTGCCACAGTTTATTTATCCATTCACTTATGGAAGGACATCTTGGTGGAGAAGCCTTTTTCTTGTGTGAGATTGTGGGCACCTGATCTTGTGTGAGATCAGACCCGTTGTCTTGCTTGGAAACGAATGCTTCATTGCATGTGTGTTTTTGAGTTTCATTCAAGAAATACACTTTGTCCGTTTTCATCCAGAACAGCACTCACTAGCCAAATGATCCGTATTCTCAAAACCGTTTCTTTTAAATAGGTATGACTCCCTCACCGGAGTGCCAGTTAGCCAGCAGAACCTGCTACTGGAGAAAGCCAGCATTCTGTTTAACATCGGAGCCCTCTACACACAGATCGGGACCCGGTGCGATCGACAGACGCAGGCTGGGCTGGAGAGTGCGGTGGACGCCTTTCAGAGAGCAGCAGGTGTGTCTCCGCAAGGGCTGCTGGGATACAGTCCTGGCCCCACCAGCTGGCACTGGCCACTGCAGCGGAAGAGGGTCAGTGGGTCTAACCCGGGCCCACGCAGAGCCTCACAGGCCTGCAAGGGCCAGGCGGGTTTCTCGAGCTGGTGTTATCTTCCCACCGAGAGAACTGCTTAATGGCTCAAACCCTGTCGCCTCAGTCTGGGTTTGGCTCATGCACACAGCGAACGAGTCCCGTGGTTAACAATTAATCTTTTCCAAACAGCTGGTCCCGAGGATGGCAGTGAATGAGTTGTTCTTTTGAACACTGTATTTATTGAAGAAGGGAATACGTTCTCTCAAAATAGTGCAAGTGTAGGCTCTTTTTGGTTTTCTTTTATCAGGAGTGGTTCATCACGGCATTTTACTGTCCGTGCCTTTATCGTGTGCCCATTCTGCAAAGCTTGCCTCCCTGAGATTGCTCCTCTCAGCCCTCTGTCAAGCGACACTTAATGCCAGCCTGTAGCGGGGTGGGGGTCACCAGGCTGGGTGCAGCGGGTGGGCCTGGCTCCTGGGTGTCTGAGGGCCCCGCATTGCTCTCCTCCAGCACGGCCCGTGTCTGGCAGACTCGCCCTGAGAAATGGTGGGTGGGACGGCGACACGGCACAGACCACAGCACGACCCCCTCCACTGGCTTCATGTCAGGGTTCATTCCAAGCTGGCGCTTATCACTGCTTTGGGGCATTACTCCCAGCGGAGAACTTTCCGGGTATCTCACTCTGCAAGCCTTTGCCATTTTGGCTGATCGTGAAACTGCTTCTGTTAAAATGACAGATCCCTTGGGATAAAACGACGCGCTAAGATTCCGTGTGGGAGCGGATTTCTTTCACTGTCAGTCCTTTTCTGGGCTCATTTTCTTTCTGAGGAACCTAAAGCAGGTGTGCTTGGTGACCCATCTCTAAGATTACAGCAGTATAGACGACATTAAGCACAAGAACAGAGTGGGAGCAGACCCAGAAAGGAGCAAATAGCCTGCAGCCATTGCCATCGTCCACAGGGCTGCTTATGCTTTGCAACAAAACCAGAGGAACCAGTCAGATGGGATTCATGTCAGGGATTTTATTTCAGCCCGGGGTTGATTGTCAGTGAAGGCTGTGACAGTTAATTTTCCAACCTATAAAAAAGTCAGCTAAGGGCTACAGCGGGAACATTCCCATTGGAGTGGGGGAGTCGATCTTTCCTGAGGTCCTGGGGAAAAGCCCTGAGTTTTGTAATGACCCAGGTGTTCCGTGTGAGCATGTCCGTCCGAGAGCTCTCCTGTCATCCTGCCTGCTTTCTGCTTTCACCTCCATTAAATGCCTGGTCATGTATGGAATTTCTCACAATTGTCCCAGGTGAGACAGGAACAAACAGGGAGTAGGCTGGTTTCCTTGCTTGATGCAGAGGTAAATGTTTTGGAAAAGGATCCGATTTTTTAAATCGTGGTCAAACATACAAGAGAAAAATGACCGTTGGCAGCCAATTTTAAGTGTTCAGTTCATTGGCATTAAGTACATTCACACTGTTGTGCAACGGTCTGTCGCCAGGACTTTGTCATCTGCCCAAACTGAAACTCTGTCCCCATTAAATACTAACTGTCTATTCCCTTCTGCCCCCAGCCCCTGGCGACCAGCATGCTACTCTCTGTCTCTCTGAATTTGACTCTTCCAGATCCCTCATCTCACGGAATCATACAGTGTTTGTCCTTGTGACGGGTTTATTTCACATAGCGTAACGTCTTCGTCCATGTTTTAGCATGTGTCGGAATTTCCTTCCTTTTTAAGGCTGAAAACTATTCCATCGTAGGTATACACATTTTGTTTGACCATATGTCGATGGACATTTGGGTTAGTTTTTACCTTTTGGCTGTTATGACTAATGCTTCCATGAATGTGGGTGTCTAAGTATCGGTTTCCATTCCTGCTCTCACTTCTTCAGGGTATGTACCTAGGAGTAGAATTGCTGGATCTTACCATGATTGAGACTCAGATGTTTTTTTTTTTAATGTTTTATTTTCATTTTTGAGAGAGACAGAGACAGAGTGTGAACAGGGGAGGGGCAGAGAGAGGGAGACACAGAATCCGACACAGGCTCCAGGCTCTGAGCTGTCAGCCCAGAGCCCAACGCGGGGCTCGAACTCACAAGCCATGAGATCATGACCTGAGCCGAAGTCGGACACTTAACTGACTGAGCCACCCAGGCGCCCTGAGAATCAGATTTTTTAAGATGCTCCCAGATACCAGGGAGAGTAGTATCCCCAACTAATGTGAAAAAAAATTTCCAATTCGCAGGGGTTTTAAATCATCTGAAAGAGACGTTCACTCATACTCCGAGTTATGACATGAGTCCTGCCATGCTCAGTGTGCTGGTCAAAATGATGCTTGCACAAGCCCAGGAAAACGTGTTTGAGAAAATCTGCCTTCCTGGGATCCGGAACGAGTTCTTCATGCTGGTGAAGGTGGCTCAGGAGGCTGCCAAGGTAAGGCGTCCTGGTTCCCGTGACTTCTGGGGGTGGGCAGGATGTGCTGGTGTGGGCCCCCTGGAAGCAGCCGGGGAACAAGCCCTCGGCAGCTTGCCCGTGACCTGGGCAGCGTGCCCGCCCTGGCCAGAATGCTAGCTTGCATTTTCTTGGCAAGTGTGGCGTTTTAGATACGGATCACTGATTCCATCTGCAGCTTAGCCTAAAAACCAGCATAATGACAGTTGCCTGATCTCCCTGTTAACTATGACACCGAAAGAACGAGGCACCCTTGGAGCTGCTCCCAGATTCTGGAGCGGCCTCCAGCAGGGCCGCTCCGTAGAAGAAAGGGCTCTTTTTCTGCACCCTGGGTGCGTGAGCACCCCTGTGCCAGGCTCCCCGTTCCCAGCGTTCCTTCTGTTTCAGGTCGGGGAAGTCTATCGGCAGCTGCATGCGGCCATGAGCCAGGCACCGGTGAAGGAGAACATCCCCTACTCCTGGGCCAGCCTGGCCTGTGTGAAGGCCCACCACTACGGAGCCCTGGCCCACTACTTTGTAGCCACGCTTCTCATTGATCACCAGTGTAAGGCTTGTGGGCTTGGGGGCTCTGGGCTTTGGTCTGGGTTGTGCTTCTGGGACATTGTGAGCTGAGCGAGAGCTGCCTGCCTCTCTGGAGACGCTCACAGCCTGGGGGCCCGTGTGGGATGAGGGGTCGTGCGGTTCTGCCTGAGATGGAGCAGACAGCTCCTAGGAGAGGACTTTTCCCCCGGAGGGAAGCCCAGGGTTAACATCAGTGAAACACTCCCCTGGGCACCGCATCCAAGGGGATGCCCCCAAGCTCAGTATTCAAGATGACCTTTGGATGTGATATTTTATTTTATTTTATTTTATTTTATTTTATTTTATTTTATTTTATTTTATTTTATTTTATTTTTCAGTGCATATCAGAAATGCATTTTTATTTTTACTTGAAAACAACTTAAATTTTTAGACAAATGATTTTAGTCTATAAATTGGATTTTGTTTTTGTACAGAATATAAAGATTTCCCTCACTGATCTTCCATGTGAAGGGTATTACAAGCCTGAAGGGAGATACTTTCCGCACACAAGTGTGGATCTCACACATAGGGGACTGGAAACCAATGGGGTAGTGCTTCTAACCATAAATTAGGACAAGTGACACCACATATTAAAAAGGGGTAAGAGAAATATTCTAGTTAAGCAGATTCAAGAAGCAAACAGGACACAAAAACTGCGCAGATAAGACGAAGTCAGCAACTTTAGTTAGGATTCTGCAGATTATGCTGGGGTAACAGGTTTGTGGGGTTATAGTGTGTACCACATGAAAACAGCAAGAAAGAGCCAGAAAGGCTGGAACAAGGGGTTTTCACTAAAGCAAATTAACTTCTTGTCAACTGCCAAAACCAAACAAAACAAAACTGAGCATATGCATGTTAGTATACTGAAGGCATGTTATGCCCGTTTCCGTGCAGTGTGCTAAAAGTTAGATAGAACTTCTTCGCTGGTGCACACGAATCATTAATAGTCACGGAAAGTTGTTTTGCTTGTGTTTTGTTGCCCCTTCTCACCAAATTTCGGGCATGTCTTGTTTTAGATGGAGTATAGCCTTTATCTATAATTTCGTCCTGTAAAAACACGTGAAGACAACGTTCATTCTGTGCCAGAGGATGACCAGCGAGCTTGTTTATAAACTGCCCCAGCCCCCGCTTCCTTTCTTCCATAAAATTATCATCAAATATTCCATCATCTCCTCTGAAAGGAAGCTGACGCAAAAATGCTTTTCCAGGCAGCGGGGGAACTACAACCTTGCTCTCTCTTTCTAATTCACTTTGCAGCCACTCAAAGTCACTGTATCTTCTAATAGTAGATTCCTTCAGCTTGAAAATAGGCAGATTTGTCTTGACCCTGGTTTCGTAGGTGGTGAAGCGGCCCTGGCCGACCCCCACTGTCTGCGGGTTGCTCACATCGATCTCGAGAAGTTGCTGGGCGGCCCGTAGGCATCATTCAGGTTCTGGGGCTTGGCGATCAGCTGCCCAGTGTCCACCACGGTCTCCGCGATTTCGCTGCTGCAGCTGCCGCCCTGGATGTGATATTTTGAATGAATCAAAACCAGAGCACCTGAGTGGCTCAGTTGGTTAAGTGTCGGACTCTTGATTTTGGCTCAGATCGTGATCTCACGGTTTGTGAGATCGAGCCCCATGTCGGGCTCTGCGCTGACAGCAGGGAGCCTGCTTGGGATCCTCTCCCTCTCTCTCTGCCCCTCCCCTGCTCACAAGGGGGATTCTCTCTCTCTCTCCCGCAACATAAATAAACATTTAAATGAATCAAAACTAATGCAAAAAACATATAATCCGTGGTGATCCAAATTTTCTTTATTTTTTTTTAATGTTTATCTTTGAGAGAGAGACACAGAGTTTGAGTGGGGGAGGGACAGAGAGAGAGAGGGAGACACAGAATCTGAAGCAGGGCTCCAGGCTCTGAGCCGTCAGCACTGAGCCCGAAGTGGGGCTCGAACTCACAGCCCGTAAGATCATGACCTGAGCTGAAGTCAGACACTTAACTGACTGAGCCACCTAGGTGCCCCAATGGTGATCCATATTTTAAATAGAGACTACAGATCAATAACAATGCTGTGCTGAGCTACACTGGAAACTGGGGCAAAGAGGAATTTTGATGTTTCTTCATCATGCATTTTTTAGCATTAATTTTGATATTTAAAAAATTGCGTTAAACTATCATGTGTTCTGATTGATGAGTTTTGGATGCCCTCTTACATTTTTAGCCCAAGCAAGGTGTCTTGCTCTCCTCGCCCTAGTCTTGGCTCTGATCTGAGGTCAGATGGGACTTCTGTTGTCATTACTTCCAATCAAAGTAGCCCTCCAAAGTAATGAAAAGGACCACCTCTGGAGCCACACTGCCTGGGTTCCTATCACAACGTGCCATTAACTAGCTGTGTGGTCTTAGTTAATTTCCTTAATTTTCTGTGCCTCAGTTTTCTCACCTATAAAATGGGGATATGAAAAAACCTATCTCATAGGGCACTTGTGAAAACCAGGTGCCTGTGTGCAAAGCTAAATAGTCCCTCATATCTAGTGGACGCTCGGGAATTGGTAGCTGCTACTGCCAGTGTTAATATAGAGTCTATTAGACGGGATAAGTCATGTAAACCAATAGAAAGAACGACACTTTGGTAATTGCGGTAGAAACACAAATGAGGCAGCAGTTGGACTCCTTGGTGAGGTCACGGAAGGCTTCTCAGAGGTGGTGACGTTTGAGTTGCCCTTTGAACTCTGAGGAAGACTTTTGCGGCCGAGCCAGGAGGAAAAGCACAGCCAGAGCAAGAACGCTAGCTGAGCTGTGGAAGGGAGGCCGGAAGTGTTGAGGTGGTGAGGCTAGAGAGGGGACACGTGCCAGGGAGGGTGCAGGCGTGGAGGCCACCAGAGGTCTGAGGCGGGGCTACGCTATCAGGTTCTGTGAGGTGGGGGAGTTGGAGGAGTTGGGGGCCCAGAGCCAAACCATGAGCCCCCAGAGTGTGCCTGGCCCCGGGTACGCAAAGTAGCCAAGGGTGTGTCCAGGGGCAGAAAGACCTATCGTCCCAAGGGCCTTGTAAAACTGGAGAAGGAAGACTGGAGACGTGGTTGAGAGAGATCTCCCAAAGGGGTCTTCGGCACCGTCTCCAGAGTCTGTGGCCGCGTCTGTGTCAAGAAGGGATTTACCCTGTGGCTTCCATTGCAGTGAAGCCTGGCGCAGACGAGGACCATCAGGAGAAGTGCCTGTCCCAGCTCTATGACCACATGCCAGAGGGACTGACGCCCTTGGCCACGCTGAAGAACGGTCACCAGCGCCGACTGCTGGGTACGTGTCGCCTGTCCTGCTCACAGGGCCCCAGACCGGTCCCCGGGGGAGGGCTCAGAGAGCAGGGCATCCTGAGTCGTCATGGCCGCTGTGGATCAGTTATCATGAGGCACATTCTGAAGACTCAACAGGCTTCTGGAACCGTGTTCTCGCAGGTTCTGTGAGGGCCCGGGCCAGAGCTTTGACCATCTTCCAGAGCCCTAGAGGTCCAGGGCTGGCCCTGGGTCATCCAAATGTAGAAGGACGTTAACTTTCTTCTGTCACACCTGAGAACTGGTGATGAATCGTCCTAGTTTGGTCCCTGCCAAGTCTCAGAGTGAAGATCTCTTTTCACGTGTGAAGCTGAATTCCTCTCCTGCCCAGACCTGCCCTCGTCTCATCCCCTCGATGGCAACTCCAGCCTTCTAAGTGCCCAGGCCAGAAACCTGGGGCTCGCCTTCTGCCTCCAGTTTTCTTTCTCATCCCACATTTGATTGGCAGATCCTGTTGACTCTCCCTAGAAAACACGTCCCAGGTCTGACCACTTCTTAGCTACCACCCTGGTCCAAGCCACACGTGTGATGTGCTTACTTAACAGACATCGACTCCCATCAGCCTCACACAACCCTGTGACGTAGGTATGGTCCACTTTACAGTTGAGGAAATAGAGACCCAAAGGGCTCATAACTGGTCCCCCTGCTTTCCCTTTGCTCCTTCATAGTCAGTTCACATGAGGCCTCTGTTCATACCCTAATGGGCTCCCATCTCACCCAGAGTAGGGGCAGAAGCCTTCACCCTGCACTGGTAAGGCTGGACGTGGTCTGACCCCTGCTGTCTCTGGCCTCATAGTTCCTCCCTTTTGCTCTGGCCCTCTGCCTCCAGCCATACCCTCAAGCTCCTTGTTACCCTTGAACACGTAATAGGCTTAGTCTTGCCCCAGGGCCTTTGCACTTGCTGTTCCTGCTTTCAGGAGTGCTTTCCTGTGATATCCTCTGGCTGCTCCCTTGCCTCCTTCGGGGCTCTACTCAGAAGTCCCCTTCGGGGCGCCTGGGTGGCTCAGTCAGTTAAGCGACTGATTTCAGCTCAGGTCATGATCTCACGGTTCGTGGGTTCGAGCCCCACGTCGGGCTCTGTGCTGACAGCTCAGAGCCTGGAGCCTGCTTCAGATTCTGTGTCTCCCTCTCTCTCTGCCCCTCCCCCACTCACACTCTGTTTCTGTCTCTCAAAAATAAATAAACATTCAAAAGTAAAACTAAAAAAGGTACCTTCAGAAAGGCCTTCCCAGATCACCCATCAGAGAAGAGCAACTCTTTGTTCCCGGTCTTCTTTTGCTGTATCTGCTACCTGCCCTGCTTCATTTTTCTCCATAACCTCATTGCCACACGGTCCTCTGCCTGTTTCTTTGCTCCTTAGTGATCTCTCTTCAACCACTAGCGCATAAACTCCATGACGACAGAGGCTAGTTTTTGTCTGCTGCTTTATCTCTACCGCCTAGAACACGTGGTAACTATTTGCTCAATGGATGTTTTATAGACCTGAGTGAGCCGTCCAGGCAGATCCTTCAGAAAAGAGAAGGTCCGCCTTTCTGGGCTGGTCCTGGGGCACTTTGGCTCTCCCTGACACATTCACACTGCGCTTTGGGACGCTGATGTCACGGGGGGTGCTTTTCTGTCGGCAGGCAAGTCCCACCTGCGCAGAGCCATTGCCCACCACGAGGAGTCTGTGAGGGAGGCCAGCTTGTGCAAGAAACTACGCCACATTGACGTGCTCCAGGAGGTGCTGTCCGCAGCGCACCAGCGCTCCCGGCTCAAGTACGCTCAGCACCAAGAGGACGATGAGCTGCTGAACTTGATGGATGCCCCTGACATTATCTGTGAGTGGCCCGGGAGCCCGTTTCTCCGGGGGCATGGCCTGTGTCTGCTCATCCTGGAAGGCTGGGGCAGACCCTGCTGTGTACTGGGTACTGCTCTCACCCTGGAGTTATCTGCTGCTCACACAGCGCGGGGCCTTCTTTATGGTCGTTGTAGCATGTGACTCCTTTCTGCCCCTCAGCGTGCCCCCTTGGTGTCCGGGCACCCTGCTGCCTGGCTTGTCTTCATCTCCTTCACAACCCCCTTGGCTGACTGTTGTTGCCCAATCCCACCCACCCCTCAGGCATTCTTGAGAGTCTGCGCTCGCTGCTTTGCCTCATCCAGATGCCTTTCCTTAAAGTCGCACAAACTCCCCGGGGTTCCAGCCGTCCCCTGTGGTCAGGAGACCTCGGAAACCACCTTCGCCTTGGTGTTTTTGCTACACCCCACGCCCCACAGGCCCTCTGCCTTCTGGGAGTGCCCTTTGCTGTGTCTTCTACCTCCGGCTCCATGGTTTTAAAGCCAAAGGCTTCCGTATTCCCTTTCCTATGCTTGCTCTTTCCTGGTCTCTACATCCTTTAGCCACGCCAACATTTTCTGTCATTCTTTTTGTAGGACAACAAATCACTCTTATTATGAAATGAGAAGTAAATATAGTGGAATCAGGGGACGTGGGGAAAATTTTTACCTTGACGGTGAAAATGCTTCAAAACCTAGTTTATCGTGTGCGTGGGTGTGTGTGGTAAGAACACTGAAGATCTGTCCTCCCAGCAAATTTCAAGTATACAGTATAGTGCTAGCTCTAGTCCCCCCCGCTGTGTGTTGGATCTCTAAAACCTCCTCATCTCGCGGGACGGGACGTTTGTTCACTCGGACCAACATTACCTCACTCCCCACCTCGCCCCCACTGTCACCCACTGTTCTTTCTCTGCTTCTGTGAGTTCAAGTGAGATCACACATCGCCAACACTTTCTGAGCATTTCCAAGGGATTCATTACCATCCTAGGCTCAGGAGGATGGAGGCGTTTTGGACAGTCGTTGCTGCCCTTGGGCGGGGGAGGAGAGGGGTTGTTGTCAGTTCTGCCCCAGGAGGCGGGGGTTGGGAGGCCCCTCTGAGAGGTGACTTGACGGTGAAGGGATGACAGGGTCTTTCGAGGAGTTGGGGGGAGGTGGCCCAATCGAGAGAACCTCCTTTGTCCATACTTCCTTCCACCCCACTTCCTACACCTGTGTCCCTAGTCTGTTAAAGTTCCACCCCAATTTCCGGGGACCACTTTCTGAGAGACGGAGCCCTGCGCAAGCTGGAGCCGGGGCTTGTCTGTGGTAACGCTGGCTGGTACCTACTGAGCACTTGAGGTCTGCCAGGCACAACAGTGAGCACCCTATATATACGGAATCTCATTCAACTCTTCCTCCAACTCTTTAGGGAGGCACTGGTATTGCCCTCATCTTAAAGATGAGGCAGTAAAGGCTTAGGGAAATCAAAGTCTTTGCCCCGGGTGACCAGGCTGGCAGGTGGAAGCAGGCATGCTGCCCTGTGATTCTCCTTCATGGACACTGGCTCCCTCCTTGGCCCCCGTGTCCACACAGTGTACTGCGTGGCCAGGAAGTAGAGACATCACCTCCACGGAGGGAGTGGGGGAGCGCGGCTCCTCGGGAGGCCGCCCAAGGCTGGTGGTGCCACTCTGGGAGTAGATGAGCACCCCGTCCGAGCCCGACACTGAGTCAGGCACTTTATAAGAAGCCACAGGGCCATCTTGTGAATAGAGGGGTGTGTTCTGTCTCGGCAGGGCCAGGCTTCTTCCCCAGGTTTTCTTTGTATACTGCTCTTCATGTATTCTTGGCCTGCTCTGGGATCCTTTGTCAGGAACTGCCTAGCCTCATGGTAAGAGTTGGCGTGAGCGTCCCATGAATGTGACGGTGGAGATTTAAGCTATCAGTGGACGCAACCGGGCAAACCGACGTTCCCCTGAAATCCTCATATCCCACATTAATGATGAAAGGAGGAAGCTCATCTCACCCGGGACTCTGTGCTGGGTCCTTCCTTCGTAACAGCCACCCCTGAAATGTAGACTACTTCTCGGTCGGGTTTCCCGAGTGCCAAAGGAAGTCCGCTAGAATATAAACACACTCCTCGAAGGCAGGGGATGTGTCTTGATTGTCACTGGTC
The DNA here is from genome assembly GCF_014898765.1 of Herpailurus yagouaroundi. Taxonomy (NCBI): domain Eukaryota; kingdom Metazoa; phylum Chordata; class Mammalia; order Carnivora; family Felidae; genus Herpailurus; species Herpailurus yagouaroundi. The sequence goes on from NW_024412425.1 coordinate 6,348,532, forward strand.
TGTCCCAGCCCCAGAGTGAGGTATGGCTCACAGTAGGTGCCCGGATGGAAGGTGCAGCTGACACTGGGCCAGGGGGTTGACAGACAGTCAGTCCCTCTTCTGTACCACTTGTCTAGACCAAGAGGAAGGCCAGGTGACTAGGAGAAAGGTTTGCTCCCTCTTCCCTTCAGAGAGAAGACTTAGACCTGAGTTTTCAAGGATAACTTTCAATTATAGAAACATTTACGCTTTCACTTCTAATGTTCTTTTCCAGCTAAGACTGAGCAAGAGGTTGAAATTATATTGCCACAGTTCTCCAAGGTGACAGCAACAGACTTCTTCCAAAAGCTGGTATGTTGAATGCTTATTCCGTGATGACTCAAGGGAACAGCTCATATAGGCTGCAAGTATATAAAAGGCTATTTTTAGGTAACTATACTTTTTTTAATTGGAGACTTTATATAGTTTTTGTTAAGATGACTTAAAAAAAAATTTTTTTTTTAAATGTTTATTTTTGAGAGAGAGAGAGAGACAGAGACAGAGTGCCAGCAGGGGAGGGACAGAGAGAGAGGGAGACACAGAATCCGAAGCAGGCACAGAGCCTGATGCAGGGCTCAAACTCATAAGCCTCAAGATCATGACCTGAGCCTAAGTCAAACAGTTAACCAACCGAACCACCCAGGTGCCCATAAGATGACTTTTTAAAGAACATTTTCTTGAGGGGTTCCTGGATGGCTCAGTTGGTTAAGCATCCGACTTCGGCTCAGGTCATGATCTCGTGGTCCATGAGTTCAAGCCCTGCGTCAGGCTCTGTGCTGACAGCTCAGAGCCTGGAACCTGTTTCAGATTCTGTGTCTCCCTCTGTCTCTGACCCTCCCCCATTCATGCTGTGTCTCTCTCTGTCTCAAAAATAAATAAATGCTAAAAAAAAATTTTAAAGAACATTTTCTTTAAAATATATTGGATATTTTAGAGAAAATGGCAGTAGGATGTTCCTATGTGACTGCTGTAGCATGTATTATCCCAGATGCTGTCATTAGTCTCTGAGCAAGGCCAGGTGACATCTGCAAGGACAACAAGGTGACATTTCCTGTAGCTTCCATTTTTTTAAATGAAAGAGAGAGAGTGTGAGCAAACGGGGAGGGACAGAGAGAGGGAGAGAGAAAATCCCAAGTAGGCTCCGTGCGCTCAGCCCAGAGCCTGACATGGGGCTCGAACTCACAAACCGTGAGATCATGGCCTGAGCGGAGATCGAGAGTCGGATGCTTAACCAACTGAGCCAGCCAGGAGCCCCTCAGCTTTCAAGTGCTTGATTCAGCCTTCGGATCCTGCACCTAACGAATGCTGTTCCGCAGGGCCCCCTGTCGGTGTTTTCGGCGAACAAGAAATGGACACCTCCTCGCAGCATTCACTTCACTGCAGAAGAAGGGGATTTGGGGTTCACCTTGAGAGGAAACTCCCCAGTTCAAGTCCACTTCCTGGACCCTTACTGCTCTGCTGCGGTAAGTGTGTGCCACCGTAGATGGGGAGCAAAACTTACTGGTATCTTTGCAAGCAGTCAAACAGGTCAAACAGAAAGAAAGCTGCCCAAACAAATATATCTGGGTGTATGAATGAATTTAGGGTTCCTCTCTGTAAAAAGACGGACCGTGTGAAAGGCCTCTCATGGGTCTTACTCGCCCAGAGAGCAACGGATTCATGCATGCGGTCTTGAAGCAGACTTATGCAAATACCTGTTTTGTTAATGCACTTGGGAACCGATCCAGGGGTTGGAATGAACAGAACACTGACCTTCATTTAAATCCTGCTGTGTGTAGCTGGCAGGAGCCAAGGAAGGGGATTATATTGTGTCCATTCGAGACGTGGATTGCAAGTGGCTGACGGTGAGCGAGGTCATGAAACTGTTGAAGGGCAAGGGCAAGGACGACGTGGAGATGAAGGTCGTGAGCCTCCTGGACTTCACCTCGTCCATGGTGAGTGCTCACACCCCGACAGGAAACAGCAGCGCAGAGTGGGGTTGGTGTGAGTCCAGCCCCACTGTGCCAGCAGACCCTCCACCACCTGCCCCAGACACCCTGGGCCAGAGATCACTGGAAAACTAAAAAATGCTGTACATAAAAGAACCACTTATTTTTCTGATTAAGTTATTTGTTACAAAAGTCATATGTACTTATGGTAAAAAAAAAAAAAAAAAAAAAAAAACTCAAATGCTACAGAAGGGCACGAGACGATGTGTGGAAGTCCCTCCCCTCAGAGGCAGTGCTGGCTGTTTCCCGTGAGATCTTGGGAAGTGTTTGATGCCTGTGCAGCCTTCGTGCTCCCTCAGCAGGAGGAACCGTGTACATTCTCTTCCACACTTGGTCACATTTAATTATGGGCCTTTGGCTCTTCCCTCTATGACAGGGTTCGTTCTTCAGGTGTTGGCAGGGCATCCTGTGTGTAGGCCCTTCCTAGGTGTTGGAGCTCCAGCTAAACCAGGCTGATGAGGTCCCTGCCCCCAGTATGCTGGCCCTAAATAAGCAAATAAGTGGTTGTGATTTTTGACAAGTGTGGTACAGCAAATGAACTGTGTATCGCGACAGAACGATTGGAGGCGGGGAGAGGCTCCTCTAGGCAGGGCTTGCACAGAGACGTGAGTGACAGGGATGAGCCAGCCATTTGAGGAGGCGCGAGAGGAGCATTCTGGGCAGGGGGATCGACAGGTGCAGAGTCCCTGTAGCAGGAAGAGGCTTCTGCTAGAGGAACAGAAAGAAGGCCTCTCAGCCGGAACGTGGTAACAAGGGAGGGAGTGGCAGGAAATGAGATGGGAGGGAGGCAGGGCCCCACTGGCAGTGGTGGGAGTTTGGAAGCCAGTGAGCCTCTCAAGAAAGGGAGTGATGTGTATTTGAGAAGGACATCTGGTTGCCTGGAGGGTGGCCGCAGCGGAAGCTGGCTGTAGCACGTGTGCGGGCCAGCGACGTGAGCACCTTACACTAGGGTGGGTGACGACAGAGGTGGAGGGAGGTGCGTGCCCCTGAGATGTATCTTTGCAGGTAGAGCTGACAGGGATTTGTGGATGATCTGTGTAGAAAGCGTCGTGGAAAGGAAAATGGCCGCTCAGTTTGGGGCTTGAACAAAGGCGCCATTTTTTCGTAGTGATGGGGAACGGGGGCCAGGGGCGAGGGAGGTAGAGAAGAGAGAAAACAAAGAGATGTACCTTGAATGTTTCACATGTCAAATGTAGATGTGAAGTAGGCGGCTGGATGTTCAAATCTTCAGTGCAAGGGAGAAAAGTCAGACCTAGAAATATCTGAGAATCACCAACATAGAGATGATATTTAAAGCCGTTCAGAGACCAAATGGGAATTGCCCACGAGGGTCTGAGGGTCAAGGACTAATCCACGAGACACCGCAGGCATCTGGAGGTCAGTAAGAAGAGAAGTGGGAGCAAAGGAAGTTGCAAGGGAGCATTTGGAGAGATAAGATAAAGAAGTTTCTGGAATCAAGGAGAGAACGGTTGGTTGTGTAGGATACAGTTAAGAGGTGGAGAGGGAGGGAGGCGGAGCCGTGTCTATTATTATTTGGCAGCCGGACAAAAGGACACTTTTCATGGAGAGATGGCAACAGAACTCTGATTATCAAGGGCTGGAGAGTGAATGGATCCTGTGATTCCTTTGATAAGAAACGTCCAGAACAGGCTAATCCACAGAAACACAATGTAGACTAGCGGTTGCCAGGGGTTGGGTGTCAGGGAATGGGGAATAACTACTGATGGGTACAGGGTTGCTTTCTGGAGGGCGAGGACATGTTCTGAAATCCCACGGTGGTTCCACAACCCTGAATATGCTCAAAACCACAGAATGGTGTTAAAGTGGTGAATTTTATGGTACGTGAATTATGTCTCCATTTAAAAATGATGGGGCGCCTGGGTGGCTCAGTCGGTTAAGCGTCCGACTTCAGCTCAGGTCACGATCTCACGGTCCATGAGTTCGAGCCCCGTGTCGGGCTCTGTGCTGACTGCTCAGAGCCTGCAGCCTGTTTCAGATTCTGTGTCTCCCTCTCTCTCTGACCCTCCCCCGTTCATGCTCTGTCTCTCTCTCTCTCAAAAATAAATAAATGTTAAAAAAAAAATTAAAAAAAATAAAAATGAAAGAAGATGAAGTCGAGGGACTCAGTGAGCATCTTGGAGAAGGGATCATGAGAAATGGAGTTTTTAGGGGCAGATCCATAGAATTGCAGGACAAGGGATCAGGGTCCCAACCAGAAACAAAAGAAGTTTGTCCAAAAGAAGGATAAATAAAAGAGCTGGGCTCAGGGCCAGAGATGTCGTGATGGTGGTGGGGAGTTGCACAGCACAAGACGTAGCTGTACAAGGAGAAGGGCTTATCTTTCCATCCGATAACTTTGAACCAGGCCCATGTGAAAGTGCTGAGGTCGGAGTAGAAAAGCAAGGATTCGAGACTCAGACGTGCTGGAATGGACTTCTGGCTTTCCTGCCAGTGAAATGACTGACCTTAGGCCTCAGGGAATGGTTCTGAGCTGCAGGAAAATGGGGTGGGGGTGGGGGGCAGTGCCAGCATGGGATGCATTTCCATTCACAATAGGTGTTTAATAACCGTGATAGTTATTCTTTTCACCCGCAAGGCCTTAGACAATAGCAACTGAGCGCTGTTTTTAATTGCTTTTGTTTCAAACACAACCAGAGAATGAGAACAATAAAGCCCATGCCCTGGTTGGACTGGTGACCTGTTCCCCCACTCTCTGAATTGTGGGGACCCCCAGCACTCCTCCGTGGAGCGTTATTTGGAATACTACTGATGTAGCAGAGACCCCAGCCCCGGAATCAGGCTCTGTCTGCTACTAACCAGCTGTGTGGCCTTCGGCAAGTTACTACCCTCCTTGGGACTGTTTCCTCATTGGTATAAAGTGGGACGGGTGCAGTGGTTTCAGACTGGGCTCCGTTAATGCTGTGAGTCAGGGGGGTGCCCCAGGAATATTTGAGATGGGCAGTGGGGAGCATGCTGCTGGAGGCCAAGACAAAAAGGGAATGGCAGAAAGGGGGCAGACACTGGGGTGCAATCTGGGAGGGGGACATAGGAAAAAGGGAAGCTTTTCAAAGGCGGCGGTGGTGTAGGTGTGTATATAGATAATACAGCAAGCCTGTGTGCCAGGAGGCAGGAGTGCAGGAAGGCAGGCACACCCAGAGGGCGGGGGAGATCCAGGCGCACAGGACTGGTCTTCAGGGGCAGATGCTATTAAGGTAACACAGTATCAGGAGGACGTGTGTGGGGCGTCAGGAGACCTCCAGAAGGAATGAAGTTGCTAGGATAATGTAGGAGTGCCAGGGATTGAGGTGCCCAGTAGGGGTTTGGGGACAGGGTTAGAATGCCAAGGGAAGCCAGCTGGCTTGGTGGCTGTTCCCCAGTAACGTGCAGCCATTTGAGTGCAGGCCTGGGGGGAGGCAGAGGGTAGAGTTTCACTAGACTTGGCATTTGTTGGTTGAACTATGGCAGAGGATAGAGGGAATCTGTAAGGCAGTGGTTGTAAAGATGGAAAATGGACTCTAAGCAGGTTAAAGTTGAAAAATGTTTGCAGGCATCACATCTACATCCAGGACGGTTTGTTATTGGTTTTCATTAAAAACAGTGTGTGGTGTGTATGTCTTGTAGAGTATGGAGGGATTAAATGGCAGTTTTATAGATAAGAGGCATCTTCATCCAAAGGAGCCAGACTCCAGGGTGAATACCCTTCTTTATCGTCCCATCTCTCAAATCCCGATTTCTATTATGAACAGCGTACCCCACCACTTTAGATATGTTGTATGTAGATTTAAAGGCCTGGTCCCAGGGCCTGGAACACAGTAGATGTTCAGTAAACACTTGAACTTAGCAACCTCAGTGTCAGGCAGACCTTCGAAGCAGGCGATAACCTGCATGGAAGGTTACAGAAAGCAAGGATCTTCAGATGTCTTAAGTGAGCCCTGCGCGATCTTTTAAAAGTTAATAGTAGTGCTTCTGGGTACAGAGTTTCAACTGGGGAAGATGAAAGGGTTCTGGAGACGGTTGGTGGGGATGGCTGAACGACCGTGTGAATGTGCTCCGTGCCACCAAACTGTACCCTTTAATGTGGTTAAAATGGTCAGTTTTCTGTTATGTATATTTATTTCATCAGTTTAAAAGATAGGGGGAAAAGCTAATGAGCATCTTCACCATGGATTCTAGATGGTCAAGAGAACGGAGTTGATTTACACTGACTAGCATGGACTGAAGTCCAGTGTTCATTAGGTGAAGAAAGCAAGAGGCAGACCGGTGGGTCATGTATTCCTTTTAAGGAAGGACAATGGTCACTAGTATGTGCACACAATACCTGTATATGAACATTATCTCTAAAAGAATAGCAGAAATAGTGGTTACTTCAGGGGAGAGGCCTGGAAGCCAAGGTAGGAGGGATACCTTCTGTTCGGTATATACATTTTCATATTGTTGGCCATGAGCATGTATTACTTTTACAAGTAGAGTAAGAACCTTAAAAAGTGAGTACTGGTCCCTCGCCTAAATTACTACCAGTGAGTCTATTCCTTAAAAATTGTCCTTGTTTTGGGGTACCCGGGTGGCTCAGTCGGTTGAGCGTCCGACTTCAGCTCAGGTCATGATCGCACAGTTTGTGTATTCAAGCCCCACGTCGGGCTCGGTGCTGACAGCTCAGAACCTGGAGCCTGCTTCGGATTCTGTGCCTCCTCTCTCTTTGCCCCTGCCCCACTCACGCTCTGTCTCTCTCCATCTCTCAAAAATGAATAAATGTTAAAAAAAATAAAAATAAAAATAAATTGTTCCTGTTTTTAAGAACCTAATCCTATGTAAGTGTTAGTCACCTGGGTTTCAGAATTACATCAGCTTAATTGTTGAGAAGATGCCGTAAGAGCAGAATTTTGCCATCAATTGTTTAGCAGCTATCTGGAGGATTTCTAACACCATTTTTCTTCTTTCCTATGCGCAGCATAATAAGTGTGCGACATACTCCGTGGGCATGCAGAAAACCTACTCTATGATCTGCTTAGCCATAGATGATGATGACAAAACTGATAAAACCAAGAAAATCTCGAAGAAGCTTTCTTTTTTGAGTTGGGGCACCAACAAGAACAGACAGAAGTCAGCCAGCACCTTGTGCCTCCCGTCGGTTGGGGTTGCGAGGCCTCAGGTCAAGAAGAAGCTCCCCTCGCCCTTCAGCCTTCTCAACTCGGATAGTTCTCTGTACTAACGTGAGCAAACAGAAACGTTCAGGCTCCTAACGCCAACGTCTCTGGTGCTGACCACGCCTTCCTATCTGTGCCACAATAGAAAGTGTCTCAATATTCGCAAATCTCCTTTTCTCACCGGGTAAACTTACAACGGTAGGTCTTCGTGAATGCAAGTCACAAGAAACCTCTAGAAATTTCGGGGGGGGGGGGTGTCACCGTATTGCTGCAAGTTATTTATTATATAAAGTATTGTAAATAGAACAGCGCTGAAAATACGGCTATTTTTAATGGCTACAGTTACAGCTTGTTGTTACTATCTGAATTAAAGGGGGTTACCTCTATTGCTGTCCTACTTGTCATCGTGTGCAGGCTTAGGTAATAGATCATTCCTTAACTCAGAATTCAGATGACCCCCCCAATTAAGGCAGGTCAAGGGATTCTAATGATTGACTAAGGTAATATAACTCAGAAGTATTCCAAACAACTGCTTCCTAAGGGGAATTTGTGAATCTGAAATGACAAGATTTTATGATTATTTCTACGTAATATGAATGCTATTTCCAGATAAAGTCTAGTGCCAAATTTGTCACAACTTACTAGACAAAAACAAACCGCACAATCTGGGAGCATTGTTGCTTCTAGTTTGATGTCATTAACCAGCTGCTAACACGGTAGCAGTGTTAGATGGGGATGCTATCTACAAGGTAGACGATATACTGTTTGATACTCAAAACATTTTTCTGTTTGTTTAAAGTAGGAAGTACATAATTGTATATTTTAAGAGTCTAAGATGGGTTGGAAACATTTTATCAGGTAAAGGTATAAATGATTCTAGTTTAAATCTCTGTTTGACCTGTTTTTACCCGTCTATCTCTCTTGCTCACAAGTTGGATGACACCATGATTCTAGTAAGATTCACAGTTGACATAGTTTAAGTTCTATAGCTAAAAAAAAAAAAAAAAAAAAAAGCATTGAAATCTATTTTTGAGAATTAATAAGAACTTAAATATTTTCTAGTGTGCAATATCAAAAGGGAAGCAACCACATTTGGGAAAGTGTATCTATCCACTGCTGTTAGGGCCATTTTTATATAAATATTTAAATAAACATATTCATTTGCCTGAATTAATGTTTTTAAAATTTTTTCCCACTTATATTTCACTCCTCTTTCAAACGGTTTCTACCCTAATGCACAAAACTTTCCTGTTGTTCGTCTTTTTTTTTTTAAATAATGACTGACACCACAAAACAGGATTTAGGGAGCTTTCAGGTTATCTCAGCATCTTTGAAAACATATGTGCATCTTTAATTGCATTTATTTTTTGAGTGGCTGATTGTACCTTTATATCCCCACCACTAGCTCTCTCCTCTCTGGATGCATCTGCCCCTGCCATTTACCTTTATATCTTCCCACTGTTGGGCTATACATTTGCAAACACATTCTTTACCCCTCTCATACACACTGGCTTTTTATCTTTAAAAGGGACTTCCAAACTCCAGGCTGTGTTCAGAAGGCATGCTCCGTGGCTATAAACAAACTGTAGCTACCAGGAAGGGGGAAGGAGGGTGGGAGGGAGGGGAAAGGAAGGAAAAAAAAGGCAGTACAACTGTTTGTTTACACTGGCAGCACCCTCAAAACATAGTGATATTAAGACTAGACTGGAAGAACACTGGGCCTGTCACCAGGAACAAGAGGCTTATGGTACACAGCATAGTGCTTCATTGTAGGTTTGTTTCCTTTAGAAGGTCACTTCTACCTTCTGAAACTTGATTAGACTTTTCCATGCTAGACAAGATCAAGGTTATATGTTAAAATCTGCCCAGGCTGGCTTTTTGCTGAATTTGAGAGTCCCAATTTAAACTCTTTTAGGAAGATCCCCATGGGCTCTCTTGCTCTCTCTCTCTCTCTCTCTCTCTCTCTCTCTTTTTTTAAAGACTTTATTTTTAAGTACTCTCTACATCCAACATGGGACTCGAACTCACAACCCTGAGATCAGGATTGGCATGCTCTACCCGTGAGCCAGCCAGGTGCCCCCCAGTGGGCCCTCTTTCACTAGCAGGATGAGAGCCGTGCTACCTAGAGCCCACTAACTCCACTATCTTAAACGCCTGAACCCAGAGAACAGGGCAGGGCAACTGGCAGCTTCCATTCAGGCCTCACCTCATTTTTCATTAGTTGCAGTGAAAGGAGATTTCTTTGTTCTCAACTTTTAAATATGCAAAGAAAACAAGATGCTGTAGCTCCTGGCTGCGGGAAGAGCCGTCACCTGGGCTGTGTGAAGAAGGCATGAATGTGCTGTGCCACTGCCTGTCCCACCACTGGCTCTAGTTCTCTGATGGAAGCATTACTGAGTTGCTGGATACTTGGGAACTTCTGAAGCAGAAGAGGGGCTTTAACTTTTCCAACTCCTGGGATCTGCTGCACAGTTCGAAGGAGGGATAGCTCAGGCATCAGAGTCCGTTTCTTACTGAGGAAAGGGTTCTTACTGGGCTCTTTGGTTTGTTCTTGAACCTAATCAGAAAGTAAAGGAAAAGCATGTGAGTACCCTCTAGAGGACTGGCAGTTCTCTTAAAGGTTGACAGAAATTTAGTTTTACTTTTTTTCCATTTGGTTCAGTTTGACTTACCACTACAAATGTTTTCATATACCACAAATCTAATTTTTCAGACATAAAAGATTATTATTTTTGCAAATTTTTTTTTTTTTTGAGAGAGAGAAAGAACACAAGCAGGGGAGGGGACAACAAGAGAAGGAGAGAGAGAATCCCAAGCAGGGTCCACACTGCCAGCACAAAGCTTGACACGGGGCTTGAACTCATGAACCATGAGATCATGACCTGAGCTGAAATCGAGTCTGATACGTAACCAACTGAGCGACCCAGGCGCCCCAGAAAAATTACTGAAAAATAAACCATATTGAGTACACAAAGGAGTAAGAGATAAAAATTTATTAAAATTTAAACTTTCAGGGGGAGGAGGCAAGATGGCAGAACAGTATGGGAAGTTTTTTGTATGTCTTGCGTCCATGAAATACAGCCAGACCAACACTAAACCATCCTGCACACCTAGAAAACTGATCTGAGGATTAACAGAACAATCTGCACAACCTGAACCACAGAATTCAGCAGTACTCACTCTAAACATCAATGGACTCCATGCTCCAATCAAAAGACATAGGGTACGGGGCGCCTGGGTGGCGCAGTCGGTTAAGCGTCCGACTTCAGCCAGGTCACGATCTCGCGGTCCGGGAGTTCGAGCCCCGCGTCGGGCTCTGGGCTGATGGCTCGGAGCCTGGAGCCTGTTTCCGATTCTGTGTCTCCCTCTCTCTCTGCCCCTCCCCCGTTCATGCTCTGTCTCTCTCTATCCCAAAAATAAATAAACGTTGAAAAAAAAAAAAAAATTAAAAAAAAAAAAAAAAAGACATAGGGTAACAGAATGCATAAGAAAACAAGATCCATCTCTGCTGTTTACAAGAGACCCACTTTAGACCTAAAGACACCTTCAGATTAAAAGTAAGGGGATGGAGATCTATCTATCATGCTAATGGTCAACAAAAGAAAGCCAGAGTAGCCATACTTCTATCAAGACAATCTAGACTTTCAAATAAAGACTGTATCAAGTGATGAAGAAGGGCATTATATCATAATTAAGGGGTCTATCCACCAAGAAAACCTAACAGTTGTAAACATTTATGCACCAAATGTGGAAGCACCCAAATATATAAATCAATTAATCACAAACATAACGAAACTCATCGATAGTAATACCATAATGGTAGGAGACTTCAACACCCGACTCACAGCAATGGACAGATCATCTAATCAAAAAATCAACAAGGAACCAATGGCTTTGAGTGACACACTGGACCAGATGGACTTAACAGATATATTCAGAACATTTCATCCTAAAGCAGCAGAATATATATTCTTCTCCAGTGCACATGGAACGTTCTCCAGAATAGACCACATATACTGGGACACAAATCAGCCCTCAGCAAGTACAAAAAGATCGAGATTATACCATGTATATTTTCAGACCACAACACTATGAAACTTGAAATCAACCACAAGAAAAAATTTGGAAAGGTAACAAATACTGGAGACTAAAGAACGTCCTACTAAAGAATGAATGGGCCAACCAAGAAGTTAAAGAGGAAATTAAAAAGTTCATGGAAGCCAGTGAAAATGATAACACCACAACCCAAAACTTCTGGGACGCAGGAAAGGCAGTCATATGAGAAATAGCAATCCAGGCCTTTCTAAAGAAGGAGGAAAGAGCTCAGATATACAACCTAACCTTATGCCTTAAAGAACTGGAAAAAGAACAGCAAATAAAACCCAAAACCAGCAGAAAACAGGAAATAATAAAGGTTAGAGCAGAAATTAATGCTATCAAAACCAAAAAAAAAACCAGTAAAACAGATCAATGAAACCAGAGGCTGGTTCTCTGAAAGAATTAACAAAATTGATAAACCACTAGCCAGTTGGATCAAAAAGAAAAAGGAAAGGACCCAAATAAAATCAAGAATGAAAGAGAAGAGATCACAACCAACACAGCAGAAATAAAAACAATAATAAGAGAATATTATGAGCAATTATATGCCAATAAAATGGGCAATCTGGAAGAAATGGACAAATTCCTAGAGACATATACACTACCAAAACTGAAACAGGAAGAAATAGAAAATTTGAACAGACCCATAGCCAGGAAAGAAATTGAATTAGTAATCAAAAATCTCCCAAAAAACAAGAAGAGTCTAGGGCCAGATGGCTTCCCAGGGGAATTCTACCAAACATTTAAGAAAGAGTTAACACTTATTCTCTTGAAGCTATTCCAAAAAATAGAAATGGAAGGAAAACTTTGACTCTTTCTATGAGGCCAGCATTACCTTGATTCCAAAACCAGACTGAGACCCCACTAAAAAGGAGAACTACAGACCAATTTCCCTGATGGACATGGATGCAAAAATCCTCAACAAGATATCAGCCAACTGGATCCAACAATACATTAAAAAAATTATTCACCACGACCAACTGGGATTTATGCCTGGGATGCAGGGCTGGTTCAGTATCTGCAAAACAATTCACATGATTCATCACATCAGTAAAAGAAAGGACAAGAACCATATGATCCTCTCAATAGATGCAGAGAAAGCATTCGACAAAATACAGCATCCTTTGTTGATAAAAACCCTCAAGAAAGCAGGGATAGAAAGATCATACCTTGAGTTCATATATGAACGGCCCAATGCTAATATCATCCTCAATGGGGAAAAACTGAGAACTTTCCCCCTAAGGTCAGGAACAAGACAGGGATGTCCACTCTAGCCACTGTTATTCAACATAGTATTGGAAGTCTTAGCCTCTGCAATCAGACAACACAAAGAAATAAAAGGCATCCAAATCAGCCAGGACGAGGTCAAACTTTCACTCTTTGCAGATGACATGATACTCTATATGGAAAACCCAAAATTTTCCACCAAAAAACTGCTAGAACTGATTCATGAATTCAGCAAAGTTGCAGGATATATAAAAGCAATGCACAGAAATCAGTTGCATTCCTATTCACCAACAATGAAGCAACAGAAAGAGAAATCAAGGAATCGATCCCATTTACAATTGCACCAAAAACATACCTAGGAATAAATGTAACCAAAGAGGTGAAAAATCTATACACTGAAAACTATAGAAAGCTTATGAAAGAAACTGAACAAGACACAAAAAAATGGAAAAAGATTCCATGTTACTGGATAGGAAGAATAAATATTGTTAAAATGTCGATACTACCCAAAGCAATCTACATATTCAATGCAATCCCTATCAAAATAACACCAGCATTCTTCACAGAGCTAGAACAAATAATCCCAAAATTTGTATGGAACCAGAAAAGACCCCGAATAGCCAAAGCAATCTTGAAAAAGAAAACCAAAGTAGGAGGCATCACAATCCTGGACTTCAAGCTATACTACAAAGCTGTAATCATCAAGACAGTATGGTACTGGCACAAGAACAGACACTTGGATCAATGGAACAGAATAGTGAACCCTGATATGGACCCACAAACATATGGCCACCTAATCTTTGACAAAGCAGAATATCCAATGGAATAGCCAGTGGAATAAAGCTGTCTTTATTCCATTTTGTCTCTTCAGCAAGTGGTGCTGGGAAAACTGGACAGCGACATGCAGAAGAATGAACCTGGACCACTTCCTTACACCATACACAAAAATAAACTCAAAATGGATGAAAGACCTCAATGTAAGACAGGAAGCCATCAAAATCCTTGAGGAGAAAGCAGGCAAAAACCTCTTTGATCTTGGCCGCAGCAACTTCTTACTCAACACATCTCCAGAGGCAAGGGAAACAAAAGCAAAAATGAACTACTGGGACCTCATCAAAATAAAAAGTTTCCGCACAGCAAAGGAAACAATCAGCAAAACTAAAAGGCAACCGAAAGAATGGGAGAAGATACTTGCAAATGACATATCAGATAAAGGGTTAGTATCCAAAATCTATAAAGAACTTATCAAACTCAACACCCAAAAAACAAATAACCCAGTGAAGAAATGGGCAAAAGACATGAATAGACACTTCTCCAAAGAAGACATCCAGATGGCCAACCAACACATGAAAAAATGCTCCGCATCACACATCATCAGGGAAATACAAATCAGAACCACAATGAGATACCACCTCACAGCAGTCAGAATGGCTAACATTAACAACTCGGCAACAAGAGATGTTGTTGGTGCAGCCACTCTGGAAAACAATATGGGCGTTCCTCAAAAAACTAAAAATAGAACTACCCTATGACCCAGCAATTGCACTACTAGGTATTTATCCACGGGATACAGGTGTGCTGTTTCGAAGGGACACATGCACCCCCATGTTTATAGCAGCACTATCAACAATAGCCAAAGTATGGAAAGAGCCCAAATGTCCATCAATGGATGAACACACTGGAGTATTACTTGGCAATCAAAAAGAATGAAATCTTGCCATTTGCAACTACGTGGATGGAACTGGAGGGTATTATGCTAAGTGCAATTAGTCAGAGAAAGACAAATATGTGACTTTACTCATATGAGGACTTTAAGAGACCAAACAGATGAACATAAGGGAAGGGAAACAAAAGTAATATAAAAACAGGGAGGGGGACAAAACAGAAAAGACTTAAATATGGAGAACAAACAGAGGGTTCCTGGAGGGGTTGTGGGAGGGGGGATGAACTAAATGGGTAAGGTGCATTAAGGAATCTACTCCTGAAATCATTGTTGCACTATATGCTAATTTGGATGTAAATTTAAAAAAAAAAATTAAATTAAAAAAACTTAAACTTTCAGAATGCTTAGGATAAAGCAATGAAAACATACTCTTGAGGAGCTCAAACATCTTCCTATCGTTCACTAATAAACGATTCAGTTGTATGGGATTAAATTAAACCTAAACTGGACCTGCTTGATACAGGACCGGGAGAAATCTTGTCTGTCAAAGAAGAAACCCAGTCTTCAGTTAGCAATGGATACAGGAAGGCAGACAATAGCATCCCATCAAGGGAAGAACAATGAAGGAGGGCATGTGGCACAGATGGAAGAGGGCTCTGTGAACTACACAGGGCTGCCTATATTATTTCAATTCGGTTCTCAACCCTGGCTACACATCAAAAGGGAAATTTAAAATCAATGACACAACAAAAATTGATGCTCAGGACCCACCCTGACATTCTGATTTTTAATTGGTCTGAAGTAAGGCTCATGTATCACTGTTTTTAAAAACTTTCCCAGGAGGAGTGCCTGGGTGGCTCAAATGTCTGACTTTGGCTCAGGTCATGATCTCACGTTCATGGGTTGAGCACACCCATCATGCTGTCTGCCAAAAGCTGGGAGCCTGCAGTGTCTCCCTCTCTCTCTCTCTGCCCTTCCCCTGCTTGTGCACTATCAAAAATAAATAAATGTTAGAAAACAATTTTTTTTTAAGTTTCCCAGGAAATTCTTGGGCGCCTGGGTGGCTCGGTTACACGTGGGACTTCGGCTCAGGTCATGATCTCACAGTTTGTGAGTTCAAGCCCTGCACAGGGCTCTCTGCAGTCAGCACAGAGTCCGCTTTGGATTCTGTCTCTCAAAAAATAAATAAACATTAAAAGCTTCCCAGGAAATTCTAAAGTACAGCCAAGTCGAAATAGTACAGCCAAGCTGAATAATCAGGGAGGACAATGGAGAACCAGGCTTAAAAAAAAAAAAAAAAAAAAAAAAAAAAGGATCATGTGGTTCTGGCTGCAGTTGCCCAAGGGTGAATAAGGATTCCTTTAGACTGGATTGATGGATGGCAACCGTAACAAGTGCAGCACCTAGAGTAAAAGATCCAGGAAGGTCAGGTGATAGTCTGTAAGGCAGCGTTCCTGCAGAGAAGTGGGAATCAGTACTTACTAACTGGATAATAAGGCAGGACGCTTCCATCTGGCTGGTCACTGGAAGCAACACCATCCCAAGGTCCAGCACAGTAAACTTCTGTATGGCCGAGAAGTATTGTTCACTCATCTGCGTTTTCTCAACGATCACGATCCCTTGAAGATTACTGGACTTCAGAGGAAGAAAAGAACAGTAAACCACTGTGTAACAAAACTACCTTGGGAGTTTAAGAAAACTACCAGTCCAAGAGTGCTTGGAATGGCCAATGGTTTTATATAAATTATTCCAAAGGAGGGGGGTGGGGGAGGCAGGTGGAAGTCAATTTTCAATTTCAGCTTCTTCCATTCAGTACTTACATTTCTAACCTGAACAAGCCTCTTTCTGTAGCCATTTCCTGCCACCAAATCAGCTTCGGTGACATAAAGAATGCAAGATCTGCTTGACACGTAAAAATCTACCGGTGTCAGGCCATCCTCAAAAACGATTTTAATTTTCCCTTAGAACATAGACAAGAAAAATGACTTCCGTGAGCGCTGGGCGAAAGGCGACAGTAGGTAGGGCGTTTTTAAAAAGTTTAGAAGAGGGCTTTTGCACAGGGCAGCCCACCGACCTTGCATCCCCTGCAGGAGCTTCGATCCGCGCCATTTCGTGTTGGCCACAATATGCCCAAAAGGCACGTGCATGGGACCTGTGCCCTCAGGCGCGTTCCTAGCCATCGGCTGTCTCGATCTGATCAAAACAAAACAAAACAAAACAAAAACAGAAGACGGAATTTGAGCTGGCTTTCCTGCACACGGCCCCACGTTCCACTGAAAGCCGGGACCTCTTTGGCAGGAGCCCATCTGCACTGTTCTTTAAAAGACTGGATTATTTCCCAAAATCTAAAACCCAGGAGATTCCTGTCTTGGTAGCCGCCTCCCTCAATCCCGTCACCTGCTGGGTCCTGATACTCCCGCTCCGTCTGGGTGGTGGCTCCTCAGTCCGGTCCTGGGCGGGGGCCGAGCCCAGCTAGACCCCACCTCAACCACAGCCAGAGGATCCGGCACCTTTACTTGCAGCGCGCCACTTCCGGGTTCCCTTCGGTGAGCGGACCAGTTTTTCATTCTGCCCGCCCTCCGCCTCCCACGGCGTCGGATAAGCTATGGCGTCAAAGATCGATATCTGATCCGACCAATAAGAGAACGGACTACGCACTGTTTCCACCCCGGAGAGCATTTGAACGGGGACGACTGGTTGCCAAGAGCGACGGGTGCGGAGTAACCTTGGCTATGATTGGTCGGAGAGAAAGCAAAGCCAATGGAGGATGACTTTGTTGCAAAGTGCATTGCGTAGAAATAGCGTCTGAGGCTAGGCCCGCGGGAGGGCCACAAGTTCTAGGGAGCGGCCCTCGCTTGTGAAGGTATCTGCACGTCCATCCAGCCCTGGTCCGGCCCCTCCCCGCAGCAAGGATGCTCCTGGGGTTTCGCAGAGGCCGCAAGAGCCAGTTTGTAAGTAGACCCCGGGAGCTTGGAGTTAAGAGGGAACGGCTTGGGATTGGCCTGAGGTTGAAGCCAGGTAGCAGCACTAAAGGAAATGGTTTTCCTTTCGAGAAGCCCTGATTTTTTTGTGTTCGAAAGCATCCTCTATCCCAGGGTCGGCCTCAGTCAGACCGGAGTCGCCTTGTCTCCCATGCAACTTTTGCTCCGGTGTCTGGGAGCACTCCTGCCGGCACAGACCTACTCTACTACTGAAAATCCCCCAATGGGAAGTCGTTCTTAAGATTCCTCCCTCCACTCCCCACCGCGCACACCCATCAGCCAAGTTCCATAGATTCCATCCACCAAACATATCTTCTGGCTGCTGTTTCCGCCTCCACCCCGGTTTCCAGCATTTATCTGGACCGCTGCAGCAGCTCCTCGCTATTTCTCTGTTTCCAGTCTTGCTCTTCATCTAGGTCTGTTCTCCACCAGGCAGCCAGAGGCGTTCTTTTAAAACGGACATCTGATCGTGCTAACTGCCCTCCTTAAAACCCATTGCTCCTCATCCTCCCCGCCACTCTCCGCCCCCCCGCCCCCCCTCGCTCCTCCCCGCCCCCGCACGCTCCAGCCATTTCTTCTGTTCCTTCAGGCCTTTGCCTTTGCTGTTCCTTCTGCCTGGAATGCTTCCCTCCAAAACTTATCACTCTGTCAGTGTAGGCTCATACTCCCAATTTCATGCCTACCACTGCCTGATTAGTCTTTCAAGGGACCAATTTCAGTGGGTGCTCCTCGCTAGGGCACAGGTTCTCCTTAGTCACATATAAAAACTCTTAAGTGGGAACAATCCCCACTCTTACTACCAGCCCATTCTTCTAACCTCCCCTTCTCAGAGGCTTCTGCATTTGCTGTATTCCAGCAAACTGGATTATTTGTTATTTCTAGAACACAGCCACTAATGTCTTGCTTCTTTCCATTGTTCATGCTGTTCCCTATTCCTAGAATACTTTTCCATCTCACTTCCCACATGTGAGAGCAATGGCCATCTTTGATGACCCAATCTAAATGCCTCTGTGATTTTCTGCAATGGGAAGAGGTCCCCTTGCTGACCTCCAGACCTGAAGGAGCCCTTCCCTCCCTGTGCCGCCGCAGCACCAAATTTGTCTTTACCTTTCCCTTGGCACGTCCCATAATTCTCTGTTACATAATAAGTACTTGGGTGCCTTCTCTCTACACTCTATTACCTTGAGGATGAAGACAAGTTTTCTTCATTGCAGTCCTGGTGTTTCACCTCTACTAGGTGTGAATGAATGACTAGTGCCTAGAAAGTGAAGACTGGGTTATACTCAGAAACTTCTGGGGGTGCCTTGGTGGCTCACTTGGTTAAGTGTCCAACTCTGATTTCGGCTCAGGTCATGATCTCATGGTTCCTGAGTTCAAGCCCCACATCGGGCTCTGCACTGCCAGTGCTTGGGATTCTCTCTCTCTCTCCTGTCTCTCTGCCCCTACCCCACTGGCTCTGTCTCTCTCTCTCAAAATAAATAAATAAACCTAAAAAAAAAAAAACCTTCTGAATAATTGCCAGTTGTCTAAAGCCAGATTCTCTGATTTTCGTTGTGCATAGGAACTAGTTTTCATTATTCTGCATCTTTTAAAAATTTTTTTTAATTTTATGTTTATTTTTGAGAGAGAGAGAGAGAGAGAGAGACAGAGCATGAGCAGGGGAGGGGCAGAGAGAGAGGGAGACACAGAATCTGAAGCAGGCTCCAGGCTCTGAGCTGTCAGCACAGAGCCTGATGTGGGGCTCGAACCCATGAATGGTGAGATTGTGACCTGAGTCAAAAGTCGGATGCTTAACCGACTGAGCCACCCAGGTACCCCCAATTATTCTGCATCTTTGAGATAAACTAAAATCTTTCATAAGCTTCTACCAGATGTTGAGTAAGGAGGGAAGTGCTTGAGTTCCAGGGTGATAAAGACAAGAAGATTGCCTGCTCTCAAGAAGCTTCCATTCTGCGGGGGGCAGTAAGTGAGGGACTAGAGTCATCGGGGGTCATGCTGTGAGACAAGTGGAGTTCTAGAGAATGATTCTGAGGGATTGTCAGGGAGGCCCCTCTGAGAAGGGAAAGACAAGAGGACCCCACAATGGGCAGCTGCAGTATATTCTCTGGGTGGGCATGCTTACCTGGCCAGGTGGGTTCCTGGTGGGATTTGATCCCTGGGTGGCCAGTGCAGGTGTCTTCTCTTAGGCCCAAGGAGGGGTGGTGACGGGACCCGGGCGATCCCATACACCAGTGACCCAGCCAGGTTTCATTTGTGCAGAAACACATCATCCATGGCCTCCTACCTGCAGCCAGCATCGCACCGAAGCCAGCTGTGCCCCGCACACCTCCTCCCCGCAGCCCCAACCCTTCTCCAGAGAGACCAAGGTGAGTCTCAGGTGAGCAGGCATTGAGGTCACTCTTGTGCCCAGCTGCCAAGTGGTAAGTCCTGGAACTGTTGAAACTGGTAAGAAAATCACAAGTAGGGGCGCCTGGGTGGCGCAGTCGGTTAAGCGTCCGACTTCAGCCAGGTCACGATCTCACGGTCCGGGAGTTCGAGCCCCGCGTCGGGCTCTGGGCTGATGGCTCAGGGCCTGGAGCCTGCTTCCGATTCTGTGTCTCCTTGTCTCTCTGCCCCTCCCCTGTTCATGCTCTGTCTCTCTGTCTCAAAAATAAATAAAAACGTTAAAAAAAATTAAAAAAAAAAAAAGAAAATCACAAGTAGGTCCATTAGATTCATGTCCTTCAAAGTGTTTATCATGGTTCCATAATGAAGCACTTAATATGGTTTCTGTGGGATGATGGTCTATCCTTTTCAAGTGCATGGAGTTCGGACATTTCATAATTGAATGCAATTAGTATTTTTCCAAATATAAAGCTTTAAAGCCCAAGCTCATAGGATACTGAAAGGAATTTGAATTATGTATGTAATTATTCTTTTGAAGCACAAGTTTGCCTTTTAAAAGAACTGATTTTGGGGGCGCCTGGGTGGCTCAGTCTGTTAAGCATCCGGCTCTTGGTTTTGGCTCAGGTCGTGATCTCACAGTTCATGAGTTCGAGCCCTCATTGGGCTCTGCACTGATAACATGGAGCCTGCTTGGGATATTCTCTTTCTCTCTCTGTCCCTCCTCCGCTCGTGTACTCTCTCTGTCTCAAAATAAATAAATAAACATTAAAAAAATAAATAAAAGAGCTGGTTTTGGGGAAAGAAGGAGAAATGTGTTCACTCTCCAGGGCCTAGGATTCCCCCATTTCCAGTGCTTCTAACACCAGAGAACTGATTTTCTTTTATACCTAAGACCCCTGCCTGTGCCTTCTAAGGGTTTAGACACAGGAGAATTTTAGACTATTTTTTGTCCCTAAAAAACGTGAATACGTGGCTTGGCTTTCCAGTGAATCGGCAGTGAGAACCTTTGTTTGAGTGTTCCTTGAAACTAGAATATTGTATGACTGGTGAGAAAAAACACTTTGAAATATTTTTAGTGTTTGTTTCTTCCTTAAGTACCATGTTGTTAACACGAGTAGCCATTTATTAGTGTTTACTCTTGCCGAGGACTGTTGCAGGTGCTTCAAAAGCATTATTTCATTCCATCCTCAACAAGGCTTTGGCACATTTGGCATATGTCTACATTTTTTAAAAATTAAAGAATGGCGTTCAGATTAAACTTAGGTGTTACTGTGCTTCACATGTAGTGTTACAGTGAAGTAAGCAGTTGTTACTGTTGTCGTACATTTTAATTTTTTTTTTAAGTTTATTTATTTTGGGGGGGCAGGAGAGGGACAGAGAGAGAGGGAGAGAGAGAATCCCAAGCGCTGTCAGCACAGAGCCCAGTGCGGGGCTCAGACTCACCAAACTGCAAGATCATGACCTGAGCCGAAATCAAGAGTTGGACACTTAACCTACTGAGCCACCACCCAGGCACCCCAGTGATACATTTTAAATCTATGTTATAGATATAATCTGTGTTATGAGCCCCGCAATATATATATGTTATAGATTTAATCTGTGTTATAAGCCCCGCGATATATTATTACTATTTTTGCCTTAAACAGTCTTTTATCTTTATTAAATCGGTTTTATTGAGGTGTAATGAACATTTAATAAACGGTACACATATGACGTGTTTACACGCACAAAACCATCATTGCAGGAGGCAGCCATCTTGCTCTTGCCGCGTGCTGTTGTTGGAGGACCCTCCCGGCTTCAGGTTTACCAACAGCATGAATCAAGAAAAGTTAGCCAAACTTCAGGCTCAGGTCCGGATAGGGGGCAAGGGTACAGCTCGCAGAAAGAAGAAGGTGGTACATGGAACAGCTACGGCTGATGACAAAAAACTTCAGAGTTCTCTAAAAAAACTGGCTGTGAATAATATAGCTGGTGTTGAAGAGGTGAACATGATTAAAGACGATGGATGGGACAGTTATTCATTTCAACAGTCCCAAAGTCCAAGCTTCCCTTTCTGCTAACACCTTTGCAATTACTGGTCATGCAGAAGCCAAACCAATCACAGAAATGCTTCCTGGAATATTAAGTGAGCTTGGTGCTGACAGCTTAAAAAGTCTTAGGAAGTTAGCTGAACAGTTCCCTCGGCAAGTGTTGGATAGCAAAGCACCAAAACCAGAAGACATTGATGAGGAGGAGGAGGATGTTCCAGATCTCGTGGAAAATTTTGATGAGGCGTCAAAGAATGAAGCTAACTAAAAAATTTTTTCTGGTGTTTGGAAGCTGGCATGGACTAGATTTAACAAATCAGCTATGTGGTTCCAAAGTTTTACAGACATGGAGAACATCAATTGTTACTAGTTCGGTAATAGAAATATTTTGTATATTAATAATGCTGTTTGTTCAGCATTTTTCGGTCATTTGATTTTGCATTTTGCACTTCCTCCCAGGATCTATTCTTTTGGTCAAAATACGAAGTATTGGTGCAGTTTGAGGGTGTCTTGGTGTTTGATTCTCAGTTTTTTGTTTTGTTTTTTGTTGGAGTATTTTTGGTGTGTGTATGTGTATGTATGCGTGTGGGTATGTGTGTATACAGTGGAGAGCAAATTGGAAAACAGTTCTATTTATCCTCCTTCTTCCCCCAGTAGAAATAAAACAAATCTTTACATTTGAAAAAAAAAAAAAAAAACCATCATTGCAATCAAGATAATAAATATATCCATGGTCCCCTAAGGTTCCCTCATGCCCCTTTGTGATTCCTCCCTCCTTGTCCTCCTCTCTCACATCCCCTGCCTCTGCCCAAACTACCCTCACCCCCAAGCCCAGGCAGCCACTGCTCTGCTTTCTGTCACATGAGGTTAGTCTGCATTTTCTAGAATTCTATATACATGGAATTACACAAGATAATCATGCCAGCTTCTTTGATTCAGCATGATTATTTTGAGATTCACCCATATTGTCGTGAAAATCAGTAATCCATGCTTTTCATTGCTGAGTAGTGTTCCATGACATGAATGATAAATGTGTCACAGTTTGTTTCTCCATTCGCCTGTGGAGGGATATTTGAGTTGTTTTAGGGTTTTATTATTGTAGAAATAAAGGTGCTGTGAACATTGGTGCACAAATCTTTGGTTTCCCACATATGCTTTCATTTTTCTCGGATAAATACCCAGGAGTAGAAGAGGTGGGTCATGTACTAGGTATATATTTATTAAGTAACTGTCACTGTATCTTCCAAAGTTTTTATTTAATTTGTGTTCTGACCAGTATTGTATGAGTTCCAGTTGCTTCACATCCTCACCAGCACTTACTTTGGTCAGTCGTGTGTGTGTGTGTGTGTGTGTGTGTGTGTGTGTGTGTGGTTTTATACATTCACTTTGACATTGGTTCTAACTCGTATTGCCTGTTTACAGGATTTTGAAAGTGGCGAAAAGTGCATAGATAACAATGTATAGAGCTTGTTTGTTTGGTGAATCTGCGTCCTCCTTATGCTTTCCGGATGGCCATATACTGATCTGGAATGGGCCATTTCTTCTTATTCCTTGGCCCGGGCAGCTCTGTTGTGCCTGGAGTCCATGCGCACATCTGAAGTTCCCAATGCCCTCTTTGCAATTGTCTGGATCTTTTCTGTCCAAGGGGGCATATCTTTTGAAGCTCACTCCACAGATGCACTGGTGAATGTTGGTGGGGTGATCTCCAGTCGCTGCCTCCTGGATGCAGAGTGGCCCTTCTCACCAGCCCCCTTTGTGGGACCCATTCTGCCAGGCGTGGGTTGGAAAGGAAGAACATGAGGGATTGTCTTGGCCAATCTTTTAAATTTTGGACATTCTAATGGGTGTGTAGTAGTATCCAATTGTGGTGGGGTTTTTTGTTTTTTTGTTTTTTGGGGTTTTTTTTTTTATTTCTTTGATAATCAAGGTTGTTGAGCATCTTTTCATGTGCATTTGTCATTTGTATATCTTCTCTGGTGGAGCTTCTGTTCACCTCTTGTGCCCCCTATTAAAAACTGGGTTGTTTGTGTTCCTCTTACTGTGTTTCAAGAGTTCTTTAAATTTTTTTTTATTAGTTTTCTTCATTTTTGAATTTTTTTTTTCAACGTTTTTATTTATTTTTGGGACAGAGAGAGACAGAGCATGAACGGGGGAGGGGCAGAGAGAGAGGGAGACACAGAATCGGAAACAGGCTCCAGGCTCCGAGCCATCAGCCCAGAGCCCGACGCGGGGCTCGAACTCACGGACCGCGAGATCGTGACCTGGCTGAAGTCGGACGCTTAACCGACTGCGCCACCCAGGCGCCCCAGTTTTCTTCATTTTTGAGAGGCAGAGAGAGACACCACGTGTAGGAGAGGGGCGGAGAGAGAGGGAGACACAGAATCGGAAGTAGGCTCCAGGCTCTGAGCTGTCAGCACAGAGCCTGACGCGGGGCTCGAACTCACAAGCTGTGAGATCATGACCTGAGCTGAAGTCAGATGCTCAACCAACTGAGCCACCCAGACGCCCCTCAAGAGTTCTTTATATATTCTGGATGCAAGTCCTTTACCAAATAAGAGGTTTGCAGATATTTTCTTCCCATACGTGGCTTGTCTTTTCGTTCTCTTAACAATGTCTTTCAAAGAGCACAAGGCTGGGGTGCCAGTTGGTTAAGTGTCTGACTCTTGATTTCAGCTCAGGTCAGGATCTCATGGTTTGTGAGAATGAGTCCCACGTCAGGCTCTGCACCAACATCGGGGAGCCTGGTTGGGATTCTCTCTCTCCCCCTGCCTCTTTCCTGCTCTCTCACACTCCCTCTCCCTCTCTCTTTCTCTCTCTCAAAATAAATAAATAAACATTAAAAAAATAAAGAGTAGAAGTTTCTAAGTTTTTATGAAGTTTGTCATATCAATTTTTTTCTGTTACAAATCATAATTTCAGTGTCATATCTAAGAAATCTTTGCCTACCTGAATGCCACAAAGATTTTCTGCTATATTTTGTTCTAGAAGTTTTATAGTTTGGGCCTTTACCTTTAAGCCTATAATTCAATTTGAGTTTAGTTTTGAATATGGTGTAGAAGATACAGATTCAAGTTCATTTTTTTGCATGTGGATATCCAGTCGTTCCAGCATCATTTGATGAAAAGGCATTTTGTATTCGTTATCTACTGTTGTGTAACAAATTACACCAAAACTCAGTGGCTTAAAACGTAAACAATAGCATTTTTAATTCCACATCTCATGATGCTCTTTTCTTTTTTAAATTAATTTCTCTTTTCTGTGTTTCATTTTGGATATTTTCTCTTGTTTTGCTTTCAACTTTACTAATCTTCTCTTCTGCAGTGGGTAATCTGCTGTCCATCTCACCCAGTGTAATTTTCAGCTTATGAAATTCAAGTCTTTTTTAATAATCTCCCGTGTTTCAGGGCACCTGGGTGGCTCAGTCGGTTAAGCATCCCAACTTCAGCTGAGGTCGTGATCTCACAGTTCGTGAGTTTGAGCCCTGCATCTGGCTCTCTGCTGTCAGCACAGAGCCCACTTCAGGTTCCTCTGTTCCCCTCTCTCTGCCTCTCCCCTACTGGTTCTCTCTCTCTCAACAAAAATAAACTTAATAAAAGTAATCTCCCATGTTTCTACTTAGGTTTTTGAACACATGGAATCTAGTTCTAACAACTGTCTTTGTAGTCCTTCTCTGCTAATTCTAACATGTGTTCAGTTCTGAATGGGTTTCTATTCTTCTCATCATTTAGGGTCATGTTTTTCTGTCTCTTTGCATGCCTCGTTATCCTGGATTAGACACTGTTCTGAGTTTCGCCTTGTTGTGTGCTGGACATTTTTGTATTCTGACAAATCTTCTGGAATTTTGTTCTGGGATACAGTAAAGTTACTTGGAGACTGGTTTGATCTTCTAGGTCTTGTTTTTATGATTCATTAGGTACAGCCTGAAGCAGTGCTCAATCTAGGGCTAATTATTCCCTGAGGCAAGACCTTTCCAGGTACTGTCCCCAGCATCCTGTAGATTAATAATTCTTTCCCATCTGTCTGGTGGGAACAGGCACTGTCCCCAGCCATGCGTAAGCACCTGGCACTGATCCTCTAATCGTTGTGGATGGTTCTTCCCCCAGGCTTGGATAGTTTCCTCATATTCCCACACTGAGGAATATTTTGTGAACGCTCAGGGGGCTGTCTGCAGATTTCCGGAGCTCTCTGTTTAGCTCTCTCCTTTCCAATACTCTGTCCTGCGAATTCTGTCTGCTGTGCTGTTCCCGGATGCTCACCTCCGTCTCCACAACTCAAGAGGTCCGCCTGGCTGCAATTCAGTTCTACCTCCCTGTGCCGTGACCTGGAAATTCTCTCAGGAATTAAGCTGACATAACTGTAAATCTGTTGTTTTGTTTTGCTTTCTCAAGTGGGAGGGTAAACCCATTACTCTGTCTTTCCAGCATTGCAGTTTTGAATAATTTGCAAGTATTTTTAAAATGCCTTTTGAAATCTTTTTTATCTTATTCTATCTCCCTGTTTTGTTTTGTTTTTCCATTCTGATCTTCCATTTTAATAGGAAACTGCTTGAGTATAGATTCTCTGGATTAGAGACCTGGACCCATCTCCTGTGAGCTAGGAAATCTTGGGCAAGTCATTTATATTTTATGAGAAAATGGAGATGACAGTAATATCTGTTGGCGTGATAATGGAATGAGGTTGTCTGATGGCACATAACAGATGACAGGCGCGTGGTCCGTAAATACGCACTAAACGTAGAATAGAAGGTCAACCTTCCTTCATTCTTACGTCCTGTCGTCAGCCTTCAGCTTGCAGGTTTGGGTGTCACCTTCTCACTGGGATGTTTTTGTCCCTAGGTCTGCCCTGGCTGCAGTCATCCTCACAACAAGCCTGACAGGCCGGACCGTTGCCATTCCTCAGCCTCGTCAGAGATCCCTGTCTGAGAGTGACGCGACCTCTGTGGACAAGGACAGTTTCATCGAGCCCTATGCCACCGCCTCAGAGCTGAGGCTTCAGTAAGGACCATATTGCTGGCTCTCACTTTTCTCCGGGTGGAGGAGAAACAGCTCGCGTGTGCGTGTGGTTATGACTGGAGCTTAGTACTCAGGTTTTCGTCACCAGTGTCAGAGGGACACTGTCCTGGGACGTTGATTGCTTTCGAATCATATCAGAATTTTCTCTAGAGTGGCTCTTGTTCAGTTATGGCTTCTGAAAGCCCTGGTTGTTTTCATGGATGCACAGAGCCAGTGAATTCAGTGCTGCCTTTCGCCCTTCATGGACTCTCTCTGTGCCACAACCTAGATGGCGAGAGTTGTCACCCACCGCTTCTCATGTGTCTTCTCTCTGGGCGTTCACACTGATTTTACCTTTATTGGCACCTATGGACCTTCAAGCATCATTTTCTCTGGTGCTTGTACTGGATGAGAGCCAGCATAGGGCTGGGGGGTTTCCTCCTGAGGCAGAGAGCGTTGAGGACAGAGCTGAGGAAGGTACAAGGAGCGCCTGGGGATGGCTCAAGGGTTTGCGGGGGATGGTCAGTGTGGGGCTGGAATGAGCTTTCAAGACAGAGAAGAGGGAGCATAACACCTGTGAACAGCTGAAGGAAGATGTTTGTGGCTGGGGGCACTCAGGTAAAGTGGGGAGTCATTCAAGATGCCCTGAAGGGGTGGGCAGGGGCCAACCTGGTGATACATTAGGGGTCCTGTTCTGAGGTTTGGTGTCCCCCTCCCGCCACCGACCCAGGAGCCACAGGAAGAAAGACACTGAGGGCTTTAAGGGCTTATGAGGTGGGGTTGGGGATACATGACCAGATTTGCCTTTTATCTGTCTTGTTTCTTCAGTTTTGTTTTTGGAAGTTTTTCTGCGTACCAAATATCGTATATTTCTGATGTAGTAAGATCTATCAGTCTTTGTAGTTTCTGGCGGTATTGTGAAATCTAGAAAGATCTTTCCTATTATATAAATGCTCACTTCCTTCCTTCCTTCCTTCTAGGACATGTTTATGTTTTTGGTTTTTACATTTTAATGTTGACTTCATTTTGAGATGTTTGAATGTAGCCTGTATTTCTCCTGGTAAGAATTAGCCAAATAAGAACTAAAGATGAGGAAATGATCCTAAGCTTCACTAGAAAGAATAAGCAGATAAGACCATCAGAGGAAATCCAGAAAGGAAGAATATGACTGTGGGGAAGGGCTAGATTAGCCACATCATACTTGATTTTTTTCTAAGTTTATTTTTATTTGTTTTGACAGGGAGATAGAGAGTGAGTGGGGGAGGGGCAGAGAGCGAGGGAGATCGAATCCCAAGCAGGCTCTGCCCTGTCAGCACAGAGGCCTCCTTGGGGCTCAAATTCACAAACCATGAGCTCATGACCTGAGCCGAAGTCCAGAGTCGGATGCTTAACCGACCGAGCCACCCAGGTGCCCAACCACATCACATGCGTACTTGAATTAGTGAAAACAGGACTGGTTCCATGATGGAGAAGTGCACGTGGATGCCCTAGGGCACCCTGGTGTTTGCCTGTGACTGTGTCATACAGGCAGCCCCACAGAGCAAGGGGAAGGAAAGGATTCGAAGGTATAGTGATTAGCAATGGTAGAAAAAAAAAATCAGCCTCGAGCCTTGCCTAGTTCACAGCCCAAACAAATTCCTGTTAAATGAAAGGATTAATCTGTGCACACACATAAATAAGACCACGAAATCCTATGCCAATCTTTCCAAACCTTTCAGAAGGAGATGCCTGCCTACTATGCACTTCTAAACTAATAATTTAGAAGGTAAAAAAAAATGTTGTTTAATCATCTGTACGTTAAAAAAATTTACATAGCCTGGGGCGCCTGGGTGGCTCAGTCAGTTAAGCGTCCGACTTCAGCTCAGGTCATGATCTCGCGGTCCGTGAGTTTGAGCCCCGCGTCGGGCTCTGGGCTGATGGCTCAGAGCCTGGAGCCTGCTTCCGATTCTGTGTCTCCCTCTCTCTCTGCCCCTCCCCCGTTCATGCTCTGTCTCTCTCTGTCTCAAAAATAAATAAATGTTATAAAAAAAAAATTTTTTTTTTTAAATTTACATATCGACAATGGAATTAATAGAAAAAATATTTGCAGTAAATAAAAAGTCAGGATTTTATATTTATAGATAAAAAAATAATTTCAAATTGTAATGGACATACTAGAAGCAAAGTATATGAATATATATATAATATATATGTATAATTAAATAATTAATTAAATGTATATTGATTAAATATACATTTAATTATATATAATATAATTAAATATATTAATATACACTTAATTATGTATAATATAATTAATATAATTTATATATAATATAATTTAATTATATTAATTATATATATTTAAACTAGAAGCAAAGTATATAAAACCTATATATGGAAATGTGTTGTTTCAGTTAGAAATGCAGATTTATACAATGAGGTTTAACTTCTTTTGGCCAGTTTTGGAAAATTGTTACTAATGTAGTCCCAGGTTGGGGAGTTGATTGGTGAAATGATTTTGCGCAGTAAGCTTGTAGACCCAGCAAATAATCATACCATTTGATTCAACAGTCTACCATACGGTTATTTGATTCATAAGACTAATGCTAAATACGGAAGAGATTATCGGCACATAGATGATCATTCCAGAATTATTTATAACAGTGAAAATTGGTGGGTGGAGGGGTGGTGGTGGTGGTGCCTGACTGGATCAGTCAGTAGAGCATGCTGACTCCAGATCTTGGGGTCGTGAGTTCGAGCCCCACATTGGGTGTAGAGCTCACTAAACAAACAAACAAACAAACAAACAAACAATGAAAATTGGGGGAAAAAACCCCTAAGTATAGGGAGTAGCTGACTAAACTGGTGTACCTACATGAGTCTTACCTTTTAACATTTTGACTTTAAAAACATGTTGCCAGTGAGGCAAATCATATATGTATGCAGTGATAGGAACTATAAAAACCTAGGTAGGAAACTAGAAATGCTAAGAGTGTACAAAGAGATGGACTAGTGGGTGACTTCCTCCTTTAGCTTCTGTATATTTTTAATGTAGTTGTAATAATTTTTTTTTAATTTTTTTTAACGTTTATTTATTTTTGAGACAGAGAGAGACAGAGCATGAACGGGGTAGGGTCAGAGAGAGAGGGAGATACAGAATTGAAACAGGCTCCACCCAGGCTCTGAGCTGTCAGCTCAGAGCCCGACGTGGGGCTCGGGGCTCGAACTCGCGGACCGCGAGATCGTGACCTGAGCTGAAGTCGGACGCTTAACCGACTGAGCCACCCAGGCGCCCCTGTAGTTGTAATAATTTTATGGCAGGGACTTGGAGGTAGGGCATCTAACACGTGTCTATATACCAATGTGAAACGTTAAGTGGCTTGCTTGCTTATTTGTTTATTTCGCTCTCAACATTGTAATACAGACCAAATTGGCAGAATGAGACAAGAAGAACTTCTTTGCCGTCCTTTGAAATGCTGGGCTACGGGGAGGAGGATTCTGACACACACCTGTCGTCCAGCTGCATGGACTCGGCTGATGTCGGCACCCGCAGGGAAGAGGGAGGTCTCGGGGAGGCTGTGTATGCCGTGCCCCACAGAAATCAGGTATTTGTCACATTCCAGAATTCCTTCTGCACCTTGACGTTAACTTACCGTAAATTGTGTAGATTAGGAAGGATTTGCTTTTCTCTCTTTCGTATTGGCTTTTGTTTGGGGGCTATTTCTCTTAACGTGGGCAGTCTCATTTTTGATCTGGTTAGGCTACAATCTCCAACTCTTTCCTTTATCGTCCAAAGACAGGTTCTCCAGAGGCAAAAATAATCATCTTCACGTTCTTAATGTAGATTTCCATCCAGTGCTAGAAAGCAAAGCCTGTTCTTTTCCTTGCCCGCCCCCCTGCCCAAGCTACTTTTCCGATCACTTCTCCAGTGTCGCCACGCATGTTGCAGCCTTTCTTTAAATTCGTGCGTGACAAGAGGAACATCGCCATTTGTCTCTGCAGTAGCTGGCATTCTCTGAGCGCTTACCATGTCTGAGTCTCTGTTCCAAGCTCTTGTGTGCACATATCCCCACTGCCTCAGTGAAGTAGATTGCATTTATGGCACCATCACACAGTGGGAACTGAGGCACAGAGGTTGAAGGGCCCCATTCCTCCACCACTGCCCGAGCTGCTCTGGTTTCAACTCCAGAGTTTGGGGAACTGGATGGTGCCATTTCCTTCGTGGCAAAAGATAGCACTGTAATTTCTTTTTCTTTTCTCTTTTTCACTGTCACTATGACATGTGTTCAGAGTGACTGTATATACAGATTTGCAGCATCAGATTATATTCATATTGATTATATTTCTATGGATTGTGCCCCACTGTACTGAATCACATGTTCAGTGGCCCTAGGGAGCTCATTTGGAGGAATCCTTATGTGGGCATTTCATGAACTAACTATCACTTGCTAACATAGGCAGACTGTAACATGCGGAGGGAGGTTTCTCTACAGCAAGGAGTCCCGGAGCAGGCAGCTGGCTGCTGAGCCCAGAGGAGATTCTGCTGCGGGGTTCCACAAGGCCCAGGGGAGGTCCCACTGCCCCTCAGTCTGCATGCTCTCAGGCCAGCATTTTGCACTGAGGTTACAGCTAGAGTTGTATCACTCAACTATTTGGGGAAGTGAAGCTTGCTACCCCGTTTCCCATAGAAAAGAGATTATATTATAGCGACCCAGGCAACCTTCTGTGTCCTTAGCAAGACAGATGTTTTATTTTGTAGGCACATCTGTCATGGCTGCTTCAGGACCCATGGGCAATAGGGAAATAATTGTTTTAATTTAAAATTTGAAGACTAGAGCAAGTCAGCTAGCAATAATCAAGAGTTGGTGAGGATATAGAGGAACCATCTAGTTCTGACAGGTGTGTGCATTGGTACCATGACTTCAGAAAGCTGTTTGACATTTCAGTTTATATTAAAGCTGAACAATGTGCATTTTCTATAGCTACCAGCAAGGAAAAAAATTGAAAAGTAGAAAGTAATATAACACATTAGTGTTCTCATTCTCCAGAATGATCAAGTAATGCCATCTTATCTTTTCTTGTTTCAAATTTTTTAAAAAGAAATGAAATTACAGTTAGGGTTGAAATCTTCTTTGTCTCCCTCCCTGGAAGGCCATCTGCTCTTGGATTTGGAATACATTCTCAAAGTCTGTGCTTTTATTCTTTATTTTATTCTCTAAATAAGCGTCAGCACACAAATACAGTACAATTCTTTTCTTATAGCAAATAGGTCACCATACTAAACCAGTCATTCCGTCTCCCAAGCTTTTTTCACTCAGCGTTACAGTTTTGAGATAAATCCACCTTAATTTTTTTATCTACATACCTACCGATGAACACTTGGGTTATTTCCTCGCACATTTGGTACATGCACCTATGTGTGCTGGGTCACACTAGATATTGTCAGATTGTTCTCCAAAGCAGTTTTTTTTTTTTTTTTTGCTGCCTTCCCACCAGCAGCATATGCATGCCCGTCACCATGTTTCTGTACGTCCCAGCCAACAGGAAAGCCTTCCCTACACAGCCCAGGAACCAGAGATGGAGTGTTAGGAACTGATCACAATTGCAAAGGGTCATCATAGTCCGTACATTGTCCTGGCCGGTTGCAGATGGCAGCAATGAAAGGGCCCTTTAAGCTGGAAAGGGATCTCAATTTCCCACAGACTTACAATTAGGTAGGTGGGGGAGGGTTGCAGGGGCTAGACAATAGGTGGAGAAAGACACGTTGACATCTTCTGAGCATTTAATGTATGCTAGGCAGCTTATATGTACCATCTCATTTACTTCACACCCTTGGTGTTAATTAAGTATGTGAAGAAACAGGGTAAGTGACTTGCCCAGAGTTACCCAACCAACCATCCAGTAACAGAGGCAGGATTCAGACCAGGGCAGCCAATTTTCTCTTTTAGAATTAAACTTTGTGTTTATTGTCCTGTGCCTGTTGAGAATATTTCTTAGACATAAAGCTTTCTTTGAAACTGGCCAACTATTCTTAATTTTATAGGATTGAAGTTAGGATTGGGGAAAAAAATGGGTGTGTGGAGCATGTAAGACTGCTATGTAACCACTAGATGGCACCAGCTATGAAGGAGATACTGCCTGTGGGGTACATTTAATATTTTTTAAAAAAGTAAACTTGCCTTCTCTGTATTTACATTCTGTAATCTGATGTAAAAATTTAGGATTTTATCCTTTTTTATGAATCATTCTTACTTCCTTTAAAGTAAACAGTTTTCAAAACTAGAAAGATAAGGAAACAGCAACCCAAGTCAGGCAGTTTGGATTTAAATCTGTACCTCACGCCTCTCTCTGTGTTCCAGGGTAGTTTGGGCAAACATCTTCATGGGAAGTGTGCACCCGCCCAGAAATGGCCTAACATGGAAAGCAAGTCTTGTTTTCAGCAGTTTTCTTACTGGTGCCACCCAAAAGTAAGGCTGCAGGGGAAGTGGGGTGCGTGAATTTGTGGTCAGTTCATGCGATGCTAGCATCCAGTGGACAGAACAGTGCCATGGGCATTCAGAGACCTGAGTTCAAGTCCCCGCTTCTCTACTTCCCAGTTGTATGGCTTGGGTAAGTCAGATAACCTCTCTGCACCTCCGTTTCTTCATCCTATAAAGGACTGTGTTAGGGAGGACGCTGTCTTTGGGCAGGCCAGTAATTTAACATACAGTTACCAGGTGTGCAGTGAGTACCAGGCATTGTGCTAGGTGCTGGAGAAGCAGTGTAAGGCAGAGTCCACGGTCACACCATCACTAGTTAATCAATCACAGTTACGATAAGTGTTACAAAGGAAGGGTACAGGGGTATAAGACCATGTTGGGGGACCGCCAAGGGAAACAGCCAAGGGACGGGAAGGAGCTCCCCCCTGCTTGCTTCTCCCTTTGAGGTCACTTGATTCTTCTGCCTGACACCTTGGTAGGGTCGTTCTTTGTCTCCGCAGTTCAGTAACTTCACCAGAATTAATTGTGGTGTGTATTATTTTCTGTCCTTCTCTCCTAAACTTTAGTTTGTTATTTAATTCTTCAGACAGAGATTTTCCTCCACCTTTTTTGTTTTCAGGGAACATTTCCTTCCCTATGTTAATGTTATCATCTATTTGTTTCATTCTCCTTTGGGAACACCAGTTATACATTTGTCGGCCATCTTTTGTTTGTCTTCCACGTCTGTTATGTTTTCTGTAGTCACTTGTCACTTTGTGTGATTTCCTCTGCATACTCTCCTCATCTCTCTGTCAGCTCTTTGTTGTTGTGTGTTATTGCTTCTAGAAGTACAGCTTTTACCTCCTCTGTTTTGAATTTATTTTTCCTTTTGGTTTTTAGTTCTCCAAATTTACTTTTCACATCTTTTGTTACCTTATCACTTCTCTTGATATCAGTGTGTGCTGTCCTTCATCTCTTGGAGAGAATAGAGGCTGGATTCTGGACAGTGAAGGCAGGCTCTCCACTGGTGTGTCCCTTTAGATTCTTCTCCCCTCACCTCTGCCCTATGGGAATGACTACTTCTCATGGGCCCATCTGCACCCTTGCTCTCATTGCAGCCATCAGAGCATCACTGTGGACCTTTGTGACTGTGATGCTTTGTGGTTTTACAAGGGTCTTCATGCCTGAAGCCTGAGGAGGTTCAGCAGCTTTTGGCATTTTCCTTCTGTTCCAGATTTCCTAGATTTGGTAGCTGTTTTCTGCCATTGACTAAGCTTTTTTTTTTTTTTTTTCTCCCCCCCCCCCCCCCATTCTTCTGATTGATTTCAGTAGGTTTTAAGGGAGGAGAGTGTAGTCTAAATGCCTTGTTACCATTTCTGAGTAGAAATCATGCATAGGATGTTATTGAAGCTCTCCTGTCATCATTCTTGCTATAGTTGTGTTTGTGGATTTGCAGAGCATCTTGTCATAAAGTGCCATATATTCACTCACTCGTTCATTTATTCATCCAACCACCCACCAACAAACTGATATTTGAGTGTCTGCCATGTGCTTGGATGGAAGCCCAGAGAGGAACCATTCATGCAGGGGTAAACCAGTTCTCTCTAGAAACTTGTGGAGGCCAGGGACTAGTGGACATTTTACTGCTGCTGCTGC
Organism: Herpailurus yagouaroundi; assembly: GCF_014898765.1. Lineage (NCBI taxonomy): Eukaryota > Metazoa > Chordata > Mammalia > Carnivora > Felidae > Herpailurus > Herpailurus yagouaroundi. The sequence goes on from NW_024412425.1 coordinate 6,383,150, forward strand.
TGCTGTCAATGATGAGGAATGTCCCCCTTCTCTCTCCATAGTTTTAAATTTCTTTCTATTTTTCTTTTTGTTACATAGGTAATGCATGAATACATGTTTCTTACAAAAGCTGTGGATAGTGCACTAAAGTGGCAGCCTGCCCTGAGACCCTGCTCTTATTCCAACCCTCCTCTCCTCTCCAGCAGTAGCCCCTGTGGCCACTTTGAAATCTGTGTCATTCTTTCAGCTGCAAAAATGGAATAGACAAACATAAGGTTTAAATAATAGACATTTAACTCTCTGACCTAACAAAGGCAAAGGACAGGAGATTCTAATATTGCTTTACACACCTATAGAAAGCTGGTGCCTGAGATACCCTTCGCCTCCTTTTTGTGGTCACCAGTGGGTGTAGTGGGTCCTGGTCCCAAACCAGAAAGGAAGAAGTGGGGTAAGGGCCTTCTCATTATGTTGCTCTGTATTTATCAGGGAAGACATTTTTTTTCCAGAAATTTCCCAGCAGGAGTCTCATTGGTCACATGCCCATCCCTTGACCAGTTACTGGCTCAGGGGAAGAGGAACCCATGCATCGTACCCTAGAGCTGAGTCCATTTTTGCCAAACCAAATCAGGAATCTCTTAGCAAGGGAGAAAGGAGGGCGCTGATTACTGAGAAGCCGGTGCAGCAGTGCCTGCCTGCTGTGGCGAGACTCCTGCAGCCTCTGCATTTACCCACACATGCCCACATGCAGACGGAGATACTCCCATTAGTTTATGTGCATGTGGATTAATGACTCTGCTCTACCAGTACAAGCTCCTCTGCACGAGCCTCATCCCCATCGGTAGCAGGAGAAGGCCGGATAGCAAGTAAGGCACAAGTCTTCACTCCAGCCAACGTGCAGAAGCCACCAAAAGAGTGAGCCCTGCTGTCTTCCATTGTAGGGTCTCCTCCATGCAGCAGGTGAGGAGGCATGGATTCCCAAGCCCTTCGTCCAGCATGTTGTTGGATCTCCAGAGGTCGGTCCTTCCACCTTGCAAAGCAGAATTGCCCCTTCCAGAGTTAGTTCTTGGTTCCCCGCATGTTCTTAGCACACCCTTGCCTTGACTTTCCTCCAAGGCGGGGCTTGCTGGACCCTCATATTGCTCTACTTCTGATGAGCATATAATGCATCTCGGGTGGGCTTCTTCCCTTAACATCACTGATGTGAGGAGAGGCATCTGGGAAGGTGGCCATGCCCCATGAGCTGGGCCCTGTGTCATCCAGGTTATCTCTGCTGGAGGCCAAGGAATGGTGGGGACCCCAACCTACTAGTAAGGTGTCACAGCCATCTCACTCTCGAAGCCACGGGAGTCCACACTGCAGTTTCCTTGCTGTGTTGGCAGGTTTCCTCCTTTGAGTAACAGAAGGCTTCTGACATCACAATCGGTTGTGCATGTTTTTGAACCTTATCTGCATGAAATTCCAGAACATGTATTCTTTTGCATCCAACCACGTTGTTACTTATGTATAAGCTTAAAGCTGTATCGTCCTGATAAATTGAAAATTTGGTCACTATAAAGTGAACATTTTTATCTCTAAAAATGTGTTTTGCTTTAACATCTATTCTGACATTATCCACAGTTTTTTTGATGTTTGCACGGTCCATTTTTTTCCATCCTTTCATTTCAACCTTTCCCTATCCTGAGATTTATCTGTGTCTTGTAAACAGCATATAGTTTTGTTTTTTTAATGTTTATTTATTTTTGAGAGAGAGAGGGAGAGAGACAGAGAGTAAGTGGGGGAGGGGCAAGAGAGAGAGGGAGACACAGAATCTGAAGCAGGCTTCAGGCTCTGAGCTGTCAGCACATAAACTCATGAACCATGAGATTATGACCTGAGCCAAAGTCGGACACTTAACCAACCAAACCACCCAGGCGCCACTTAAACAGCATATAGTTTTTTAAAACAAGTTTACTGAGATAAAATTCACATACCACCCTATTCCTCCATTTATACACTGCAGCATATACAGTTTTTGTTAAGCAGGTTTGCCCGATTTTTTCTTTGCCTTTTTACCGAAGCATTTAGTCCTTTTATATTTAAGGTATATATGGATATATTTGAATTTAACTTTGCCAGCTTTATTTTTTCCATTTGTCCCTTTCTTCTTTTTTTTTTTTTGTCTTCTCTTCTTTGAATTGATGATTTTTTTCAGTTCAGTTTCCTTCCCTCTACTAGCTTGCAAATTATACTTTTCCCCCCTAATGATTACCCCAGTAATTATAGCTTGTACACTTTCCTCTCTAAAATCTGGGGTGCCGGGCCGCCCAGGAAGATAATGAAGGAGGCTGGTATGTGTGCTGCAGGCAAATGAGGAAAGGCTGTTCCTGGCATCACTGAGGTCTGTGCTCCCACTGGGCTGGCCTGCCTCTTCCTTCCCTTTCTTCAATACCCAAACAAGTTTTGTTTTAATTACCAAGGAATTTAAGAAATTATTCAGGGGCACCTGAGTGGCTCAGTTGGTTAAGCGTCCGACTTCGGCTCAGGTCACAATCTCACGGTTCGTGGGTTCGAGCCCCGCATCGGGCTCTGTGCTGACAGCTCAGAGCCTGGAGCCTGTGTCAGATTCTGTGTCTCCCTCTCTCTCTGCCCCTCCCCCACTTGCACTCTGTCTCCCTCGGTCTCAAAAATAAATAAACGTTAAAAAAAATTAAAAAGAAATTATTTAAATTCATACTTTTAAATTAGAGTGGCTTTTAGGATATTGTCACAAATTCTTTAGGCCTATCTATCAATGTATGAAATACTCACAGAGGTACATAGGCCATAAACGTGCAGCCCGGTGAATTGTTACACAGCAGCTACCACCCAAATTAAAACGAAAAGAACGACATTACTAGGACCCCAGGAGTTACCCTTGGTGACCGAGAAGAGGCCACTGCTTCACCACTGCCTTGACTCCAAGACCTGATTAGCTCCTAGAAACTCACCTTCGATTATTTTTGCCTACTCTGAAAATGATGGATTTCGTCATTGCCCTATGTATTGTTTAGAACATTTGAGAGTCTTCTGTTGTTGTGCATGGCGGTAGCTGGCTCACTCTCATCGCTTTGTGATGCCCCATCGTGCACTGCTAACATTCAGTGACTCGCTTGTTTTGCTGTGGCTCTTAGGAGCAGCACTGCGGTAAACAGTCATACGTATACGTACGTATTTCCAGTGGGCCTGTGCTGCTCACAGATGCTCATGTTCTGCATGGGTATAATCTAGGGCACACGTGGGGCAGCCTTAGCACTCGGAGACTAGTAGAGAGGCCGACATATGAAGCCCCTTAGCACTTTCCCATCTCCCTGATAATAGTCAGCTAATAAATCTTTTTTTTTTTAATTTTTTTAAAATGTTTTATTTATTTTTGAAAGAGAGAGAGAGACAGAACATGAATGGGCGAGGGACAGAGAGAGAGGGAGACACAGAATCCAAAGTAGGCTCCAGGCTCTGAGCTGTCAGCACAGAGCCTGACGTGGGGCCTGAACTCACGGACCGTAGATCATGACCTGAGCTGAAGCCGGACGCTCAACCGACTGAGCCACCCAGGCGCCCCACCTAACAAATCTTTGACAGGGTAAACAACGCTGTCGGTTCCCAAGAGATAAAACCCAAGTAGTCCTTTCTTTTTTCTTTCTTTGAAAGCTAAGTAGAGTGGGATACCTGTCTGCATCCTAAGCTGGGTCACCTTAGAGCCCTGCTCCCAGAGCCTCGTGGGCCGAATGGCCTTAGCTCCTGGCTGTGAAATGCCCCTTCTCATGGACATCTCGCCCGTCAATGCTGCCACTTCTCTGTCAGCCTTGGGGACGGCCCTCCTGTGGTCTGCAGCACAGCAAAGCCCAGCTGACCACATGAGCACGATTCCACCGAAGAATCAGGATAGCAGAAGGGACCCCAGCCCAGAGGGCGCCCATCGTAGTTTGCTGTAGAAGACCTGGTCACCGCCCTTCCGCCTGAGCAGCCTCTGCTGCCAGTGGACTGTCTCACGCTCATCACGAGGTGGTCCCCCTCCTGTCCCACGCGTCTGTGAGGGTCAGCTCCGCAGCCCTGCCACCACTTATGATACCTACATAGGACGCCCTCACGGACAGTGGGGGGAAGGCTTCCATTCTCTCAGGAAGCAGCATTTACAGTGGACTCAGAGCCAGCAGGTGTAGCGGACCTCTATCCCAAACGGTGGCCTGGATGAGGATTCTCCTCATCAGGGTTGGCAGCGCTCGGCCCACGTAGAGATGAATAACACACCATCAGCACCCGGGTAGGGTGGTACTGGGTGCTGTGCCGGGCAAGCCGGGTGCAACCCCCCTTCCTGGGTTGGCCCCTGGCAGGAGTGAGGAAGATGGGCACCCGGGCAGCGTGAGTGGGATGCGAAGCTCTCCGTGGCCGGAGCATCATTTGGGTGGCATTGCCTTCGCTACCAGGCTTTTCCCGGGGGACCTGACGTTCCATCCAGTCCTGCCTGGTGTCGTCCTTTTGTCTCAGAGTGGGGAGTGGCAGCGGAAGAGGTGCGGAGTAAGACGCTTGCGTTTGTTCGGAGGAAGTTTGGTACAGATGGCATTCACCACACGTTCTTTTTGTCTTTTGTAACAAAAAGGTTCCGTTGTCACATACGGTGGACAGTGAAGATGAGGAAAATATTTCTGAGCAAGATGAGTTTCCAGGCTCACCTCATACACCACGGCGTACACAAGAAATAGGTAAAAAAAAAAAAAACAAAAATCAAAAAAAACCATTTTGTGGCAATAAATATTGGTTAATGTTTCGAACCTAGAGCCACTGCACCCCTATACCATACTTCTGTGATTCTAAGTAGGAATGTTCAGAGTTTTGTTTTCACTGGAGATGCGTTATTCCTTGGCCGGTGGCCTGGGTGTTAGGTTGTCTTGAACGTACAAGGTGCTCACTTTGGAGTCCGTTCTGTCCTGTCAGTTCTGTTGGCCGTGAGCGGACAGACGCGGGGGAGGAGAAGGTTGAGAAGGGCGCTGAGGGGGGCTGCAGAGGCAGCACAGTGCTGAAGAGCAGTTACCGCTGCGGCTCGAGAAGGTGGCAGGCACAATAGGCTTCGTTAGGCCGGACTCCAAAGGACAAGGTGGGATTTTGTCCCATGCCCCAGTCTAGGCTGCCCCAGGCCATCTGATGGAAAGTTTAGTTACGAATAGTGGGTCAATATTGTTCAAGTGCTGGTAATTGTAATGAACCAGGAAATCGATTTACAGTCCTTTGTGTATCTTTAAGCACTTTTGTCTGTCTTTCTGAATTCTATTAGTTCTAATTTATTTTCATCCAGTTATTTCTGCTCTGTAAATTGACTGTAGAAAGCTAAGAACAACCGACTTTTCACTACAACAAAGGGTGCGGGCACCCTAGGGCATAAGATTACCTTCCTCAGGAAGTACCTTAATCACAAATGTGTATTTGTAAATTAAAAGTGATTACTGGGCAAGACTTGCTTTCCTCTGTATCACCGAGGCAGTTTGCTTCAAAGAACAACTATTTGACCGGTCAGATGCTACTTGCAGGCAGAGGGGAGTCAAGCCTCAGCACCTTTGGGTGGCACATGTAGAGAGAAGAGGGGATGGGGTGGTGTTGGAAAGGTAGGGGCGGCTCAGAGTCACTCCGAGGAGTTTGGCCTCGGTTCTGCAACCATGTGAGCCAAGGGGGTGCTCCGGAATTAACAGGATAAGGAGAAAAGCAGGTGGGTCAGGCCCCCTGCCTTGCGGGGGGAGGGGGGGGGGGGGGGACACTTGTTCATCTCATCGGTAGAAGCCAGGCTCCTGTGATCATGCTCTGGTGAGTTGTCACATGTCTTTACCTGCTTTTAAAACGTTTCCCTCTCCATCTCTCTTCTTTTAATCAGATGGCAAACCTTCGGTTCTGAATTTAACGGTAAGATTCATTTCTTTTTTTTTTTTTTTTTTTAATTCTTAATGTTTATTTGTTATTGAGAGAGAGAGAGAGACAGAGCTTGAGCATGGGAGGGGCAGAGAGACAGGAGAAGACACAGAAGGATTCATTTTTTAAAAACCAGTTTTCTCAATAAATAGAATTTCCACCATAATTTTAAACAACTTTTGTGATTTGTAGGGGGGATAGCTTCCCTTACGAGTCCTTTCCCATTAAATGTTTTTTTTAAATACTTTTGAAACCTGAAGAAACTCCTATTTTCCATAGTTTAAAAATGAATGTAACATTTTGAGAGGTTAGGAATGAATAGATGATAACAAATTTGCAAGCATGGAAATAGGGTTTTGTTTTTTCTTTTTTACAAACATGGAAATAGTTTTAACTTAGGTTTAAATCCTCCGATGCCATAGGAATGTAAAAACTAAAGATTTCTCAGTAGAGTTCATTTTATAACCTTATCTACTTTTTCGGCAGAAATTAGAAACTTAATATCAGATCGACGTGTATTGGAAAAATGAGCAAAAGGTCAAAGCCTTCCCTTTCCTCTAAATTTTGGGCCAAAAAGGAAGATCCTACACTTTTCTCAGCACTTTGGAAATGCGCTTCTCTGCAGCCAGTGGGATCTTTTTGCTTTTCCCAAGGAAGAAGAACCCAGTTAGAGTGCCCTCTAACTGGTCGGCACCCACAGCCCCATCTTGTGTTTCCAAACTTGAACTGACAGCCTGTCCCTCGTGAGACCTACATGTGAAAACATGGTGACTGAACTCACGGGGGAGAGTCGGGAAGAAAGCCCGAACAGGACCTCCTTTACTGCCTCCTAGGAGGCACCAGGAGGGGAAGACCCTTAAGGTTTAAGATGCAGCTAAAAGAAACAATGGATATTAGAGTTTCTAAAGCTGCAGCAGGCTACAAACTCCAGGAGCCGAAGTGCAGGGAAAGAAGCGTATTTAATTATGTGATAGACAAAAACCCAGCTGCTCATGCCAGTCTGTTTTTAGGAGATGCTAAGTACTCTTAATTCAGTACTGTGTTTCCTTCCCTAGGATGAAAAACCACCATTATGTGAAAAGCCTCCACCGTCCCCAGGTATTTGCCTTTTAAATTTAATTATGGTGAACACCTTATTATTGTAGAGGTTACCCAGAATCTTGTCTAAAATAAAAGTCACTTCTTTCCCCTATACAAGCTGTTGCTTCTGTCCCATTACTGTGTTTGGGAAGAGGAGGCACCTGTTGATCTTCCACCTGTGCCCTAAAAGAGAGGGTCCAAGTGTTCAGACGTTGAATGGTGGGTGGATGTCGCCTGGGGATGTGCTCAGGCACTGGGAGGCCAGTGTTTGCAAATCAGGGCCACTTTGTGTCCCCGCCGCCTCCCAGGGCAAGGCACAGGCCGGGAAGCCGCCACCTTTTCTAGCTGACCTTTCCTGGCATGTTTTCAGCTGTAGTCTCCATCTGCCATCCAGTCTCCAATGTTTTATTTCTGAGATGCCTCCGAGTTGCCCTCTTGTTTTCAGTGCACCTGCAGAGTTACTCATTTCTTAGACTTCCTTTCATGTTCTAGCGACTGGATATGCATGTATCAGGGGTCAGGGAGGCTATCTGGAGCCACCAGTCCTTCCGCTAGCCCTTGCCTGCCCCCTGGGGTGTGTGCCAAGCCACAGTCTGGAGCCACCGGCCCTCCCACTCTGGTCGCCCCACCTCCAACTCCGCTTCTGTCTCTAGCCTCTCTCCATTCAGAGGCATGCCCTGGGCCAGGGAGCACATTGCAGTCCTTAACCTCCTGTGACCTCCGTGAGCATCTCTCTGCACGGAACGTTGCTCTGTGTTCTCCCCCAATCTCTCTTGCTACTCCTTCTTAAAATCCTTCGTGACCTCTGGCTTCTCCTCTCCCTGGTGCCCACAGGCTGGTGGCTCCTCCGTCTCTCCAGCTGAGTCCGCCTTCAGAGTGGGGCTGTGTCCTAAACTGAGCTTGACTTAACCGATGCATCTGTGTTCTTGTCGGGCTGAGTGTCTTTCAAGCCGCAGGTCTTGGTAGCCCTCCTTGATTTGCCCTCACTGCCCACACCTGGTCAGCTCTGGGCCTGTCCCTCTCTCGTATGTCCCTTCCTCTCTGCCCTCGCTCTGGGGCCCTCTGGCCTCCCTGCCTCTGGACTGGACCTCATTCCTGTTCACTTTCTTCACTGCTGGCCCCAGAGGCTCATGTGAGAATAGAGCCTCTTCTTTTTCACACCTCTGCCTAAAAACCTTTTCTGGCTCCTGGCAGCCTGCAGGACAGAACCCCTACTTTACACATTATGATATGCAAGGGCCCCCCTCGGCTCCTGCCTCTCTCCCTGTGGCTTACTGTGGCCTCAACAGAACACCCACTCTTTCTTGTATACGCCGTTCTCTTTGCAGGGACTGAAGAACACAGTGTGAGGCTGGATGTGAAGAAGTGACTCACATGGTTTTGGAGATAAAGTCTCTTATAATTTTGATGTAAAATTGTAAAAACCAATATTTAAAAAAACTTTTTCCCTGTACCTTTCCAGATATAACCGGTAGAGCACGGCAGAGATGTTTAGAAATAACCAAAGAGAAGTTCCAGGAAATAAAAGAAGAAAACTTGCATCTGAGCAATGCAAATCAAACCCTTACTCTTGAACTTAACACAGTAAAACAAGCATTGAAAGAACTACAGTTAAAACTGAAAAGAACAGAAAAAGAAAATCGGAAGTTGAAAGAGGCTAAGAAAGCATCCTCTCAGGAAGGTGGGGGTATCTACACTGTTCTTTTATTAAAGGAATAAACAAGAATTCACTTATTTTCTCATTTATTTGAAAGTTACTATTTTCTGTTGTAATATTCGCTGATGTTAATGTTTTTATTGTATTATAATATTTAGGGTTCTTTTTTTTAAGTTTATTTATTTTGAAAGAGAGAAGAGAGAGAAACAGCACGTGAGCTGGGGAGGGGCAGACAGAGAGAGAATCCCGAGCAGGCTCTGCAACTGTCATCACAGAGCCCAATGCAGGGCTCGAACTCACAACTGTGAGATCATGATCTGAGGCAAGATCAAGAGTTGGACTGAGCCAGGGGCACCTGGGTGGCTCAGTTGGTTAAGCGTCCAATGTTGGCTCAAGTCATGATCTCACAGTTCAAGAGTTCGAGCCCCGCATCAGGCTCTGTGCTGACAGCTCAGATTCTGTCACAGATCCTGTGTCTCCCTCTCTCTTTGCCCCTCCCCTGCTTGTGCTCTGTCTCTCTCTCTCTTTCTCTCAAAAATAAATAAATGTTAAAAAAAAAACAGATTTGGACTGAGCCACCCAGGCATTCCCTGAGGCATATATTTATTTCTACAGCTTTATATTATCTGTGCTGTTACTTTGTGGAATCTATTTTCTTTTATTTTCTTTTTTTTTTCTTTTTGTTTTGTTTTTTGAGAGAGAGAGAGAGAGAGAGAGCAAGAGAGCGTGAGCAGGAGCAGGGGCAAAGAGAGGGAGAGAATCTTCAGGGCTTGATCTCATGAATGTCATATCTTGTCCCGACTGAAAATTAAAAGTTGAATGCTCAACCAGCTAAGCCACCCAAGCACCCCTGGAATCTCTTTTCTGTTATGCTTTCTAAAAGGATATTGCTATTCTATGGGAAGGTTATTAGTTCTAATAAATTTTACATTTATTTTATGTATATCATTTGAAACAATGACTTTTGCTGTCTATAGTTTTCATTTTACTTTAATTATACATGCATAAACTTCCAAAACACCATTGACTCTTCAGTGTTAAAAAAACCCTGTAACTTTTATTCATTAATACCTATATATCTGTCCTCCACTGCCTCTTGTGAGCCTAAAGAGAAAAAAGAGCAGGTGATTGTAATTTATATAAAATCTTGATCAATTTGATGTAAGTTCTTCTAATATTAAATTCTTTTTTTTTCCCCATAGTCGCTGCACCTGAACTACTTTGTCTAAGGAAACAGGCTCAAGAATTAGTGGATGAAAATGATGGGTTGAAAATGACTGTCCATCGTTTGAATGTAGAACTGAGTAGATATCAGACAAAATTCAGGCATTTATCCAAGGAAGAGGTAATGTTTTCAATTTTAAAATATCAGTTTTCTGATTTTTTATTTTTCAGCCTTTGCTGTTGAATTGCTTTCCATTCTTGAAGGGTTCATTTTTATTTTTTTTTTAATGTTTATTTATTCCTGAGACAGAGACAGAGCGTGAACAGGGGAGGGACAGAGAGAGACACACACACACACACACACACACACACACACACACACACACAGAATCTGAAACAGGCCCCAGGCTCTGAGCTGTCAGCACAGAGCCTGATGCGGGGCTCGAACCCATGAACTGTAAGATCAAGACCTGAGCCGAAGTCGGACACTTAACCGACTAAGCCACACAGGTGCCCCAAAGGGTTCATATTTATTATTATTTGGTGTAAAATGGCACATCCAAAGCATAGTCTTTTGGGGGACCTTTCTATGTCCTCCCTTCTACCCTTCCTTCCCCTCCCCTTTTCTCAAAACAAAAAGCCATAAAGGTTCTTTGTAAAGAAAATTTGGGGGGCGCCTGGGTGGCGCAGTCGGTTAAGCGGCCGACTTCAGCCAGGTCACGATCTCGCGGTCCGTGAGTTCGAGCCCCGCGTCGGGCTCTGGGCTGATGGCTCGGAGCCTGGAGCCTGTTTCCGATTCTGTGTCTCCCTCTCTCGCTGCCCCTCCCCCGTTCATGCTCTGTCTCTCTCTGTCCCAAAAATAAATAAATAAACGTTGAAAAAAAATTTAAAAAAAAAAAGAAAATTTGGGGACAAATTTAAATACAAAAGTAAATAAAGGAGTAAAAGTCCTTGTCTTCAGCTCCATTCTCAGTCCTGTTCCTCCAGGGTATAGCTGTTGTCTCTTGGTGTACAAACTTTGGAAAGAAAGCAGACTAGTTTTCACAGGTCCCCCAAATCACCTGGCTCTCATAGCCAATGGGACTTGGGCTCATGATTCCCACAGGACTAGCAAGCAAAGCAGCAGTTCTGAAATAGGGATGGTGCACACAGGTGCGGCTACTCACCGGGCTCAGCACAGGGGGAGCAGGCAAATCACCCACCTCCCACTTTTCCCTGGAAGGGGTTTGACCTCATACTTTCCCAGCTGCTGCCTGGGGTCTGGCTTCCAATCAGCCTGCATCTGGGTGCTAAATACAGCCTTCCCTTTTGGGAAATTAATGAGTCTTGGTATGCCCTCAACTACTGGGAGCCACTAAGAACAAAGACAGTGGCTTGGACAATCACAGAGTTTTGAGAGGCAACCAGGAGCTCAGGCCAGGCTGATTGATGAGGCTCGTCTCTTATACCGGACCAGTCTGTCAAAACTGGGAGAGGTAGGCTGTTTTTCCTAATGTACAGAAACCAACACAGAGAGTCCAGGAAGATGCAGGAAAAAGGGAGTATGTTCCAAACAAAAAGATCAGATACTGATTTTAATGAAGTACAGGTAAGTGATTTACTCAGTAGTTCAAAATAACAGTGATAAAGATGCTCACTGAGGTCCAGAGAGCATGAACAAAGTGAGCATTTCAACGAAGAAATAGAAAAAAATGTAGAAGTACCAGACAGAAAGCATAGAGCTGAAGACTACAATAACTGAACCAAAAAATTCAATAGAGGGGTTCAACAACAAACTAGAGCAAGTGGAAGAAAGAATCAGTGAGGCTGAAGACATGGCAGCATAATTCATCCTATCAGAGAAGCAAAAAGAAAATGAAAAAGAATGATGGGACCCTATCAGGTGGATTACAGGGGTTCCAGAAGGAGGAGAGAGAGAAAGGGACAGAAAGCTTATTTAAATAATGGCTGAAAACTTCCCTAACCTGGGGAGAGAAACAGACCTCCAGATCTAGGAAGTTCAGAGAGTTCCAAATAAGAAGAACCCAAAGACACCCACTCAAAACACATTATAATTAATCTGTCAAAAGTTAAAGACAAGGAAAGAATCTTAAAAACAGCAGAGAGAAAAATAACTTATGACACACAAGGGAACTCCCATAAGAATATCAGCAGATGTTTCAGCAGAAACTTTGCAGGCCAGGAGGGTGTAGCACAGTGTATTCAAAAACAAAACAAAACAAAAACTGCCAACCAAGAATACTCTACCTGACAAAGCTGGACAAAGAGTTTTCCAGACAAGCATAAGCTTAAGGAGTCCATCACCACTAAACTGGCCTTAAACATACTGTTCTAAGCTAAAATAAAGAGGCAACTTAGTAATAAGAAAACACATAAAAGAACTAATAATTGAATTCAGTAAATTTGCAAAATCAATACAAAAATATAGAAAAAACAGCTGTGTTTCTAGACACTAACAACAAAGTATTGGGAAGAGGAATTAAGGGGGAAAATCCCATTTATAATAGCATCAAAAATAATAAAATGCTTTGGAATAAATTTACAAAGGAGGTGAAAGATAAAACCCAAAACCATAAAACATACAGATGAAAGAAATTAAAGTCACAAATAAATGGAAAGATTTTCTGTGCTTATAGATTGGAAGAATTAATAGTTAAAATGTCCATACTAGCCAAAGTGATCTACAGATTCAATGCAGTACCTTTCAAAATTCTGATGGCATTTTTCACAGAAATAGATGGCATTATTTCACAGAAATAAAATTTGTGTGGAATCACAAAAGACCCTCAATAGCCAAAGCAGTCTTGAGAAAGAAGAACAAAATCTGGAGACATCACACCTCCTGATTTTAAGCTACTACAAAGCCATAGTAACCAAAACAGTATGGTATTGGCATAAAAACAAACACACAGACTAATGGAACAGAACTGAGGGCCTAGAAATAAACCCATGTATATATGCTCAGTTTATTTTTGACAAAGGAGCCAAGAATATGCTATGAGGAAAGGACATTCTCTTCGATAAATGATTGGAAAAACCAGATGTCCACATCCAAAAGAATGAAACTGGGCCCCTAGCTTACACCACACCCCAAAATCAACTCAAAATAAATTAAGGACTTGAGCATAAGACCTGAAATCATAAAACTCCTTGACATCAGTCTTGGTGATGGTTTTTTGGATTTGACGCCCAAAACAAAAATAAACCAGTGAGGCTACATCAAACTTGTCAGCAAAGGAAACCATCAACAAAATGAAAAGGCAGCCTATGGAACGAGAAAATGTTTGCAAACCACATATCCAATAAAGGATTAATGCCCCCCCAATACAAGGAATTCCTACAGCTCAACAGCACAAAAATAAATAATTTAAAAACGAGCAAAGGACCTCAATAGCCATTTTTCCAAAGAAGAGCTACAAGTAACCCACAGTGCTCAGCACCACTCACCAGCAGTGAAATGCAAAGTAAAGTCCTAATGAACTGTCATCTCACCTGTTAGCATGTCTATTATTAAAAAGACAAGAGACAGCAAGTGTGAGGTGTGGAAAAAAGGGAACCCTCATGCACTGTCAGAAGTTAATTTGTGCAGCCACTGTGGAGGACAGTATGGAAGTTCCTCAAGAAACTAAAAATAGAGTCCCTATATGATTCAGCAATTCCACTTCTGGGTATATGTCCAAAGGCAACAAGGTCACTGTCTTGAAGAGATGTCTGTGCTTTGATGTTTGTTGAAGCATTGTTCACAACAGCCAAGATATGGACACAGCCTACGTGTCTCCACGGATGAATGGATAAAGAAAATGTAATGTATATGCAAAAATGTGTGTGTATGTGAGAGAGAGAAAGAGAGAGATCTATATATCTCACTCTTGATTTGGGCTCAGGTCATGATTCCTGGGTCATGGGATGGAACCCTGTGCTAGCTCCACCCTGTGCATGAGGCCTGCTTGGGATTCTCTCTCCCCCCCTCTCTCTCCCTCTGCCCCCTCCCTCACTCATGCTCGCTCTCTCTCTCTCTCTCTCTCAAAATACAATACAATATCATGGTGGAATATTAGTCAGCATTACAAGAGAAGGTAGTGCTGCTCTTTGCAACAACATAGATGAACATGGAGAGCATTCTGCTAAGTGAATTAAGACAGACAAATACCGCATAGTATGACTTCTGTGTGGAATCTTAAAAAAAAAAAAAAAAGGCAGGTCAAACTTAACAGAAACAGTAGAGTGGTGGTTGCCATGGGCTGGGGGCTGGAGGAAATGGGAGAGGCTGGGGTATAATCTTTCAGCTATAAGACGAGTAAGATCTAAGGATTAATGGATAACATGATGATTATAGTTGATAACGCTGTGTTGTATAACTGAAATTTGTTAAGAGAATAGAACTAGTGTTTTCCTTTTAAAAAAAGGTAAATACATGAGTTGATGGGTGTGTAATTAGCTTGGTGATGGGAATGCTTTCACAATGTAGGCATACAGAAAGGAGAAAGCAGACTCGTTTTTTCTTTAAAAGAGGGATTACAGAATTCGATAAACTCACTGAGCAGAGCACTGTGTTAGATGCCGTGAGGAGCAAAAAGGATCCAGAAGGTCAGGTCCTTGCCCTTAGAGAATAGCGCACGTGAGGGGTGTGTGGGGGCGGGTTGGGGGTTCTGACATGTCAGGATGTGCAGCTGACTGTCCCCTGCTGGGATCAGGATAGGAAGCCAGAGAGGACACCTGTTCTCATGTGGTTCCTGAGAATTCAGGGCAGCTCCACAAGCTTCTGATTTTGTTTGTTAATTTTTTTTTTAATTTTTTTTTTCAACGTTTATTTATTTTTGGGACAGAGAGAGACAGAGCATGAACGGGCGAGGGGCAGAGAGAGAGGGAGACACAGAATCGGAAACAGGCTCCAGGCTCCGAGCCGTCAGCCCAGAGCCTGACGCGGGGCTCGAACTCACGGACCGCGAGATCGTGACCTGGCTGAAGTCGGACGCTCAACCGACTGCGCCACCCAGGCGCCCCAAGTTAATTTTTTTTTTAATGTTTATGTATTTTTGAGAGAGAGAGAGCACAGGGGAAGGGCAGGGAGGGAAGAGATGGAGAATCCCAAGCAGGCTCTGCACTGACAGCCCAGAGCCCAATGCAGGGCTTGAACCCACAAACTGTGAGATCATGACCTGAGCCGAGGTCGGGCACTTAACCCAGGTGCCCTGGTTTTCTTTTTAAAGTAAGACTTAAGTTTACATTTTGCAATAACAGCTTTGAGATTCACATACTCACCAGTTCACCCATATAAAGTGTACAATTCAGGGGTACCTGGCTGGCTCAGTCTTGAGCATGCAGCTCTTGATCTTAGGATTGTAAGTTCAAGCCCCATGTGGGGTATAGAGATTACTTAAAAATGAAATCTTTTTAAAAAATGAAGTGTACAAGTCAGTGATTATTGTAGCATCTTTGCAGGATCATGCAACAATCACTACAGTCAATTTTAGGGCACGTTCGTCACAACAAGAAATTTCATACCTGTTAGCAGTCACTCCCCATTTCCCCCACCACCTGCACTGGCCCCTGCAACTACTAAT
Organism: Herpailurus yagouaroundi; assembly: GCF_014898765.1. Lineage (NCBI taxonomy): Eukaryota > Metazoa > Chordata > Mammalia > Carnivora > Felidae > Herpailurus > Herpailurus yagouaroundi. The sequence goes on from NW_024412425.1 coordinate 6,398,507, forward strand.
GTACTTTCTGTGTCTATGGATTTGCCTGTTGTGAGCATTTCATATAAACGAAATCATACAACATGTGATCTTTCTTGACTGACTTCTTTCACATAGCATAATGTTAACTCACGCATGCACTCGAACCTGAGTGGGGGAGGGGCAGAGAGAAAGGGAGAGAGAGAGAGAGAGAGAGAGAGAGAGAGAGAGAGAGAGAATCCCAAGCAGGCTCCACCCTGTCAGCTTAGAGCCCAAGACAGGGCTTGAACTCACGAACTGTGAGACCATGACCTGAGCCGAAATCAAGAGTTGGATGCTTAATTGACTGAGCCACCCAGGCACTCCCCCCGCTGATTTCCTGACTTTTATGATGTTACTGCGGTTGAGTAAATGAATGTTTGCTGGCAGGAAATATACACTGAAGTATTTAGAGGAAAAGGGGCATTGTATCTGCAAATGTCTCTCAAACATTTCAGAAAAAAAGTAGTCATATATACATACATGCACGTATGTATGCATGTGCATGCATAGATGCTGATGCCCGGTCTAGAATAAGAATATCTAAGGCTTATTTGCAATAACATGGATGGAGCTAAGGAGTATAATGCTAAGCGAAATAAGTCAGTCAGCGAAAGACAAATACTATATGATCTCACTCATGCGGAATTTAAGAGACAAATGAGCAAAGGAAAAAAAAAAGAGAGAGGCAAACCGAGAAACAGATACTTAACTACAGAGAAGAAACTGATGGTTACCAGAGGGAAGGGGGTGGGGTGGGGGCAGGGGGAGATAGGTGATGGGGACTAAGGAGGGCACTTGTGATGAGCACCGGGTGTTGGTGTGGAAGTGCTGAATCACTATGTTGTACACCTGAAACTACTGTGAAACTGTATGTTATCTATACTAGAATTGAAATTTAAAACTTAATTTTAAAAAAAAAGCATATCTAAGGCTTGAAATATCAGAGGAAGTGTAGTTTAATTTGCCTTCACCATGTGCTTTGCTCTTAGACTTTAAATATCGATGGCCTCCCATCAAAGGGTCCAACACCACCCTGGTTGGTAAGTGAGAGTTATTTCATTTCAAGCCCACGCCTTCTGGGCTATAATTGAATAGATGTTAAAAACCATTCCAAATTAAGTAGATTTTCTTACCTTTTTAAAAACGTGCTGGTTGTGTTCAGATGTAAGACCTATGATAACCTTCTTTTTTCCATTGTGTTCAGTTGGATACAAAGTACCTGTCACCCTTGTTACTGGCATATGAAGACAGGATGAAAGAGAAGGAGGAGCTCAATGCCACCCTGCAGGTAGGCTGGCCTCAGGACAAGGTTTATAAAAAATAAGAGCACTTCCAACTTTGAAGACACATTTTGAAGATAGGTATGCCCAACATCTCCTGGGTACTCAGATGTTGGAAGGAGAAAGAAAAGGGAGGAAGGAGTGTAGTGGTGCAGGTGGGGGGGGAGGGGAGGAAGGAAGAGAAAGAAAGAGGGAGGGAGGGATCAGTGGGGCCGGAGGGGTGCGCGGGGGTAGGTGAGCGGGGCGTGGAGGGATGGGATGGTGCCGCATCCATCGGAAGCCCGGATTCCCAGGCCGGCAGCCCCGGGTGGGCCGGGCTCCGGGTGTGCAGAGAAGACAGCAAGCAGGGGCCGCTCCTTTCCTGGCACTCTGCGGCTGCACGCTCCACTGCGGAGGGACATTGGGCAGACATGGGAAGAGTAGGCCAGAGATATTTTAGGCCAACTCAGATGCTTCTTAGCTCTCTGAAGAGCTGACCCCAGAGAAATCCAGTGGCGGTGGTGGTAGTGGTGAGGAAGCCAGGCGTTTGCTCATTTCTGCCTTGTTCAACTCTGTGTGGTGGGAAGGGCCTCCGACAGCAGACCCCGTTCTCATTACACAGGCGGCCAAGGCTACGTGGCTGTTATAGGTATAGGTCCCATCCTCTCTGTGTGTTCATTTAAGTGACCAAAGACATGTCTGGAATTGGAAGTATCCAGAGAGAAGAGTTTGGGTGTTCTGGACTCTCTGGCTGGGAGGGTCTGTTAAGTCACCCAGCCTTCCTTGTTATCCTGTCCCATGTACAATGGTCCACGTAATACGGTTTTGAGCCTTTTCTTCTAGACTTCCTGTTGGACACTTAATTTTGTAAGAGGATGAATTAATCTTTTTTTTTTTTTTTTTTTTTTTTATATAGAGAGAGAGAGAGCAAGCACACACACTCATGAGCGGGGTGGGCAGAGAAAGAGGGAGAAAGAGAATCCCCAGCAGGCTCTGACCTCCCAGAGCAGAGCCTTGCGTGGGGGCTCAATCTCACAAACCCTGAGATCTTGACCTGAGCCGAAATGAAGAGAAGCTTAACCAACCGAGCCACTCAGTGCCCCAGGGGTGAATTAATCTTATACTAATTAACTATCAAGCCAAACAATTAACAAAATTAATTTGGTGCTCCTTCTAAAACAGGGGTGTGGAAATAATCTTTGTACATAGACATTTAGTAAATACTCTAGGCTTTGCAGGCCCTGTGGCCTCTGTCAGCAACTCTTCAGCTCTGCTGGGAAGGATGAAAACAGCTATAGACGAAGTACAAATGAATGAGTGTGGCTGTGTTCCAGTAAAACTTTATTTGCAAAACAAGCACCTGGCTTGGGGGCTTTAGTTTGCCTGAGCCCTGTTCTATAAAAGAGCTGTCAGCCATTGGGGAGTGTGTTTGGGCAGAAAGGTAAAAAAGAAGCTACGTGGCATGGTTAGGTTAAATGGGTATAAGGCATAAATGCTAATAGCTGAGAGAAGAATACACACTGGCATCTGAGGTTGTCTCGTGCTGAAGGACGCACAAGACACTGAAGCTGACTGAGGGCTGGCTGAGAAAAGCAGCGACGGAGGAGGCCCAGCAAGAGTGCCAAGAACACAGGAGGCAAAAGCGGGCCCCACAGCAGTCCTTAGTTGGGCTAATGACGACGGATGGAGCTGTCCTCACTGATGGCTTCCTGTAGGAGAGGCTTTCTTGTGATCATAAAGGGCCAAAATTAGGAGAATCCAGGGGCACCTGGGTGGCTCAGTCGGTTGAGCATCCGACTTCAGCTCAGGTCATGATCTCATGGCTTGTGGGTTCGAGCCTCGCGTCGGGCTCTCTGCTGACAGCTCAGAACCTGCTTCGGATCCTCTGTCTCCCTCTCCCTCTACCCCTTCTCTACTTGCACGTGCGTTCTCTCTCTCTCTAAAAAAAATAAATAAACATTAAAAAAAAATTAGACTCCAACCCCTACCCTTTAATTCAGATGAAAAGTTCTTTCTTTTATCTAAAAATTTCCAGTTTATCCTCCAAAGTCTTTAAACAAAAGAAAAATTACAGTGTTCTTAGGTCTCTGCTTTTTTTCTTTCTTTTTTCTTTTTTATTTTTTTTGACCTGCCTTTATCTTTTCAACTTGTGGCACTCATAGGAAAATGTTATCAAATCAGGAACTGAGTGTTTAAAACCTGATGTTCTCTGTCCCTTGTACTCAGCATCGCGGTTGTGTCCTGCTTCCCACCAGACTGGGGAGCTCCCTGAGGGCAGGCACCTGGTGCTGCTACGAAGCTTAAGGCAGCTGTTGCTGAGACTTTGCTAGAAAGCCGCTGACCTTTGACTTGAGCCACAGCGACAGCACTAAGGCTGAGAAATAGCGCCATGTGTCTGTGTGTGTGTTACAGTGTATATACATTTGTATTTCAGGAGGAAATGAGGATGTTTAGGATGAGGGTCCAGGAAGTGGTGAAAGAAAACGAAGAATTGCATCAGGAGCTAAATAGAAGCAGTCCTGTTACCAGCAAGGAATGGCAAGTGTGTTTCTGGTATATTCTGCTAGCTCAAAAGAAAAGATGATAGGAATAAACTTTATTAAACCATCAGATACCTTTTCCTTTTTTTCACTAAAACATTTTCAGGGAGACTTTCTAAGAAATTAATAAGGCACAGTGAAAATGTGATCTATTCCATACTTGAATTTTAAAGATTACGTTTAAAATTCTAAATAGGCTTTTAAGGGGCGCCTGGGTGGCTCGATCGGTTGAGGCCGGGCTCTTGATTTTGGTTCGGGTCATGATTTCACGGTTCCGTGAGATCAAGCCCTGAGTCGGGTTCTGTGCAGACAGCACAGAGACTGCTTGGGGTTCTCTCCCTCTGTGTCTGCCACTCCCCTCTTCACGTGCGTGCACACGCTCTCTCGCTCTCTCAAAATAAACAAATAAACTTTAAAAACTAAAATAAAATTGAAATAGGTTTTTAAACCTGAAATCCATCTACTCTCTCTCCCTTTTTATGTTCCGATGTTATATTTCTCTAGGACAGTTTTCCCATTCCAAACCTGTCGAGCCACATCCTTTTTGCCCTCGTGACTGTTCCAGAGCTTTAGCACAGAAAGCTCAGGATGGGGCTGCTTACCACTAGCTCCCGTCTGGCCTGCCCTTTCCGTGGCCTTCCATTCCCTGACAACTGAGCGTTGCCTCACTCCGTCCTGCTACAGATGCTGCTGCCTCTCCCCAGAATGCCCCTCCTGCCTCTTACTTCATCCGTTAGGGCCCTGCTCAAATGGCCCTGATCAAATGATGCTGGTCAGCGCCTCTCCCTGGAGGCAGAATTCCTCAGTTGCTCCCTTGTCTCAGTTTCTGACACGGCCCTAAACATACACCCTGTCCTGGTACGTGCCATGCTGTGCCTACCTGTGTGTCTCCGTGTCGGGCTTACTGTGCTCGGTGAGCTCTCCGAGGGCAAGGCGATGTCCTGTTCATCAGCACAGTGGCAACAGAGGCCTAGCCAATGAATACATGAAAGTAGAGGTCTTAAAAAGTCTAAGGGCAATATCCAGGCAAGACTAAGAAAGCAAAAGCTATTCACGTTGATCTTTTTCTATGTTATACTTAGTAATTTTTAAACGTTTTAACATCACTGAAAAAAATTAAAGTACTTTCCGTATGTGATGTCCCAGAATTCGGAATAAGAGGCAACAGCATTGCTACCATCAGGTGGGTTCTCCCTGATGTGATGGTCACTGATGTGTCAGTCGGGTTTGGCCTGGGCAGCTGCTGGATCTTGGTGCACTGTGGTTTCCACTGTTGAACTTGGATTTTCTTCTGTCAGGGCTCCTAATGTGCCTCCCCTCAACCCTCCTTGAATAGCACCCTAGAAAGCAGGTCAGTTAAGACCGCTTGCAAGAGCCCTCGAGAGAACTGGGATGTCAGGTTCTTCCTCTGACCTCATACATAAATGCAAGTCAAACCTGGTTACTTCTCCTTAAAATCAAATACATAAACAGAAGAAAGACCCCACTTTCAAATCCACACGTGCACTTGGCCCTTGGCACCCTGCTCTGGTGTGGTGGTCTGTGCCATGGTTGGGGAGATGTTAGGTCTGTGCGGTGCCTGTTGAGACCCCCCCCCCCCCCCCCCATCTGGCCTCTCCCTTATTCTGAACTCATTGCCCTCCACCCTGGGGAGGGGTCCTGTGGGCAGATCTCCTGGCACTCCTGGGCACCCCTGGCACTCGTGCCCCCCCCCCCACCTCCCTGGCCGGGAGGATCCCTGTTCCTACACAGGTGCCCGGTACGGGACGTCCCCACCAGAGACTCGGGCACGCCAACTTCACGTGTCAGTAGAAACTGTCTCCTTATTTTCACGTAATTTCTCCATGAACTTCTGGGCCATAACTAAATTCTGCATTTCTTTTCCTGATGTCCTCTGACCAACTGGGATAGCTCATGTTTCACGGGCCTCAGTTTGCCTGTAAAATAGGAGGGGGTACTAAACTAAATCTGAGGTCTTAAATTTTTTTTTTTTTTTTAAGAAATAGGAGAATCCCTAATATTGAAACAAGAAAGAAAAGAAGGAATGGTGGAAGGGAAAGAAAGGAAGGAGGGAAGCAGGTAGGGAAAGAAAAGAGCGAAGGGAGGGAGGGAGGGAGGAAGAAGTCCCGAGAAAGTCCACAGTGGGGCTGGTCTGTCAGAGGCAGGACAGTTGTGGGGCCACAGCTGGGAGCTGGCGGGGAGGGGGGCTGGGACTCTGTCCCTCACAGACAGCAGGGCAGCTCCCTCCCATCATGGGTGCTGAGGAGCCAATGTGCAGCCACTGCTGGAGTGAGATCATTGCTATAGCTTGACTCTTTCCATCTTTTTTCTCTCCTTCCTCCACTTCCCTTTTTGAGCTTAAAGTGAAAACTTGAGATAATTTACTGGTTTACCATTTGCGTTCAATGGTAAACATTTAACCAGATTTCCGAGGCCCCCTTAGCTCATTCCGATTGGAATTTTCAATCATGAAGGTTGCGCTGGGCTGGGATTTACTTGGCACCCTCTGTAAGGGAAGGGTTTGCTCATGTGAGATTAAGGTTGGGGACTTTTAGTACTTAGTATGGTTTAAGAAACCAGCCAGAGGATTTTAACAAAGTCATCGTTTTGGGACAAATATGCTATTGATTACAAGTGAGTACTTCTCAATTAAAATGAGAACTTCTAGGGAGCCTGAGTGGCTCAGTCTGTTAAACGTCCTACTCTTGATTTCTGCTCAGGTCATGATCCCAGCATTGTGACATCGAGCCCCATGTTGGGCTCTATGCTGAGAGTGGATTCTGCTTGGGATTCTTTCTCTCCCTCTGCCCCTCTCCCCTGCTTGTGGGCTCTCTCTCGCTCTCTCTCTCTGTCTCAAATTAAAAAAACAAAAACAAAAAAAAAAAATGGAAACTTCCTAAATTCTTCCTCGGTTCTAATTACCTACTGGTTTCAAAATAATCCAGTGGGTTTTGGGATTGGAGGTTTATATAGATGAAACAAGATTGACCATTTGATAATTGTTCATAGTGGGTGTTGTGTACATGAGGGTTTATTATCTGTTTCTTTTCTACTTCTGTATATGTTTGAAATGTTACATTTTAAAAAGTTACTGAAGCAGTTCATAATCGAGACTTTATTACTGTCCTTTCCCAGTTTAATGTGAGTGGGAGGATTAACTGTGTTTGAAAGATGTTTAGTATTGAAACTTGTCCAGATAGTCATTACCTACAACACATTAGTGGCTTTCTTTTTTTTTTTTTTTTTTAATTTTTTTTTTTTTATGTTTTTATTTATTTTTGAGAGAGAGAGAGAGTGTGATCCGGGGAGGGGCCAAGAAGGAGACAAAAAATCTGAAGCAGTCTCCAGGCTCTGAACTGTCAGCACAGAGCCCAACGTGGGGCTCAAACTCATGAACCACGAGATCATGACCTGAGCCAAAGTCGAATGCTTAACTGACTGAGCCACCCAGATACCCCTTACTTGCTTTCTTTTAGACTCTGGAGTGTCTCTGTAATCATTCAGTACCTGAATAGCAGTATTTAATTTTGTAAATCAATTGTAGGCATCAGCTTCAGACTCACGCAGAACTGGTTTTAGAGGAAAACAAGTTGTTGATAGAGCAGTTGGAGATTCAGCAAAGAAAAGTCAAGGACATCCATCAGGAGCGTCTCCAGGAAGGTGAGCCATCTTTCCATCAAGTAATGATGATGCTGTGATATCACTGTTGTCTCATACTTGCACCGCCCCCCCTTCTGGTAGAGATCCCCTTCAAATTAAAAATGGGGGAAATCATGTTTTCTAGAATGTGTTGTTCTTTACTGAAATGCAGCTGTTTATGTTACAACATATCCAACCATTACCGCAGTGATTGCTTTCTCTTAGGCTCCGCAGTGTCCTTCCAGTTATTCTGTAAATCTTGTAAAGCAAATGTACATGACCCATTTAGAATCTGCAGAACTGGGTTTGGGGGTGCTAATGCCATTTGTAAGAGGGGAAAATCATGGGAGGTGAATATTTGAAACAATGCAAGGGTCTGTTCCTGAATATTTGTGACATGAGTAATAAGAACTCACTCACTCTCTGAATAGTTTCTGTGTGACCTTGCCCTTCGTCAGAGCTGTGGGCGCTGTGATAGACTGTATTTCCCTTTGATACCTTCTGTGAGCACCCCCTCTCTCCATGTGTCCCTCCCTGCTCCTAGGAGCCCCAGAGCATATGGCCTTGGACTTTGAAGTGGACCAGATTGAGTCATTTCTTCTACTTTGGTTAAACCCCAAATTTATGAGCACAAAAGGTAGTGGCGTGTTTCCCCCTGTGCTTTACTGATTTTTCTTTTCCAGGGAAGAATAACACAGGACAAGAGGGCAAAATACAAGCTGTCTTGCGTGAGCCAATGTAACCCCTCTCTTCTGTTTTCCCTAATGTTCCTGATTATTTTTTTTTTAAGTTTATTTATTTATTTATTTATTTATTTATTTATTTATTTAGAGAGTGGGGGGGGGGGAGGGGCAGAGAGAGAGGGAGAGAGAATCCCAAGCAGGCTCCACACTGCCAGTGTAGAGCCCAATGTGGGGCTCGAACTCACAAACTGAGATCATACCCAAACTGAAATCAAGAGCCGGATGCTTAACCGACTGAAAATGCTCCTGATTATTTAATGACTGCCCTTTCCACCCTAGTGCCCCCACTGCTTCGGACGCTGCTGGGTTGGCACACCATTTGTTTCCACGAGCCGGGTCATGTTTGAAAGCGACAGTGTCTGTCAGCACGTCCGATAGGCATTTCTTCCACAGGACTTCCCCTTCAACTCCACGTGGCACGGACATATGTGCCTTTCCTCTGGCATGATTTGGGGTGGAGGAAAGAGAAAGTCGTTGAGCCTCCTGTCTTTGTTTTCAAGACCAGAGATGGCAGGGAAAATTAATTTTGTATGCCCTGAGCTTAATTTCTTTAAATGTAGTGGATCTGAGCAAGTGTGGTGATTATTCTGGTCACAGAGAATAGGGTCAACCTTTAGGCCTGTCCGGTTTAGTCAGCTGCCTATCTTATCTTCCCATTTCCCAGAGGGAGCTATTCATTTTGACCAACTAACTTTTCACAGAGTACAAGGATTTAAAGTTTTATGCTCTAAGACTTCTAAGTGCCGGTTCCAACAGCTGTCTGGGAAGTATCTTATCATTATGTACTACGGTGTTGCTCAGGCTGAAAATATTTATGATTTCCTTTAGATACAGGACAGAAAACATAACTTAATGAGGAAAGGGAAGAAAAGCAATACATTCAGTCTGTACTTGGGCCATATTTGATGTCTCTACTTGAAAATCTTGCACTTTCAGGGACAATATCGATGTGTGTCTGTGCTTGCGTATCTGTGTGTGACTTAAGGCTTCAGTCTTTGGAAAGTCAGTTCCTTGAAGGCTAAAATCATGTTTTGTTTAACATCACATGTTATCAACTATGATATCAACAAATTGAACATGCTAAAAAATAATAATAAATAGAGCCCCAGTAGGGAAATGTATGTTTAGGGAACATTTAATATAGGGACAGTAATTTCTAAGTACAAGGCCTTTGGTATTAATTTCTAAATCCCCAAAAGATTTTTTCAAGATCATTTTTTATGAGCTGGCTCTCCTTGGTATTACCTAGTAATCAAGAATCCTGTTTTCCTAAGTCTTCTGTACCAAGTCTTTATTCATCTCATTTTTCAGTTTCTAAGCTGACAAAACAACTCATGCTTCTGGAGACTAAAACCCAGAGCCAGGAAAAGGAGCTAACTCAAAACAAGGAGCAAATGGAAATTTTGCGTACCGAATGCCAGGAACTAAAAACACGCTTGGATGGCAAAATCGCAATGAACGTCCATGCTTCGATTGTAAACGAATTAAAAAGGTAAGGACACAGGGTCTTTTCATTTTCACAAGTGTGAGCGTGTCACCGTGCGTGTGGTTTTAGGCGGAGAGGAGAGGGGTCACACTGTCTTCTTCTGAGTCTATTAGCTGCACCAACACAGGTGTCCGGGACTGAGAATGGTAAATCTTTCATTATTAAAGTACGCTATGCCTGTCCTTGAGGGCTGCCATCTGCAGAGTGTGAGTGTGTGTGTGTGTGTGCGCGTGTGTGTGCACGTCCGTGATTTCTGTTCCCCCTACTGTTCCAGCCTTTATTGGTTCTGGACCCAAAGGTAATTTAAAGTAGTAGAACAGAAAACCTGGATATCCAGTAATAGGGAACTGGTTCAATTAAAGGATACAAGCATAAAATGCTATTTATTTGTTTGTTTGTTTTGAGAGGGAGAGAAAGAGCACGAGCAAGGGAGGGGCAGAGAGGGAGAGAGAGAATCCCAAGCAGGCTCTGCACTGCCAGTGCAGAGCCCGACGTGGGGCTCAAACTCATGAATCACGAGGTCATGACCTGAGCCAAAACCAAGAGACGCTCAACCGACTGAGCCACCCAAGCACTTCAAGGGAAAAAATATATATTTTTAGATGAAGAGATTAGATTATAAAACAGTATGTATAGAATGATCACAATTTTATTTAAAAGGAAAATTTTAGGGGCGCCTGGGTGGCGCAGTCGGTTAAGCGTCCGACTTCAGCCAGGTCACGATCTCGCGGTCCGTGAGTTCGAGCCCCGCGTCAGGCTCTGGGCTGATGGCTCAGAGCCTGGAGCCTGTTTCCGATTCTGTGTCTCCCTCTCTCTCTGCCCCTCCCCCATTCATGCTCTATCTCTCTCTGTCCCCAAAAAATAAATAAACGTTGAAAAAAAAATTTTTTAAAGGAAAATTTTATTTAAAAAGAAAGAAAGCACATGTATGTATGTGTATTAAGGTGACCAACCATCCCGGTTTACCTGGGACTGAGAGGTTTTCCCAGAATGTGAGAATTACAGTGCTAAAACTGGAAAAGTCTGAGGCAAACTTGAATGAGTTGACTGTTCTAATATGTGGGTCTTTATATGTATTTCTTACGTGTATAAATACATACACACACATATTTGTATATGGTCACACTCACATATGCCATAAGTACATAGAAAAAAAGACTGGAAGAATGGAAAAATATTAACAGAAATTCTCTTTGGCAGGTGAAATGGGTGTATTAGTAGCTGAGGTTTTCCAGAAAAACGATGGATATATGTAGGATGTGTATATAGATATTTCTAGAGAGAGGTTTATTTTAAGGAACTGGCTCACACGATTATAGAGGCTGGCAAATCCAGAATCCACAGGGCAGCCAGCTGGCTGGAAACTCAGGCAGGATTTCTGTGGTACACTCTTGAGGCAGAATCCTTCTGTAGGAACTCTCAGTTTGGGCTCATAAAGCCTTCAACTGATTGGATGGGACCCACCCACTTATCAAGGGTAATCTGTTTTACGTCAAGTCAGTTGCCGATAGATGTTTATCACATCTGCAGAATTCCTCCACAGCAGCATCCATCTAACGTGTGACCAAACAACCGGGCACCATAGCCTAGCCAAATTGACACACAAAATTAACCATCAAAACCGGTAATTTAAATTTTCTTTGTGTTTTGTTTTAAAATATTTTACCTGTGTTCTATTATGAATATACATTATTTTCATAATGGAAGAAATAATTTTTTAAATGGTTAGGCATTCAGGGGCGCCTGGGTGGCGCAGTCGGTTAAGGGTCCAACTGCAGCCAGGTCACGATCTCACGGTCCGCGAGTTCGAGCCCCGCGTCGGGCTCTGGGCTGATGGCTCAGAGCCTGGAGCCTGTTTCCGATTCTGTGTCTCCCTCTCTCTCTGCCCCTCCCCCGTTCATGCTCTGTCTCTCTCTGTCCCAAAAATAAATAAACATTGAAAAAAAAAAATTTAAATGGTTAGGCATTCAGCTAAGACGGTTGACGTGGGGGAATAAATGAGTTAGGGCATGTAAAGTGCTTAGTTTGGTGCGTCAGTAAATGCTGGAACCCAGTGTTTTCTCTGTACTATTACATGTTGTCTGGGCCATACCTGTACTTTACTTTTCTATTCCAGTAGAGGAAGGAAAGTTTTTTGAGATTATGTTCCTCTTTGTGATTTTATTTCCCTCAAACACCCACTCCTGTGGCTGATGTTTTTTTGTGGATGTGTCATAGGCACATATTCTAGATGTCAGTATAGAAGATATGAAAACCTTCAGAAGGAAGCCACTAATGGCAAAGGCAATGGAAGACAAGGCAAACATGTTGAAAAGGCAAACATGTCACCACATCTCTTGTAAGTGGAAATCAGGAGAGGAGCATTGTGGTAGAGAGTAAACTAGTCCCTACTAGAAGGTGACAGAAGGCCTTTGTGCCAGCCTTTTTCCAGGAGGCTTTGTGCTCAGAGTTGACTGGTGGGGTAGAGGGTGGAGCAGTGAGGGTGAACACGGAGAGTGTTGACTCCGATGGTTCCCTATTGGAGGGCACAGTGTTTGATTGGAGAGAGCATTTGTAACATGGGAAGAGGGGCATGGCTTCATCAGGGATGGAATGTGTGAATTCGGGGAAGTCTGTAGAGGCTGTACCAAGATTTGGTAGAAAAACAGACAAAGTGAGGTGAATACTAAAGACATGAGGTAAGCCAAGGACACCTTGGAGTTGGGCTGAAAGGAGCCAAAGTGCGCCCACCCTCTGGTTGCCTCAGGTAGGGGGCTCCCTTCCCACACTGATCCGGTAGTAAGAGATCCGCCACATGTACCAGAGCAGTTAGTTACTAGTCATCAGCAAAGCAGCTGTTGACCCAGCTCCTACAATGAGGGGAGTCTCAGGAGGAATTTGGGAAAGGGCTGTGTCTCGGGCAAAGATGAGGTCCCGAGAAAAAGGTGTTTGTTTATAGAACAAAAGGATTAAACTGAATGCTCGGTGAGTGTCCAGGGACGGTGCCTATGTGTCATTTGTCCTCTCCTGGTTCAGGGAAGTGCGGATCATAAATATGGAGTGGCTTCTCCATTTTATCTTGTTTGTTCTCTCTGTTGGCAGCTTGCCTGGGAGGAACTGTGGCCCAAGAGAGGGCAGGAGGTTATTCTCATGGGGAGCTGTCCAGCTGACTTAGAGCTGTGCGGTGGCCACGCCTGGAGGCTTACATTGTTCTTGGCTTTTATCATCACTTACAACTGTTGAGTCTACCCACGATGTGAACCAGGGTGTCACCCCACCTCTAAAGAAAGTTAGCAAACTTGTTTAGAGAGAGCTAAAGGTTTGGGGTGACTAGTGGTGTCTACACAAGGAAAGCCTTCCTTATTCTGGCTTTTGGGGCAGGGGGATTCTAGCCTAAAGGGTAGCTGACTAGTCACAGAATTCGTCTGTGTAGGCAGAGTCCTGCTCAGCAGTCAGTGATACGCCTGCTCAGGGAGATGCCAGGGCAGAAAAGCCATCTCCTTATATAATACCTACCAAATACCCAGTTCTTCATCCTAAAATAAGAACAGACTCCTAGATGTGAACAAATGACAAGCCTCATTGGATATAAAGGAGGTAAAAATACAGTGAAAGAGGGAGACCTACGTAAGCAGAGAAACTCACTTCAAAGGAAAGTCAGATGGGGCGCCTGGGTGGCTCAGGCAGGTGAGCATCTGACTCGTGATCTCAGCTCAGGTCTTAATCTCAGGGTTGTGAGTTTAAGTCCCACATTTGGGTCCATGCTAAGCGTGAGGCCTACTTAAAAAAACAAATAAAAGGAAACAGATAATATAGAGAATGCAGGAGATATAAAACAATAAAATGCCATAAAAGAAGTGCAATTATTAAGAGCAAGATTAGAAATGATTACCAGAGGGGCGTCTGGGTGGCTCAGTTGGTTAAGCGTCCAACTTCAGCTCAGGTCATGATCTCACAGTTTGTGAGTTCGAGTCCCGCATCGGACTCTGTACTGACAGCTCAGAGCCTGGGGCCTACTTCAGATTCTGTGTCTCCCTCTCTCTGCCCCTCCTCTGCTCATGCTCTGACTCTCTCTGTCTTTCAATAATAAATAAATGTTAAAAAAAAATTTTTTTTTAATAAATGATTACCAGAATCTAAAGAAAATTAGAAAGGCCAAAAGACAAATTGGTCAATTCTGCCAGAGCATAAGGAGACAGACAATTGGGAATGGAGAGGAAGGTAATAGATGGAGGACCCATCCAGGAAGTCCAACCTTAGATCGTCAGGAACCTCAGAAAGAAAGATTGAAGAAAATGGGCAGACCGACATTAATAGTTGAAGGGCATAGTTGAAGTCTCTGAAGACTAACGCTAGGACCCGCAGAGTACCCGGTACGATGAATGAAAAAGACCCACACCCAGATATACCTGAATGAAATATCAGTGGATCCAGAAGGACAAGACAGTCCCAGCACCCACAAATGAATAGCGAGCTGGGACTCCAAAGGGTTTCATCCTCAGGGTAAGGTGAACCGGAAACAAACCAGCCCTCAGTCCTCTCTGGAGGAAGGTTCCTTACTCCTAAAAATTTTCCAAGGATAGTGTCCAGGACACAAAGACAGACAGACAGACAGACAGTGACTGGGAACTAATAGAAGTAGCACATAATAATAAAGAGTCCAGATATAGAATTATCAGACAAAGACTATAAAGCAACTGGTGGCCGTTAGGCTTAAAGAAATAAAAGCCTCCAAAATATCTTCTGAGAACTAAAAAGCATCACAATACTGGGTTTGAAAAAGAAACAGAATTTTTAGAACTGGAAAATACAATAACCTAAATTAAGAATTCACTGGATGGGCTTAACTCTGGATGAGACCTATCAGGATGGTGAATTAGTGAACTGAAAAATAGATCAGAAGTAGGTAACCATAGGATGGCATGGAGTGCTCCAAGGTTGTGGTATCAGTAGATCACAGACAGGAAGCGACATAGGGATATATTTGATCCAAAGAGTTAGACTTATGACTAGACTAGGGCGTCTTCCACAACTGAAGACAATATGACAACACGTGGATTATACTTGCCCAAGGAGCGCAAGCACAGTCGGGTAAATGAAGAGCTGTCTTAGCAAAAGAGCAGAGGACAGGTTTTCTTCAGAGCAGTTCAGCCACAGCAGGGTGTTTAACAGGTAACAGGGGACATGTCAATTGGGAAACAAACAGAACCCCTAAGGAGCTAGAGTTTTATCACTGGAGAAAATGCCTTTCAGGAATGAAGCCAAAATAAGGATATTTTCAAATCCAAACTGAGTGTTGCCACCAGGAAGCCTACATTAAAGGCAATTCTAAAAGAGAGTATGCATCAGGAGGAGGAAAATAATTCGGACGTGGATGTATCAGAAACAAGGTAGAAATAAGTGTAAAAAAAGACATAGTGAATATGTTAGTAAATGTAAGTGAACATCAATTCCATAGAACAATATCTTTTGGGATTTAAAAATACATAGAATTCTGGGTCGCCTGGGTGGCTCATTTGGCTAAGTGTCTGACTTTGGTTCAGGTCATATCTCGCAGTTCATGGGTTCGAGCCCCACGTCAGGCTCTGTGCTGATGGCTCAGAACCTGGAGCCTGCTTTGGATTCTGTGTCTCCCTCTTTCTCTGTCTCTCCCCCATTTGTGTTCTGTCTCTCTCTCTCCCAAAAATAAACCTAAAAAAATTTTTTTTTAATTTTAAATACATAGAATTCATATGCACAACAATAACAGCATATAATCAGGAAGGGAGTCAATGGAGTTTGTCTTCTAAAGTCTTTATGTCATTCTGGAGAGGGGAAAGGTGTTGATTCATTCTATAGTGTGAAAATATGCATGATGAAATTTGTGCAAACAGAATGTGTATAACTTCTAAACTAGTATGGGGAAAGAATGATTTTTTTTTTTATCAGTCCAAATGAAGGCAAGAAAAAATAGGACAAGTGATAAAATAGTAATAAACTAAAAATAGGACAAGTGATAAAACACAAAATAAAAAGTTAGATTTAAAGGCAAATGTATCAGGACTGAGTAAGTACACACTAAATAGACTAAATATTAAATTAACATTTGTTAAGTAGAGCCCTGGGAGGTTGGATGGTGAGCCATAGTGAGACCACAAAGAAAAGTGAAATAGAGAAGTTTATAACTCACAGGTACCTAGAGGGGCCACACGGGGGGTCAAGGCAAGGTGCCTGGGTACATGAGCGTCTGTGAGTGACATGCTAGGGTTCTTGGATGGAGACCAGATTGGTCAATTCAAACTAAAAAGAGCAGGGTTTTGGTAAGCTTCGGGCCGTCTTACCTATGAGGCAGTGAGGGGAAGGCCCTAGGAGGTGGAGAGAATGCTTATCACGTGGAGGAATACCACCAGGAATTTACATTTACCCATGACTCTGCAGGATGTGACCAAAGTCCTGTGCATGGGGGAGGCTAGCATCCACTCAAGGCCTCACACAGGCCGTACACAATGGGTTGCGAGGCAGAAATACTATGGAGTGGTGTAGCTAAATTCTCAGTGGCAACCCTGTGTTGCCATTAAGCTATACATCTCAGTCAGAAAGGTGCAGAAAGGTCAAAAATGAAAGGGCAGAAAAACCCATACTACTCAAATATAAACCAAAAGAGAAATCATTAGAAATAATAAGAGATTTTAGCAAAGTTGATAGAAACAACATCAGTTTATAACAATGAATTGTATTTCATTGGAGGAACAAATATCTAAAAAGTAGAGTACTTCTGTTGGGAAAATGATAAAACTATACTGATAATTTGGTGGGTAAAAAACTTACAAGTTGATAGGTTTTTGATTTGGAGAATTTTGTTCCCCATTCAGTGTGAAGATGCTCTCCATAGCCTTCCGGCTTGCATTGTGCCTGATGAAAATCTGCTGTTGTTAACATCTTTGTTCCTCTGAACATGATATGTCTTTTTTTCTCAGGCTTCTTTTAATAATTTTTCTTTGTTACTGGTTTTCAGCAATTTAATTAGGATGTCCCTTAGTGTAATTTCTTTATGTTTATTCTGCTTGAGGTTGACTGAGCTTGGAAATAATTTAGCTGTTGTTTCTTCAATATTCTTTTCTATTCTTCTTTCTCTCACCTCTCCTGGGACCACTTGATATTGTCCCATGGGTCTCTGATGGCTCTGTTCATTTATTCCCTCAGTCTTCTTTCTCTCTGCTTCAGTTGGATAGTTTCTATTGCTGTCTTCCAGTTCTCCAATCTTTTTTTCTGCAGTGTCTAATCTGTATTTTTATAACCATACAGTGTATGGTTTCCCTCATATATTGCATTTTTCCATCTCTAGAAGGTCCATTTGAGTCATTTATATTTTCCATTTCTCTTCTCATCTCTCCTCATCCATTTCTCTACTGTCTTGAGCATATTTATAATAGCTGTTTAAGAATCTCTGTTGGTCAATGCCATCATCTCTCTCACTTCTGGAACTGTTCTATTGATTTTTTTTCCCTCTGATCACAGACCATATTTTATTACTTATTATTCCCATGCTTGATTGGATGCTGGATATTGTAGATTTTGTGTTGTTGGATGCTAGATGTAGTGCATTGCTTTTAAATAGCATTAGATTTTGTTCTGGTGCACACTTATGTTACTTGACCTTAGTTGGGTTCTTTCAAAGTTTGCTTTTCTTGGGGTAGGCCCAAGGCACCTTTTAGTCTAGGGCTACCTTAGCTTCATTACAAAGGCAGTGATACCCTTCTGAGGGTTATCTCCAGTGCCCCTTCTATTATAAGGTCTTTCCACTCTGGTTACTGGGCGTGTGTACTACTCCTAGTTCTTGGTGAATGTCAAGAATGGTTCTGCCTCCTCATTTCTAATGGTTCTTTCTCAGCCTCAGGTAGTTTGCTCTCACGCGTGTGCAGATCAGTAGTCCTCAGCCAGAGATTTGTAGTGACTACCCACCCCCCTAAAGATCTCCGGAGCCCTTTCTCTGCCTGCCCCACAGTCTTTAGCTACGTTGGCCTCTTTGATCTCTGACTCCTCAACCTGGCAGGTCCACTAGGTTCTATTTGGAGTTTTCCTGTCCTGTCCTGCAGCCTGCCAGTAAGCAATTGTAGTACTCACTTTGTTATTTCCTTCCTCAGGGATCACAGCCCTGCATTGTGTATCGTCTAAAGGCAGAAAACTTGTTTCTTACGTTTTGCCTCGTTTTCCAGCTGAAGGGGTAAATCTATCTCTACAACTCTGTCTTGGCTGGAAGCAGAAGTCTTTGCATTTTCAACATTCTTCTTTAACCATTTATCATTAACCCAGTTGAATGTGTCCAATAAAATAATAGTTGTTAGTTTTCAGTGAAAGAAATGAGTTCTGGATCTTGTATGTTTTTGAGTTACAGTTGACAAGCTAACCTTAAAATGTCTACATGTCTACAATGTCGTCTACGTTGTCATGTATTCCTGCTGCACATAACAAGCACGTGGCTACTGCCACATGCCACTCTCTCTGCACATTTGACGACACCCAAACTGCTGTTCAACAAATCAGGTTCACTCACATCACACTACACAGATGTCACAGCAGCGTTAGATTGCTGTAAAAGTTTCGAAGCCGTTCTCTTAGTTTCTGTATTGATCTTGTGGACGAGTAACAAATAGCTGGAGACCGACACCCATCTGAGGGTCACACTTGGAGTAGCATTCCTGCAGAGAATCCCACAAGTCTGTATACAGAATACAGGCCGAATGCCTATCGGCAAGAAAATGGGTACATAGAATTTGGTATAATGATACAGTTAAGTATTCTACAGCCACACAAAACAGATGCGTGAGTCTTGGAGACATAAGACACTAAAATACATACAGCCCTTTGTGCACCTGTTGTGCATCTTGATTCTCTTCATGTGTGGTTCCAACACTGGCACACCAGACTGAGTCGTAGCAACGCGTGGATAGGTGGTAACACTATAAAGGTACTCAAGGCAGCTCTATGATTGGGGCAGGACACGTGGGAATATCTGGGGTACTTGAAACGTTCTGTGTTTTTTGTCTTACTATTGAATTATAGTTGACGTACAATGTTAATATCAGTTTCGGGTGTACAGCATAGTGATTGTACAACTCTATACATTAGGCAGTGTTCACCACCATAACACAGTTACCACCTGTCACCATACATTAATACAGTATTATCGACTATATTCCCTACGCTGTACTTTTCATGTCCATGATTTTTATTTTATTTCATTTATTTTACACCTGGAAGTGTTAACCTCTTAACACTTTAAATAGTGTAAAATAGTTAAACCTATTTTGCCCATCCCCCTACCGTCTCCCTTCTGGCAACCACCATTTTGTTCTGTTTGTTCATTTTGTCCCTTAGATCACACATATAAGTGAAATCATATGGTATTTGTCTTTCTCTCTCAGACTTATTTCATTTAACTTAATATGCTCTAGGTCCATCCATGTCATAAAATGGCAAGATCTCATTCGTTTTTATGGCTGAGGAATATTCCATTGTATATCTATCTATACCACATCTTCTATATCCATTCACCTACTGATGGACATTTCGATTGCTTCCATATCTTGACTATTGTATATGCTGCAGTAAACATAGCAGTATGTATATCTTTTTTTTTTTTAAGTTTGTTTATTTATTTTGAGAGAGAGCACGCATGAGGCAGAGAGGGAGAGAATCTCAAGCAGACTCTACACTGTCAGCCCCAGAGCCCAACACAGGGCTTGAACTCACGAACCGTGAGATCATGACCTGAGCTGAAATCAAAGGTAGGATGCTTAACTGACTGAGCCACCCAGGCACCTCAGAGGTATGTATATCTTTTTCAATTGGTGTTTTGTTTTCTTTGAGTAAATACCCAGAGGTGAAATTACTGGATCATTATGGTATTTCTATTTGTAATTTTTTGAGGACTCTCCATGCTGTTTTCCACAGGGGTTGTCCCAGTTTACCTTCCCACCAACAGTACACAGGGTTCCCTTTTCTCCCCCAACAGTTGTTAATTTCTTGTCTTTTCAGTACTAGCTATTCTGACTGGTGTGAGGTGATATCTCATCATGGTTTTGATTTGCATTTCCCTAATGATTAGTCATGTTAAGCATCTTTTCTTGTGCCTGTTGGCCATCTGTAGGTCTTTGGAAAAAATGTCTATTCAGGCCCTCTACGCATTTTCTAATCAGATGGTTTTTTGGTGTGCAGTTGTAGAAGTTCTTTATATATCTTGGATGTTAATCCCTTATCAGATATATTATTTGCAGGTATCTTCTCCCATTCAGTTTCCTTTGCTGTGCAGAAGCTTTTCATTTTGGTGTAGTCCCAATAGTTTATTTTTGCTTTTGTTTCCCTCTCCTGAAACAGATCCATAAATGTGTTGCCAAGGCCAGTATCGAAGAGATTACTGTCTGTGCTCTCTTTTAGGAGTTCTGTGGTTTCAGGTCTCACATTTAGGTCTTTAGTTCATTTTGAGTTTATTTTTGTGGATGGTGTAATAAAGTGATCCGGTTTCATTCTCTTGCATGTTGCTGTCCAGTTCTCCCAGCACCATTTATTGAAGAGACTGTCTTTTCCCCTTTGTATATTCTCGCCTCCTTTGTCATAGGTTAATTGACCATATAAGCATGTACAGTTTGTAGTATATCTTGAAATCTGGGATTATGATACCTCCAGCTTTGTCCTTTCTCAAGATTGCTTTGCCTATTCAGGGTCTTTTGTGTTTCCATACAGATTTTAGGATTATTTGTTTCAGTTCTGTGAAAAATGCTAGTGGTATTTTGCTAGGGATTGCATTAAGTCTGTGGATTGCTTTGGGCAGTTTGGACATCTTAGGAGTATTCTTCCAGTCCATGAGCATAGAATGTTTTCCCATTTTTTTGTGTCGTCTTCAGTTTCTTTCATCAGTGTCTTATAGTTTTCAGAGTACAGAGTTGCATTCCTTGATTAAATTTATTCTTAGGTATTTTATTCTTGTGGTGCAATTATAAATGGGATTTCTTTTTAATGTCCTGTTTCTTCACCTATATGGTAATTATATGATGGTTCATTATAATTATTTGTTAAAGTATGCATTTATCTTTTTTTTTAAACTTTTTAAAAAAAAATTTTGTTTTAACGTTTATTTTTGAGACAGAGAGAAACAGAGCATGAGCAGGGGAGGGGCAGAGAGAGAGGGAGACATAGAATCTGAAACAGGCTCCAGGCTCTGAGCTGTCAGCACAGAGCCAACGCAGGGCTCAAACTCACGGACCGTGAGATCATGACCTGAGCCGAAGTCGGACGCTTAACTGACCAAGCCACCCAGGCACCCCTGCACTTGTCTTTTATATGTTTTTCTATAAGTATATTTTACAATTTAAAAAACTTTAAATCATAGCATTTCACCAGAAGAAGTAAAATCAGAAATGATCAGTACAAGTTTCCTCTGGGATGCCCAGGGGGTGGAAAAGGAAACATTTGTTTTATTAAAAAACATTTTTTTTAGGGGCACCTGGGTGGCTCAGTCAGTTAAGCGTCCAACCTCGGCTCAGGTCATGATCTCACGGTTCGTGGGTTCAAGCCCCACATCAGGCTCTGTGCTGTCAGCTCAGAGCCTGGAGCCTGCTTCAGATTCTATGTCTCTCTCTCTCTCTGCCCCTCCTCTGCTTGCTGTCTCTCAAAAATAAATAATAAACATTAAAAAAATATTTTTAATTTTTTTTTTTTTTAAATCAACTATTTCAGGGCACTTGGCTGGCTCAGTCAGTGGAGCTTGTGACTCTTGATCTCAGGGTTGTAAGTTCAAGCCCCATGTTGGGTGTAGAGATTACTTAAAAATAAAAATCTTCAATAAAAAAAATAAAGTATTTCTCCCACTATTAACTGTTTTTGTTTTTGTTTTTGTTTTACAAATTATTTCTACCTTTTTTATTTGTTTTGTTTTAAATTAAAAAAATTTTTTTTCAACATTTATTTATTTTTGGGACAGAGAGAGACAGAGCATGAACGGGGGAGGGGCAGAGAGAGAGGGAGACACAGAATCGGAAACAGGCTCCAGGCTCCGAGCCATCAGCCCAGAGCCCGATGCGGGGCTCGAACTCACGGACCGCGAGATCGCGACCTGGCTGAAGTCGGATGCTTAACCGACTGTGCCACCCAGGCGCCCCTGTTTTGTTTTAAATTTAAATTTGCCAGCCTGCAAGGCTGGGAGTAAGGCCCACCTGGTACCCAGAGAGACCTACCCCATCCCAGAATTGGGCAGCCTCTGTGTGTGGCTCTACCTGTTCAGGGCTGGTCATGGCATGAAAACTGACCAAGAGAACCATTGAAGAAATAACTCTTTTCTCAAGCATCATTTTGCCAGAATTTTATATTGAAACCGTATGCCCTCTTTAGTCTTTTATTTCTCTTATCATTAAACCATTGAATTTAGTATGACATAAAATTTGTTTTAGCATTAGGATTTGGGAAGGCAATTATAACTATGTAAAAAATTAAACTATCCTAATTTTTCTTCTGGAAGGAATATAGGGTATAAATAAGTATATCTATACAGGGGCACCTGAGTGGCTCAGTTGGTTAAACATCCGACTCTAGATTTTGCCTCAGGTCATGCTCACACGGTTCGTGAGTTCGAGTCCCACGTGGGGCTGTCAGTGCAGAGCCTGTTTAGGATTCTCACTCTCTGCTCTCTGCCCCCCACCCTCTGTCTCAAAATAAATAAATAAACTTTAAAAGAAAAGTATATCCATGTAGAGGCATATGCAACAGTTACGGGCAGGGGTTAGATCATTACCATCAAAAAAGTGTGTGCCCAGCCATGCCCAGCCATGCCCAGCCTCTAGAAGCTCCATCCCAGGCCCTCCGGGAGGGGACAAACAGTATTTCCAGGGTGGAGGGTGGAGGGTGGGGGGTGGGGGGTTGGGGGGGGTGCCTCCCAAGGAGCCCCATGGGCCCCGGGGGCTGGGCTGCCCACCACTTGCCTGGCAGTGGCCGCCTCAAGTTAACTTCAGAGTGCAGATACAAGCCTGTGATGTTTTTGTCTGCCAGCCAGTTGCAGAAGGAAGAGGAGAAAGGAGGTGCTGAGCTAGAAGAACTGATGGAAAAGCTGGCCGTCCTGCAAATGCAGAAAAAGAGCCTGCTGTTAGAGAAGAACCGCCTGACAGCTGAAAACAAAGCACTGGGAGCTGAACTTGAAAGGGCACAGAAAATAAATAGGTTTTTATCTATCTTTTCTTCAGCCGGGTTTTTTATTTTTTTATTTTTTTTGTATTAAAAAGAGACAAATATTCCGTTTTATTTTCTTTGTCTAATACTGGCTAGGAAATGGAAAAGGATCATTGAGATTATTGGATATCAAAACAAAAGCCCAGTAAAGGCTTTGCTGTTGACCAGCATTAGCCAACATTTCTCAAGTCTATGGTTCAATTATAGTTGATAGTCATAATGATGACCCTAAGACTGAAAGTCCTGGAAGTTATTTCCTATGCATTTTGGGGTAACTGGATTCCTTTTTCAAAAGCATCTTTTAGAACATGGGCCAAAAAATTAAGAGAATAATACATAAGTAACCTATTAATTGTGTGAAGCATTTTTTGATTCTTGCTGACTTGGCCGGCAATCAGTAATTATGCTTCATTCAAAATTAAACTCGGTTACCTATTCTCACCCTGAAACTCAAAGGAAGATTTGGGTTGCCGAAGAATACATTTAAATGCTAATATACTTGCTGTGTTTACAATTCAGATAGTCTCTATGCCCTAGCCATGCAGGCTAATGAATTTTTTATTCCACCATTTGGGGGGACTCTCTAGGAGGTCTCAAAAGAAAATTGACGTCCTCAAAAAGCAGGTGGAAAAAGCCATGGAGAACGAAATGTCTGCTCACCAGTACCTGGCAAATCTTGTTGGCCTGGCAGAGAATATGACCCAGGAACGCGACAGTCTTATGTATTTGGTAAGCTCCCCCAGTTAACTTCGAGTCCACTGCAAGTTAATACGCAAACATAGTTTTAAGTGTGTTGTCTTTATAAAATTACCCGTAAAAACCTTCATCTTTTTACATTTTAACTGCACATTTTCAGATTCTCCAAAATTTTTGCTTCCAACCATGGGGGAAACACATTTTTGAAAGGCGGATAACCCACACTTTTAAATAATGGTAAATGATACTCTAGAAGATAAACTCAAAGAATTAGTTGATCCAGCCAAATAGAACAGGGTCGCCAGGCATTTATCACACATGCAGACGCGTCTTCATATTCTCCCTGTAAGGCTGACTTAATGTGTTCCCCGTTTGAAGATGAAATATGAGCACCATGGACAGGGTAAATAGAGTCCATCCCTCGCTGCTCCTGGCGACCCTAGTCCCAAGGAAAGGACCGCATGGGTTATCGGTGGTCCTAGATGGTGGAGCACTGCCCCGCCAGCCCGCGTGATGCCAAGGGCATGGTTCTTGGCATTTCCACATTAGTGTTAAAAGGTGTCAGCGGCAGACTGTGCAGTGAAAGGAGGCACGCTCTTTGCCAAGCTCCACGCGGTGAAAAAAGCCCGATAGCATTTACCACAAAATGGGACTTACGGAGCGGTGTCTCCAAGTGGTGAAATTACAGGCAATTAAGAAAAAAATCCAGGCCTGTTTGCATTTTATGATTTTTCAACTTTGAACACATGTTGCTTACATTCATTTAAACATGTTTGGGCCGCCTGGGTGGCTTGGTCGGTTAAGCGGCCAACTTTGGCTCAGGTCATGATCTCACGGTCCGTGAGTTCGAGCCCCGTGTCGGGCTCTGTGCTGACAGCTGGGAGCCTGGAGCCTGTCTCAGATTCTGTGTCTCCCTCTCTCTGACCCTCCCCCGTTCATGCTCTGTCTCTCTCTGTCTCAAAAATAAATAAACGTTAAAAAAAATTTTTTTTTTAAATAAACATGTTTGTTTAAGCAGCGTTGCAAATCTCTGGTAGCATATGATTAGAAATAATAATTTAGTGCATGTCATGACAGAGGAAACTAGCAGATTTTCTGAGACATTTGGAAATTGGCAAACTTGGAATCACTCAACCCCTCTCCCAAGTGAATGGGGTGTGGAGAGTCTGTCAGGATGTGCCACAGGCTTATTCCCATTTGTTAGTAAGGTATCAAGTTCCTCCTTTGAGGGGGCACCTGGGTGGCTCAGTCAGTTGAGCGTCCCTGGGATTGAGCCCTGCATCAGGCTCTGGACAGAGCGTGGAGCCTGCTTAAGATTCTCACTCTCTCCCTCTGCCCCTTTCCCCTCGCTCAGGATCTCTCTCTCTCTCTCTCTTTCTGTCTGTGTGTGTGTGTGTGTGTGTCTCTCTCTGTCTCTCCACAACAACAACAACAACAACAACAACAAAAGTTCTGGGTGCCTGGGTGGCTCAATCAATTAAGCTTCCAACTTCGGCTTAGGTCATGATCTCCCAGTTTGTGAGTTCAAGCCCCATGTCAGGCTCTGTGTTGACAGCTCAGAGCCTGGAGCCTGCTTCGGATTCTGTGTCTTCTCTCTCTGCCCCTCCCCCACTCACTCTGTCTGTCTCTCTCTCTCTGTGTCTCAAAAATAAATAAACATTAAAAAATTTTTAAAGAAAAAATTCTCCATAGGATAATGAACATTAGGCTTTTAGCCATTGTTTATATAAGAGGAAATAGAAATATAAATAGCACACAGCTCTTGGGGGAAATGTGATCCTTATTTGTAATAAAAGAGATGCTAATTAAGCCAGTCTTGAGATCTCATTCTGCACTTATATTAAGGTTACCAAAAAAGTTGCTTTCTTAATTACAACAGTTGCTGCTAGGAGTGGTAAGATTGATTACACATTAATGGTGATTTCTAAGCCCTTCCCAGGTCTTTTGGAAGCAATGTGACTCAGACACAGCATGGTAGACCCCTAAGCCTGTATGCCCCTGTCCCATCCGCCTCCTGAGAGGTCATCATCCTAACCCAAGTGCTGGGCTCGGGCATTTTCTGTAGTGGTGCTGAGCGCCCATTTCCCCCTTTGCCTTGCCTCCTGTGCTTCCCCACTGGAACAGCCAGAGCGCAAAGCAGAAGCTTGCTGAAAAACGGGGACCCCGCTGCCACGTGTCAGTACCACTGTAAAGGCGAAGTCATCTTGTTTGCAGCGCAGGGCACGCAGGCTTCCCCAGGAGGCAGGCCCTGCACCTCCCGTGTGGGCCAGCGATCACCCCAGGTTTCTGTGATGAAGTTTAGATCCTCCCCGATCCTCACATGGTCCCTCTTAGGTCCTCCCTTCCTATTTGTGGGCCCAGGATGGGAATCGAAACGGAAGCCATACGCTATTTGTCCAAATACTTGGAAATTACAAGCCAACAATCTGTAAATGGAACGTGTTCTCTCCCCCTGCCTTGAACTTTGTTATTATGGCCTGAACGCCAGGCTCAGGTTTAGAATCCTTAGACCCCTCGGACGTGGGGGAGCTGCTTTCAGCCCTCCCCAGCTGTACCCACCGCAAGAGACATCTGTGTACCTACAGACACTGTTGTCCCCCTGGCCCTGCAAGCGCCTTGTGCCTGGGAGCCCCGAGACCAGCCGGGGTTCAGGGTGCTGCTTGCTGCCTCTGCCCTGTCCTGGGACTGTGGGCCGAGTATCCCAACCTTACCCTGTCCTGGTCTCCTAGGCCTTAATTTATTGAGAATGGCATCTTAATTTCTTCTTTTAGTTTTTATTTTTGTTTTTTATTTTTGAGAGAGACACAGAGTATGTGCGTGCAGGTCCGCTCATGCGGGGGGCAGGGGGGTGGAGGCAGAGGGAGAAGGAGAGAGGGAATCTTAAGCAGGCTCCATGCCCAGCTGGGGGCTCAACTCCACGACTGTGAGATCACAACCTGAGCCGAAATCGAGAGTCAGACACTTAACCGACTGAACCACCAAGGGGCCCCAAAAGGGGCACCTTAATTTGCAATCCCACATTTAGGATGAGTTTTCCACGTAACTTATGGCAAAGTTATTTAATGTTCTGTGTCTTATTTTTCATTTCTGAAGGAAATCAAATGAAATCAAATTGTGCTCATCTTTGCTTTTTTATTTTAGCATTTGAAATAATTTATAGTGTGTAGCAATTCATGTCCCATATGGATATTAATCTAAAGCACTCTGCTGCAAATGACATTCCTCTAAGATATAAAGCTGTCACATTTGGTTTGGTGAGTGGCATTGTGCATTCATGTTTATCCTTAATTTTGTAATTATTCAAATAGTCAAGGTAAAAGTATATTTGCATCTCGGCACTTATTCTTTGGGTCTGATTGAAGGAATGATATATCCCGCAAGAATAGAGATGTGTGCTGAAAACCCTTCCAACCTCTCACATTCCCCTGGTTTGAGGGGCTCGATGTTCCATCGGTGTCCAGGAGGGGCGCCCAGCCTGCTGTTCTGGGTTCTTGCCCCTCCTCAGCTGTTGGCCCAAGTTCTGCCCACAGCCTTCAAACGGGGTGGAGGTTGGGGGCCAGACAGGTGCTGGGCCAGGACAAGTGGCAGAACGGAGATTACTTGTAAGTAGCAAGATTCTTCGCAGAAGAATTATTAATTTAATTTTTCTGTTCAACTAAGAGCCCATTATTTTTCTTTTTACTTCGCTCTTTAGGCTAAATGTTTAGAAAGTGAAAAGGATGGAGTTCTCAACAAAATCATAGAAGGCAACATTCGCTTGGGAAAGTTAGAGGAAAAAATCAAGGTAAGTGGCCATTTAACCTCAGAAGTTCCATTTCAGATGGAAACAGTGGCTTACTGGGGTCAGATTTCTGTGTTTAAAAAATTGGTTCATTTTGCATGTATGTATCTCCAGTCATCTACAAAATAAAGCAGTACTGGGTTTTAGGAGCAGAAACCACTCATTAATCCACTCATCAATCCACTCATTAAATAAACCGGTTTATCTGCACAATAAGATGTCATGCAGCTATTGTTTTGTTTTGTGTTTTGTTTTGTTTTATTTTGTTTTAAGATATGGAAAAATCTCCAGGCTCTATCCTGAGCTTAATGTGCAGGCTTTATTCTCAAGGCCAGCATTTATTGGTTCAGTTAGAGATCAGGGTTGACCTATTCCTCTCTTGCTCAGTCCTAATTGCACCTTCTGGTTTCTCTGCCCAAGAAAGTCATTGTCACTGCACCAACTCTCCCCTGCCAGGCCACCTCCCTCACCTGACCTCTGTTCTCCCTGCCATCTGTGTTCTTACTGCCGGCCTCTGCACCTGCATCCACAGCGTTAGCGTTACCAGCCAAACCGTTTTCTCTGGAGTGGGAGCAGGGGTGTGGGCAGGGGCAGGGAGAGGATAGGCAGGCTAGAGGCCTTGGTGCAAGGCAGGGAGCCTGTGGGTTTTGAAGGGGAGGGTAGCTCCACGTGTGGGTAATTAGATCTAGGACTTCTGTAGGATGACGATTTAAGGGCCTGATACGAGGAGAAATAGACTGATGACATTTACTATGTGGGGAAACTCACAAACTAAGACAAATGAAACATTGGCTAGCTCTGTGTAAATAAGTGTAGTGCTGGGTGAACAGCATGTGTACCTATATGTATGTGTATACACATATATACGTATGTATACACAAAATTTATAGATAAATAAATTTTAACTTATAATTACTCAGGCCCAAATGTATGTCCTAATGCAAAAAACAGACTTTTTTTCCCTATGTTTTATGAATATTGCTTAAATAACAAATATTAAGTTTTTGGAAGCCGCATGGCCTGACCATCTTGATTTTCAAGTGGTACAGACAGAGGTGCTGCCTGAGGGCCTTTCTGGCTTCCAGTAGGGTCTGCCACATGAAGTATCTCTGAGCTACCCTGATCTGGGTTCTGGGCCTTCCCCAGGTGAGATCACCTCCATGTAACTAAATTCAGAGAAGACTAGCCTACCCGCCAGCACATCGCTGTTCTCTTTTATAACAGGCAGTGGCCTTTGTGGTGAGGGACGCTCCCGCTGCGGGTCGGGGGCTCATCCCCTCTGTGGGCCACAGCAGCTCTGCTCCTGTTCCCAAATGTGCACTTTCGGGCATGGTGCTACTTGAAGAAAGGGTTCCTTTGCTGAAAGCAAAGTTGAAAATGCCTGTCATGAGTCCTCCAACCAGATCTCAGGGGAGCTTATCCTGTGGCGTCCAATGGTAGGAGTGATTTAATTTAACCAGATAGCTTTTGGAGTTGTGTGGACTTCTAAAATGTCATCAGAGATTCTGAACAGATAACTTAGTTTTCTAGGAATTTTATTCCTGACACAGTTTTAAAGTAAATGAGGATATGGTAAGTTTAATCTTCAAGTACACATATTTGTCATAACCTAACTACGAGGCAGGATAAAGAAAAAGAAACGCGTATCTAGATACACTATAGTGAGACTGCAGAACACCAAAGACAAAGATAAAATCTTAAAAGTGGGGCACCTGGGTGGCTCAGTCAGTAAGTGTCCGACACTTGATTTCAGCTGAGGTCATGATCCCAGGGTCATAAGATCAAGCCCCAGATCGGGCTCCCCATGGACAGCATGGAGCCTATTTTGGATTCTCTCTCTCCCTCTCTCTGTGCCCCTTTCCCACTCATGCACATGTGCACTCTCTCTCTCTCTCTCAAAATAAATAAATAAACATTGTTTTTAGTTATTAAAAAAAATCTTAAAAGTGGCCAACGAGAATGTGTTTTTACCTATTTGGTACCTACAAGGTCAGAAATTAAGAAATTTGACGATACAGTGGTGCCTGGGTGGCTCAGTCAATTAAGTGTCCGACTTGGGCTCAGGTCATGATCTCACGGTTCATGAGTTCAAGCCCCACATTGGGCTGTGTGCTGACAGCTAGGAGGCTGGAGCTGCTACAGATTCTGTGTCTCCCTCTCTCTGCCCCTCCCCCACTCATGCTCTGTCTCTCTCTCCTTCAAAAATAAATAAGCAGTAAAAAAAATTAAAAAGATATTTGTCAATACAGAGCATTTGGCAATGACATGAAGCAGTGGGAACTTTTCTACATTGTTGCTGGGGCTGGAAATTGGTTCAGACCATGAGTAAAGCTCACCACCCAGTCGTCCCTCCCTTCTCCTTTCCAGATAGGGGGACTCTCACATGTGTGCACCAGAAATCACGGAAGGCGACGGTCTCAACAGCATTATTCATATTGTCCCAAACAAAACAACCTCATACTCGTCAGCAGAACAGATAAATAAATTGTGATGTATTCACAAAGGAATACCTAATACCAATGAAAATGAATAAATTATATTTACGGTATTGTGGGTGAATCTCGCAAGCACAATATTGAGTGAAAGGAACACAACGGAAATGAGAACCTGCAATATGTTTGCATTTATATAAAGTTTAAAGGAGGCAAAATTAAAGGGTTTGGGGCATACTTAGATTATAAAACTAAAAATTAAAGGTAAGGAAAAGATTTTAGCAAAAATGAAATTAATGATTACAGTCGACCCTTGAATAATGCAGGAGGGTTGGGGCACCAACTCCCACGCAGTCAAAAATCCATGTGTAATTTCTGATTCCCCCAAAATGTGACTACTAATGGCCTACTCTTGACCATAGGCCTTACAAATAGCATAAACAGTCAATTAACACATATTTTCTATGTTGTATGTGTTATATACTGCATTCTTACAATAAAGTAAGCTACAGAAAAGAAAATGTTATTAGGAAAAATGTAAGAGAAAATACGCTTATAGTACCGTACCGTATTTATCCAAAACATCTGCATATAAATGGACCCATGCAGTCCACGCTCCTGTTGCTCAGGGGTCAACTGTATGCCTGAAGGGTTGGGATACTTGGGGACTTGCAGGCTACTGCTAATATTCTGTCTATTAACTTAGATGATAGTTCCATGGTGTTTGCTTTGTTATTAAATTACTCATATGCTTCCTAAGCTTCCCTGCAAATGTATACGTGTCACCATGTCAATGAGGCACACCTTGACCATTACAGTTGCTGTCCAGCCATTCTTCCACACCCTTCATTCTCACTACCTTGCTTTAATGTTTCTTCCATAGACAGCATCACCTTCCGACAGGTACATAACCTATTTATTGTGTTTACTGGCAATTATCTGTCCTTCTGACCAGACTATAAATTCCACAGGGGCAGGGATTTTTTTCTGTTTTTGTTCACTGGTATATCCCAGGCCCCTGAAATAGCATCTGACACGCAGTATTCAATAAATTCAATAACCTTTTGGAGAATTAATTAAATAATATATTTTACAATTTTAAAAATTCAACAAAGTCAAACGCAATATACACAACAGTATTTCAACTCCCAGAAAGGCTAGAAGGACTATACCCTACCATTAATGATAGGAATCTAAATAGAAATATTTTGAATAATAATGAGCAATCGTGGGTTTTTGTGGGGTTTTCTGGCTTTCCTGTTAGCTTTTGTTTCCAAAAGAGAAGGTCTGATTGTCAGTGTGGTTGGCCTTGCGTTGGAATGTATCTCAGTACTGTTCATCTAAATAAGATAGTAAAAACGGTCTACTCAGCCACCCAGAGAGGCACCTGAGAGCTGGATCCAGGTTAGACAGGGCAGATCTCTGGGGAAGTGGAGAGAAGAAACCTAGAAAAGGTCGAGAAAATTTGAGGATGACATCTCAGGAAACCCCAGGAAAATAGGACTCCCAGAAGTGAGGACGGCACCCTGGAGGTCAGGGCTGTGTTGAGATCTGGGAAGCCAGAGCCACAGGCAGAAGCCCTTCCGAGCCAGGCTAGATTCAGAGGACCTGAGAGGGGGGCCACAAGAGAGACAGCATGAAAAGCCTGGAAGTTGACCCAACCAGTCATGCTCCTAGGAACCTCAGTTCAGAGGAATTCAGGGATCTCCAGAGGCAAAATAAGAAAAAGGAAGAAAAACAGAAGTATAATTGTCCTGCACATGATGAAAATGCATCAGAAATAATATTGCCACACTCAGGTCATGCCACACTCAGGTCATGATCTCACTGTTCATGGGTTCGAGCCCCACATCTGGCTCTGTGCTGACAGCTCAGAGCCTGGAGCCTGCTTTGGATTCTGTGTCTCCCTCTCTCTCTGTCCCTCACTTGCTCTCTCTCTCTCTCTCTCTCTCTCTCTCAAAAATAAACATTAAAAAAAATTTTTTTCAAGAAATGTTGCCACAAAGATCAAAATTATCAACTATATTCAACAGGGAATTGATAGGCAGGTAGGTAGATAAGTAAGGAGGTAGCTAGGTGGCTAGAAAGCTAAAACTTAATAAAGCCATCAGAGCTAGGAGGAAATCCTACAAAGCAGAAACAGACAACCAGATGGAGGAGGATGGGAACTGAAACTGACACAACTCTGAGAAGACATCGAAGGAAGGGAGCATCCGTTTCAGAAACGTAGACTGAATTACAGGGAGCATGAAGAGAAACCTATCCTAAAAGCACAACAGGGACATAAAGAGTAGAAATGAGATGGGGCGCCTGGGTGGCGCAGTCGGTTAAGCGTCCGACTTCAGCCAGGTCACGATCTCACGGTCCGTGAGTTCGAGCCCCGTGTCGGGCTCTGGGCTGATGGCTCAGAGCCTGGAGCCTGTTTCCGATTCTGTGTCTCCCTCTCTCTCTGCCCCTCCCCCATTCATGCTCTGTCTCTCTCTGTCCCAAGAATAAATAAACGTTGAAAAAAAAAATTAAAAAAAAAAAAAGAAATGAGAAAGGTAAAGACAGAAAGGCAGAAATAAAGATGTGAAAAGAATCCAGTAGAGGAAAAAAAAAAAAAAACCAGTGGAGAGGGATAAGAGAGCCAATGTGCCTATTGTTAACAGCCCCCAAAGAAGAAATCAAAACAACTCAGAACCATAATTCATAAAAGCTTTTCTGAAATAAATGAAGACATGAATCTATACATTGAAAGGACTTTACGATAAAGAAAGAATACCTTGGACATGCAGGCAAAAAAAACGAGAAATAAGAAAAAGAAAACCATGTTGGCATCACACTTCTCAGCAGCAGCACTGAATGCCAGAGAGCGGTGCAATGCCTTCTATAAATATTCGAGGAAACAGTATGAGCCAAGGATGTTTCCATCCAATCACACTACTCATCAGACAGTTTTGACAGTGTGAGAACTCTGGGCACATCTTCCCATAAATCTTCCTCAAAGATCAATCAGCTTGAGTTCAGCCAGTCAAGAAACGGTTGGTCAGGGGCACCTGGGTGGCTCATTCGGTTAAGCGTCCGACTCTCGATTTCAGTTCAGGTCACAGTCTCATGCTTCATGAGATTGAGCCCCTCATTGGGCTCTGCACTGACATCTTGGAGCCTGCTTGGGATTCTCTCTCTTCCTCTCTCTCTGCCCCTCCCCTGCTCACACTTTCTATCTCTAGCCCCTGCCCTGCTTGTGCTCTCTCTCTCAAAAATAAATAAAACATTAAAAAAAAAAAAAAGAAAAGAAACAATTGGGCAAATTTCAGAAAAGTAGTGGCAATGAGCAAAAGATACAATTAACTGTGAACTAAGACTTCGGCGAATCAGGGATAAGGCTGATGGAATAAAACGTAAACGTTTTTTGACAATGTGGAAATAATACAATCAAGGGAAAACTGATAGGTTCAGGAGGTAGGAAAGTAGAAAGTAGGACAAGCTAGCTGATTGTTCATATTTCATAACTAAGAGTTCAAAGGATATCATTTCAAGCTGAAAAATCAAGTGGGAGGAGCTTGAGCATATTTAAGTAGGGGAAGAAAAGGTTGTGAGCTAACTTTTGCTAAATGAGAGGAGTAAGGACATACAATATAAAGGCATGAGAATAAAAGTTACCACAAGAGGGGCGCCTGGGTGGCGCAGTCGGTTAAGCGTCCGACTTCAGCCAGGTCACGATCTCGCGGTCCGTGAGTTCGAGCCCCGCGTCAGGCTCTGGGCTGATGGCTCAGAGCCTGGAGCCTGTTTCCGATTCTGTGTCTCCCTCTCTCTCTGCCCCTCCCCCGTTCATGCTCTGTCTCTCTCTGTCCCAAAAATAAATAAACGTTGGAAAAAAAAATTTTTTTTAAAAAAAAGTTACCACAAGAAACCCAAGAGATTCATTCCTAAATAGTAGTATTACAACAGTAAAAAGAACAGAGAAAACAGGACTACATTAAAGTCTTTAAAGATGTATGTAGATAAAACAAGCAAAATAACAAGATTGGGACCAAACAAATGCAAATAAGTGTAAGTGAGTTTATTTCACCCATTAAAAGAAAACAGTTGTGTAGATTGGATTATGAAGCAAACAGTATCCCACGATAGAGCCAAGAGACCGTCTGAAACAAAGCGTATCAGAAGGGTTATGAATAAAAGGATGAGTAAAGATAATCCAGATTTCTGCAAACAAAAAGAAAGAGAAGGTACAGTCTTTAAATGTGCCAAGATAGAGTTCAGACTAAAAGCACTAAGTGAGACAAAAAAAAAAAAAAAAAAAAAAAAGGAGGGGCGTTTATAATGTTAAAAGACTACAGTTAATAATACATCGTAGCCACAAATATGTACGTGCTAAGTAACACAGCAGCAAATCTATACAGTATAAACCACAGGACATACAAAGGGAAATGGAAACTTAGAAATAATAGGAGCTTTAATCTTCTCTTGGTCCAAGACAGATCAAGAGATTAAATGAAAGTAACTAAGGGTATAGAAGATTTAACAATGTAATCTATAAAGTTTATTTATTTACTGATACACACAGAATAATTGATTGATTGTAGATTGGCTACAAAAAGAATCAACCCCTAGAGTAGAAATAGGCACGTTTGTAGAACAAAAAGATGAAAACCAGAGATTAATAATCAGAAAGC
The DNA here is from genome assembly GCF_014898765.1 of Herpailurus yagouaroundi. Taxonomy (NCBI): domain Eukaryota; kingdom Metazoa; phylum Chordata; class Mammalia; order Carnivora; family Felidae; genus Herpailurus; species Herpailurus yagouaroundi. Next base: position 6,432,917 of record NW_024412425.1, read on the forward strand.
AGAAAATAATCTTTGACCTGGAAATTTGAAAACTGTGAGGTAAACCAATTCTTGGGTCAGAGGGAATATATAAACTGTCCATCTCTAAACAGCACTGAATCTGTGTGAACTACAAATTGGAATCTATGTGACAACAGTCTTAGAAATGCTCAGAGGGAAGTCGTAACCTTAAATACTATACAATAAAAAAGTAAAAGGAAAACAAATGAGTCAGGCTTTTACCTCTGTCATCTGTTTACCGATAGAGTGCACAGACCTTGCCAGGTTGGTCTGTTTTTATTTGTTGCATATAAAAACTAGGCATGATGCAAACTAGAAATTTGGTATTATTATACGTGACATTCTTTTTTTTCCCCCCTGTATGGACTTTTATGATCCTTGCCCTCCCAGATCGGGCTTACCGAAGGTTTACTCATTATCTCAGTGGGCGCTGATGGCCCAAATGGGTAGGGTATACATCTGGGAAGCCACCCCATGGACCACAGGCAGCATCCCTTCGCTCACAGAGTGCTTCCTCCTCCCCCAGGGGTACAAGAAGCAGGCAGCACTGAAAGTGGGCGACATCAGTCACCGTCTGACAGAGCAACAGGAAGACTTTGCTAGCAAAACCGCTCAGTACCAGCAAGAGATGAGACACCTCCATCAGATGCTGCGGGACAAGCAGGGTATCCTGGACCAGGCACTGCAGCAGAAAAGGTAGGGCCGCTCCAGCCCCGTCTACTATGGTTAGTTTTGAATGTTTGCTAGGATTTTCTAGTAAAACCCTCTGGACGTGTTCTGTTTATTTTTTACAGTTTAGTTTTGTCCGAATGTAATATTGGTCTTGATTTTTGTTTGCTGGTTAGCTAACACATCCCTCGCCTCACCTAGTTCCCATTTTGCTGTGGTGCTGGTGGCAGTGGTGGTTATGGTGGGAACACTGAAGATCCAGTCCCGCAGCAGCCTCTCAAGTCTGCGACACGGTGTCGTTAACTACAGTCGCCGTGCTGTGCGCCACATCCCAGCTCTTCATTTTCTCTAATCCCCCCCTCTTCAGAACTCCCCATTGTTTGAATATTGGACTTCTTAAATCAACCCAGGCCTCTAATTGTCCTCTCCTCTTGTCCCTCTCTTTGATACTTTTGTTATATTTCATTTTCTTCAGAGATTTTACTTTTGATTAAATGTCTTATTTCTGCTTTTTCTTTCATTTCTGAGGATTTTTTTTAAGTTATTTTTTTAAGTAATCTCAACGTAGGACTTGAACACAGGACCCTGCGATGAAGAGTCTCATGCTCCTCCAACTGAGCCCGCCAGGTGCCTGCCCCTCATTTCTGAGAATTTTAAAATCTCTAATCATTCCCTTTTTGTAAGAGCATAATCATAAGATTATGGGTATATTATGTTCTCTGCCTTCTCTGTTACACTTCCTCCTTTAAACATATGATAGAGGAAGTGTTGCCAGTATATTAAAAACACTGGGGAACGTTGCATACTCTGTGAAGTTCATGTGCTTAGAATTGCATTAATAGAGGCACCTGGGTGGCTCAGTTGAACACCCACTTCGGCTTAGGTCATGATCTCACGGTTCGTGAGTTCAAACCCCACATCGGGCTTTGTGCTGACAGCTCAGAGCCTGGAGCCTGCTTCTGATCCTGTGTCTTCCTCTTTCTCTGCCCCTCCCCCATTCATGCTCTGTCTCTCTCAAAAATAAAATAATTTTAAAGAAAGAATCACATTAATAAAATGGAATTTTGTTTTTTGCTCTCTCCCTTATTCCATTATCTGTCCTTAAATGGTTTGAAAGTTATGCATTCTGTACTTTCAGTGGTTACCCTTAAAATTTGACCATGGTTATTTAACATTAAAAAAAATCTAAATTTAACTGGGGCACCTGGGTGGCTCAGTCAGTTGAGCGTCCAGCTCTTGGTTTCGGCTCAGGTCTTGATCTCACAGTTCATGAGTTTCAGCCCTGCATCAGGCTCCACACTGATTGGGATTCTGTCTCTCTCTTCACCTCCCTGTGCTTTCTCTCTCTCTCTGCCTCTCTCTCAAAATAAATAAACTTTAAGAAAAGAAATCTAAATTTAATATCCCTGTATTTCCTCCCCCAGAGCAAGACCTAATGCTCCTATCTAATTATTTCCCCCCCTCAGTTTATATGCTGATGTCGTCCAGTGTCATTTGGGAGATGAAAGTGAAAAACAAAGATCTATCTTCTATGGTTATCTTTAGGTCCCCAGTTAAATGTTGCTAGTTTCTTTATAGTTCTTTATTTTGATTTACCCAGAAGTACCATTCCTTTACTTACTGATTATTATAAATAAGGTGACAGGCCCAAAATGGGCCTCACTTATGCTAGTCCCACATCACCAGACCAAGACTTGACCTAATCAGTTTTGGCTCTACCAGAAAGGGAATCTTAAACGAATCAATACGGAATTGCCTGGTCAGCACTAGTTAGGTCATATGCCTGGGAGACCCTGCCATCCCCTAAAGAAAAGTTAGTTTGCAATAACCAACTCACTTTTGCCTAGTAGAACTTCCTTGTTCCTGCTCCCCTCTGCCTGTAAAAAGTCTTTCATTTTGTATAGCTCTTCAGAGCTCCTTTCTCTCTGCCAGGTGAGATGCTGCCCAATTTAATTTTTGCTCAGATAAACTCAAAATTTTCATACTTCCTCAGTTTATCTTTTAACATATTGTCTCTTGCATCACCGACCTTATTTCTCAGATTAGTTTCCTTCTTTGTAAAATGCATCATTTGGAAGTTTCTTTAGGGGCGCCTGGGTGGCTCAGTCGGTTGAGCGTCTGACTTCGGCTCAGGTCATGATCTCACAGTTTGTGAGTTCGAGCCCCGCGTCGGGCTCTGTGCTGACAGCTTGGAGCCTGGAACCTGCTTCGGATTCTGTGTCTCCCTCTCTCTCTGCTCCTCCCCCGCTCATGCTCTCTCTCTCTCTCTTTCCTTCAAAAATAAATTTAAATAAATAAATAAATAAGTTTCTTTAGTAAGAATCTGTTGGGAGTAAGTTTTCTTAGTTTCTGTTTCCCTGCAAATGTCTGCATTTTTGTAAGGTAATTTTTGCTAACTACAGGATTCTACTTTGACAGTCTTTTTATCTCAGCATATTCCATTATCTTCTCTGTTTGAGAAGTCTGTTTTGACGAGTCAAAAGACAAGTCTCTGGTAAGCCTCTGTCATTTTTAAAAATAATTGATCACCTTTTCTCTTAATTCTTAAGATCTCCTCTGTCTCTTGTATTCTGCAGTTTCATTGTTATGTGTTTAACTGTAAGGTTCTTTTTTATTTATCTACTTGATAAAAATTATTCTCCATATCTGTGATTTTGTGTCTTTCTTTAGTCTAGAAAGTTATCATCTCTTAAAATAAGCCATTATCTTAAAATAAATCGTTTCCTCTTATTCTTTCTAAGTGTCCTTCTGGAACTCAGATTAAATAAATGTATGTTAGATCTTCTTACTCAATCCTCCACTTGCCTTATGTTTTAAATTTTCCATCTCCTTGTTTTCCTGGTCTACATTCTGGGTAATTTCTTCTGCTCAATATTTCTGGTTACTAATTCTCTCTACAGCTGTGTACTGTCTCACACGACCAATGAGGTGTTTTTCTTTTTGTTTTTTTGTTTTTTTATCTCAACAACAGTATATTTTGTCTTCAATTCTATTTGGGTTTTTTTGAAAATCTGCCTAGTCATTTTTTTTTTTTCAACTTTTTTTTTTTTTGGGACAGAGAGAGACAGAGCATGAAGGGGGGAGGGGCAAAGAGAGAGGGAGACACAGAATCGGAAACAGGCTCCAGGCTCTGAGCCATCAGCCCAGAGCCTGACGCGGGGCTCCAACTCACGGACCGCGAGATCGTGACCTGGCTGAAGTTGGACGCTTAACCGACTGCGCCACCCAGGCGCCCCTGCCTAGTCATTTTTAAAATAAATTCTTGGGGCGCCTGGGTGGCGCAGTCGGTTAAGCGCCCCTGCCTAGTCATTTTTAAAATAAATTCTTGGGGCGCCTGGGTGGCGCATTCGGTTAAGCATCCGACTTCAGCCAGGTCACGATCTCGCGGTCCGTGAGTTCGAGCCCCGCGTCAGGCTCTGGGCTGATGGCTCAGAGCCTGGAGCCTGTTTCCGATTCTGTGTCTCCCTCTCTCTCTGCCCCTCCCCCGTTCATGCTCTGTCTCTCTCTGTCCCAAGAATAAATAAACGTTGGGAAAAAAAAATTTTTTTTTAAATAAATTCTTGGTCTTTGCTTATTTCAAGTACATCTCTTATTTCTTTTTTAACATTTCATTCATAGTTATTTTTTCAATATCTGAAATTTGGCAGAATTTAAATTTGTTTTTGGGGTACTTGGGTGGCTCAGTTGAGCAATTGACTTCAGCTCAGGTCATGATCTCACGGTTTGTGGGTTTAAGCCCCACATTGGGCTTGCTGCTGTCAGCACGGAGTCCACTTCGGATCCTCTCTCTTGCTCTCTCTTCCCCTCCCCCACTCACACACGTTCTCTCTCTCAATAAATAAAAACATTAAAAAAAATTTTTTTTAATCTTACCCTATGTGGCTTCTTTCTTTTTAGAATAACTTTTTAACTATGAACTCATATATACTTGAATTTAATCTGTAGAATCCTGAGGTTCAGGATTAAGGATGTTTCTCGCCAGAGAAGACTTGTATTTGCTTCTCTTTGGTGCTAGAAAATATTTCCAAACCTGGAGCCACTTTAATTTTATTATTAATTTTTAAAATAGGCTATAGTATAGTAATGCTTTTAAAAACATACAAAAAGACTTTTAAAGTATCCACAATGCTATTATTACATTTATAAGGTATAACTTCTTAATATCATATTTTTCTGAACTGCATTTGGGGTGATTTCCTCTGGTTAATATTACAGTTTACTAATTCTCTCTTCAGCTGTGTCCAGTGTACTGTTTAACCCATCCACTGAGCTTTTTTTTTCTAATTGTTCCAAAAATGGCTTTTCATTCTTGGTTCCCTCCACACAGGTCCTGGGGATGCCCAATCATGGGGAACAATGTAGATTCAAGCTCCCGATCCACCTGAGAACAAGCCAGCGGCTCCAGCCCTGTAGCAGACATTTAGTCTCTCAGAGCAGGTTTCTCTGGAAGATGAGCAGATTTTCTGCCCAGCCATGCTTGCTTTGAGGGTCCTTCATGTGCCTCCACTTACCTGCCCAACTGTGGAACACTTAGTTCAGAGTGTTTCTAGGAAGAAGAAGAGAACTGTGGATATGAGCAAGCCCTGGGGTTTTCTGTCATACCTGGTTTGCATGGGCCCAGCACCTAGTCTCTATTCTACAAAAATATGGGTTTCTGGCATGGGCTTTTGTCCTCAGAGCAATACCAACATTCTATTGCCTGCCCCTGTGCCTTCAGTTTAGTCTTTATTTTTTCCTGCCCTTAGAGAGTTCCTATTTATTCATTCATTCATTCATTCATTCATTCATTTATCTATTCATTTATCCATTTATTTATTCATTTATTTATTCGTTCATTCATTTATTCATTTATTTATTCATCTATTCATTCATCATTCATTCATTCATTCATTCATTCATTCTCTTTTGTTTTGTTTTGTTTTTTTAGCGAGCCAGGCAGAGCGAGACAGGCCTTGATCCCAAGCCCTCACCATCCCATGAGATCATGACCTGAACTGAAGTTGGATGCTCAACTGACTGAGCCACCCAGGAGCCCCCAGAAAACAGAAATAATTAAATAGTGTTCAACATTCAGTGAGCATAAGCGGCCTTGGAAGGAAGCAACAGTTAACAAGAGAAGTGACACTGGACAAGTGGGCATGTCACTGGCCTCCCTCAACCTCACTGGCCTCCTTCTTAAACAGCAGTGCTCAGCCCACTTGGTAGTCCAGTTTCTAGCGTCTTCCACAACCACCTGGCTATGTCTGTGAAGGAGCTGGCTTCCGCACCCTGCCCTCCTGCATGAGGCCTGCTCCTTCTTCCAGGCTGAGGCCAGTCTTTCTATCTCCCTGAATCCCCCATGGCGTCCACCATCCTGTGAGGTGGTAGCTGGTACCCTGTCCTCCAGTGGACGTTGGCCCTGTGAGGACATATATACCTTGCAGGCCCTGTTTCCTCAGCATTCCACATGGTTCCTGTCACAGAGTCCCTGGTACCCTTTCCTTTCCTCACACGTCTTGGTTCCCTCTGGGCGCTCACTCCTGGCACGTGGTCTATTGAGGCCATTCTTCTCTGTGTCCTCGGTTATAAGCCCCACTCCCTGCGGTCCCCTCCTCACCCCCAGACTAACTCTTTATGTCCGGGCCCATCGTTGGCTCTGCGGACGGTGCTATGAGAGGTTCCTGAGTGTTGGCCAGGTCACAGTGGGGACAGGTAGAGGGTGCACAGGAGAGGCGTGCAGGGTTCATGCTGTGTGGGTGCCCACAGCCAGGCCACTGTGCCATAGGTCAGCCACTGCAGTCACTGTATTTTATTCTTATACCTGTTAATTCTATAGAGAACAAAGGTCCAAAATAAAGGAAAAGGCAAAACGTAGAGAGGAAAGGTAAAAAGTCATGTTTAGCCTGTGGCTTGTATTTTTTCTATTTCCAGGGGGTCTCAGTGCTTCGTTCAATTCCGGGAGTCTTTGCCTGGGAACCCAAGCACAACGGGACCTGTTCTCTGACGTTAAGCATTCTTCCCTTTGAGTTCTTACTACTTTAGGAGTCATAAGGGCTCTGTAGATAATTTTCTCCTTGTGCTATTTTGTGTGTATTTCTCACAGAGAAATGGAAGGCAAGCTTGAGGTTGTCTGGGAGTCTACCTCTAAGGAAAACCGAAGAATCCGAGAGCTTCTGCAGGCCACGCTGGAGAGGACCAGCACGTGGGATGGCACTGGGGAGGCGTGCTGGACGGCTGAGGCTCCAGCTACCGTGACATGAAGCCACCTCCCACCACCTGCCACAGCCTGGGCCGTGACCAGGACCGCTCGGCCCTGGAGCGCTGCCTTTCCCCGGACCAGAGACACAGGACAAGGGCAGGCACCTGCCTCGCACCACAGCGTTTCTCCTCCTCGGGGCGAGGTAGAAACAAACTGTCTCAGACATTTACTCCATTTTTTACACGTTGCTTTATGTAAACAATACAATGCTAAACTTGATTTTTGCCAGTACGTGTCCCCTGGCTGCGTCTGTGAGACCCGCCACTCAGGGTGACAGCTGACCTGATGCTCTGGCCTGGCTCTGGGCTCCTAGGCCTGTAGCCGGGGGGAGTACTCGGGCTGTGTGCTCCATAGGAGGTGAGTGGCATGAGCCCAGTGATGGTACCGTGCCCTGTGTTAGCGTTTTGTAAATGAGCGCTCGCACTCCAGCCGCAGGAAGTTCCACAGAGTCTGTTCTGCCCCTTCCCCTACCTTTCCTTATCCTCTTGGGAAGGCAGTTTGCTGGGGCCGCCTGGCACCAGGGTAGGGCCCCTGCCCCACGCCACCACCGAGAAGGGTGCCGGGGGCCCGGGTTCACTTCTCTGTGCCACCCCCAGTCATCCCAGCCCCTCAGGACCGTCCCCTGGCACTTCCTGGTGGCAGTGCCAGCCACCTCGGGCTGCTTGTCCCTGGCATGCCAGGAAAATGAGGGACAGTGGGCTGCACAGGACCCTGAAGAGCAGTATGGAGGGTAGAATCCTAGAACCCTCGCAGCTCGGGCATGCACACCGGCCAGCGCCGGCCCTCGGTCAGGTGGAGAAGTTGATTGCTGCTTGGGAAGCTGAGACAGAAGGTCACAGTTGCCTTACATTTTGTTCAGTTTGTTCAACAGTTAAACAATGCCAGTTTATTTTCATTTTACCAGGGGTAGGGAGACTCCCCAGGGTTTAAAACTACGTATCATTGCCCTCCGCGATGTTATTTCAAAAGAATCCACCAGCTCTCTGGAGATCCATAGACAGGCTGAGAGGCGGCAGTCTCTCGCCTTTCGGACCTAGGCTTGCAGGGTGGCTCGTCGTGGGAACACTGCAGTTTGTCACACACATAGAGAACCGCTTTTGTCATTCCTGTCCTTTTCCCGCCTTCTGTGAGAGCATTTTGTTCCCTGGGGAAGTGAACGTTTGTACATCTCAGCTTTAAGTTTGTTACACTTACATACTTTGTTTGTTACAGAACATACTTTGCAACTTTGGTGGCCCCTGGACCTCGTGGTGGCCAGGCAGGGGTGGGGTCGTGCAGCTCTTGGGCCTCCCGCCGGGGGCTGTCCAGGGTGCAGAGGAGGGCAGGACAGGCGGAGCGGCGACAGAGAAGCCCAGAGACTGAACCCAGGCCTGTGTGGAGGAGCTGGAATGCCCTGGGCCTTGCCGGATGGCCAGGGCTCCAGAAGCTGGAAGAGTCCCAGGAGGGGTGTTTGGGCAGAGGCGAAGACCCGGGGACAGCAGGAGGTCAGGGTGGGCAGGGAGGCCAGACTGCTGGGAGGGATGACTGCTTCATCCTGCGGTTTCCTGTGAGAGCAGGAACCGGTGCTGTTCTTCCTGGTCCTGGGGAGTCCGCATATGGCTCTAGAATGATCCTGAGCAGGCAAACAGTTGTAAAACATGCCCCAGGAGCTCAGTGAGCCCTGTTGCCTTTGGTTTGGGCAAAAAGCAGGGGAATTCAGCGTCGAATGGAGAGGGCCCGGGGCACAGCCAGGACGTGGGTGTGAGTTTGGGGTGAGAACAGGTGACGAGCTGCCCTCAGCTTTCTGGTCGATCTGCACAGAGAGCACGGGGGTCGGAAGTGGCTCCAAGAAGAGTGGGAGAGCCCGTCCTTTCCCGGCAGCTTCTCTGTGGAGATCAGTGTGTCCTCCAACTCGGGGGAGGGCAGAAAATCCTGAATTGTCTTTCTTTCAATGCACTTTATTTATTCAGCAAATACACATGGAGTGCTTATCTCTGTGCCCCGTGTCGAGTACAAAGGCAAACAATTCCAGACCATGCTGGGTACTTGGGCGAAAACAGGACAGAAACAATGAGCCCATAACCTTAATGGCTGCTGTGGGAGCTGCTGGCTGAACGCTGGGCAGGACATTCCGAAACCTCATCGTACAGAGGCATGGTCATGATCTTACCCTCCAAAACAAAAAATAATACTTTCAAGGAACAGCCCAGAAGGTTCTCTTCTCCTCCCATCTCCCAACGCCCTGCCCCCTATCTTGCCGGAAAGCTCACCTGGTTCGTCTCTATGTGCTCCTTTGTCTCTGAATTCCCAAGTGACGGTTTGTGCTGGCCTGTGAGACCCTAAGCCACCACACCAGGGGGTGGCCCTGGACTCGGTGCGGGGTACACGGAGCAGCTGGCCAACCTTGGCTGGCAGGAAGGCCAGCCAGGGAGAATGAGCTACATGAGAAATGTAATTTCTTGGGGGAGCATGGGGGAGGGGGGGGGGCGGGCAGGAAGTTCCTGAAGGCTTTGGGCAGGACGGGATGTAGCATTTCAGTGGGTGTCAGATGCTGAGTTGGATTTCCCCAGAAGAAAATTATGTAAAGAAAGACAAAGACTCAGTAGGTATAAGAGTGGAATTGTGTCCCCTTTAAAAAAGATGCATTAGGGATGCCTGGGTGGCTAAGTTGGTTAAGCATCCGACTTCAACTCAGGGCTTGTGGGTTCGAGCCCCACGTCGGACTCTGTGCTGACCTCTCGGAGCCTGGAGCTGCTTCAGATTCTGTGTCTCCCTCTCTCTCTGTCCCTCCCCTGCTCATCCTCTCTCTCTCTCTCTCTCTCTCAAAAAAAAAATAAACACTTAAAAATTTTTTTAAATAAATAAATAAATAAGATATGTTGAAGCCCTAACCCCCGGAACCTTAGAATGGGACTGTATTTGGAAATAGGGTTGTTGCAGATGCAATTAGATGAGGCTAGACTGGAGCAGGGATGGTCCTTATGCCAGATGACTGGTATCCTTAAAAGAAGATCGTGTGAGGACAGAGACACCCAGGGAGGACACCAGGTGACAGCCATCAGGGTTGGAGAGATGTAGCTCCAGGCCACGGAACACCAGCGACAGCCCCCGAAGCTAGGAAGAGGCCGCAAAGGACACCCTGCCTTGGGTGTCAGAGGGAGCATGGCCTGCCCACACGTTTACTTTGGACTTCTAGACTCCAGACCAGAGACAGTAAAACTGCTTGTTTTAGAGCCAAAAGAGAAGGAAACAGAACAGGACCCCAGAGCTGTGAGTTTCCGGAGCGAGCAGGGTCTCCGAGCAGTTATAGGAAAACTTCCGTGTGTGTTGGAGCACATGGCTATTCCAACCATAAATTTCCTGAAGTTGTCTAAACGTGACTCAAGTATTTCTGATGAAAATCTAGCCCCCAGAGTGAGGTGTGCTGTGAACGTCAAACATGCACCAGACTCCAAAGACTTACTATGAAAAGAATATAAACTATCTCACCAATAATTTCTCTACCGGTTACATGTTGAGGTGACATTTTGTATGTATTGAGTGAAACAAAACCTATCGTGAAAGTCGATGCTCTCACCTATTTTTGTTGTCATTTCTACTTTTTAAGAAATGCGGCCACTTAGAAAAACTTCCAAGCGCGTATGTGGCTCACGGTGTGTTTCTCTTGGGCAGTTCTGTAGGGAGCTAAATGTGAAAGGCAAAACTAAGCTTCTAGAAGACAATTCATGACTGCAGGTCAGGCAAGGATCTCTTGAACAAAACCCAGAAGGCACTAACCACAGAGGATGACATGACAATTTGACGACAATACAATTAATGAAGAGCTCTTCACCCGCGTGGCGGGACAAGCCACGTAGTGGGGAGCGTGTGCCACGGCTGACAGACGCCCTTCGTCCAGAGAGAGTGAAGGAGGCCGGGAAGCAGAAGACAGCCCAAGAGAAAACAGCGGGAGAGGCAGGGACAGGCGTTTCGAGGGAGTAACCTAAATGAGTACGTGCGGAGGAGACAGGGAAGCCAAGTGGCACACGTCTAGCCCATCTTTTGATGGGTTTTTACGCCAGGTGTGTGACAAAGCCAACCTAACACGTTTGAGAGGCAGTAGGAACGGGGCCAGAGTCTCCCATCCATTCAGCCCCCGGATGGAAACCCCTGCTCTGTCCCCAAGGCCGGGGGCCGGCGAGCACATGGAGGAACGAAACCCGCACATCCACGGGCGCCTTCCCCATGTTGTCGTACCAACACCGCGAGTCCGCGCAGAACGCGGTGTGGATCCAGCCGTGTGGTGTTCCGAACCGTGCAAAACGGAGCGGAGTGTTCTCCAGGGACGCGGGTGTGTGGCAAAGCTCCAGAGAAAAGCTCGCCTGTCACAAACTGAAAATGCGGTTCCCGCGGACTCTGGAGTCGTGGGAACGGCCGCTCCTCAGCTCAGGGGTCCGTGCACAGGCCGTTGATTGTTTTGAAAACATACGGGAGGCATCAGGTGACCATTTTTGTATGGGCACTTAGAGAGTGAGTCGAAGTTTGCTTAATCACAGAATTCCAGTAAAGTTTTGAGAAAGTCAATGGGACATAAAGAGTGTAGACGGAAGGTACGTTTTGGACCAGTGTGGCCATGCGGCACTGGGAGAAGCGGGTGGCACTGAGGACTCTCAGGACTCGGGGGCGGGGAGCCTTGGAGGCTGGGCGCTGTCTTTGGGGAAACGGAAAAGCAAAGTGGACGCTGGGACGGCTGTGGTCCCAGGAGGGAGGCTGGAGGGGTCCAGACTCTGGAAGTAGAAGCAGAAGACGTGCAGAAGAGGGAGGCTTCAAGAGGCTTGGGGACCCACAGGGCCGCCCGCCCCACTCAGCCTGCTGTGGCCTTCTCTCCCGTGACCGTGCCCAGAAGGCGACTGACCACTCAGGTGGACAAGGAGGGCGGAGGGCAGGGGCGTAACAGAGGCCACGGAGGGAAGCAGACAGCCAGTGCGATGCCTGCCCCCAGGACTCCCCTGCTCAGAGGCACCCGCCGCTTCCTAACTATTCTGTCATTCTTAACAAAAAGCTTGTCCATTTGGTCCCCTCATCAAGCCCTGGACTGCACCATAGCCCCAGCTGCCCAAATTCTGGGGGCAAGGCCAGGAAGGGGGCTCCGCGTCTAGTCTGGCCTCCAGGGTTTGCATGGAGCCTTGCAGCCCCGGGAAGAAGGAGGCCAGGCTGGGTGCCCGCCCCGTGCTGTGGGGCAGACTGTGACCCAGCCCCGTTTCCACCTGCCCCTCTCTGGCCTAGGGGCGGAGCGCCCACAGAGCAGGGCCCTCCGGAGGTTCTGCAGGGGCCCTGCCTGCTCCTGGAGGAGGATGTTTCTCACCGCGCGCGGGACCATTACCTGGTGCGGCTCCCAGGGGCACAAGTCTGTTGTGAAAGTTGAGGACAGGGTACACTTAGGTCAAGCACTGAGGGGGGGAAGGGGGAGATGAGCTGTAGCGAGGAGTGAGCGAATTCCTGTGAGGGAAGGGCAAAAAACCACAGAAAATGGTTCTGTGAAGAAGGGCCATCTTATTGGAGCAAGAATGTTCCAGGTGAAGGCACTTGTGCCCCAGTGGAAGGGGAGGAGGAGTCAGAGGAAATAGGAGGGAAGGGAGGTTAGGGCCTGCCTTGCAGGGCCTGCCTTGGAGCCACGCTCTGGCTTGTCCCTCGCCTCAGTCGACCACCTGTGACTGCTCGGCACTGGTGCCTGGGGTGGGGGTGCATGCAGGGTTTGCAAAGTGGAACCAGCAGAATCGGCAGAAGAGGGCAGAAGCTGGAGCAGGGAGAGAAATGCGTGGATTCCAGAGACGTAAGACTGGACCTTGGATGAGCCAGAGCTGGGGCCCAGCGGCCAAGCCTACAAGCCTCCACCCAGTGCACGTGAGTGAATTGTGGGGGGCAGGGGGAAGGGGAGCAGAGGAGAGCCTTGGGTAGCTCTCCGGGCCTCACAGACCCCCAACACTGTTCCCAGAAGCCAGAGCTTGTGAACTGTCTGGCGTGGACCCACTTCCTCTCAGAACTGAGCTGACTGGGTAACGGTCACCCCTCAGTTCCTCAAGCAGCTGGGCTCAACGGGTGGGGTTACCTCCCTCCAGGAGGACACTCACACACGCCTAGATATTCCTAGGGCTGAAGTGTGGGTCACTCTGGGCAACCTCTCTGTCTCTACACAGGCTTCCCATCAGCAGTAAAGACACTCAGGTGTCTCTCCTCTAACCGAGAACCTTCTCCTAGACCCCACATTCTCCCCACCTCCGTGGGGAGCCTGACCCCTGGCCCTCTGCTCACTACACAGCCTGGCTGCTGTGAATATTTGTATACAAATTTTTGTGTAGATGAGATTTTATTCTTTTTTTTTTTTTAGAATTTAAATTTTGATTTTGATTTTAATTTTAATTTTTTCTTTCTTTTAAATGTGAAATTTATTATCAAATTGGTTTCCATACAAGACCCAGTGCTCATCCCAACAGGTGCCCTCCTCAGTGCCCATCACCCACTTTCCCCTCCCTCCCCCCC
>NW_024412425.1:6446421-6476236 GCF_014898765.1 Herpailurus yagouaroundi
CAATCCTCAGTTCATTCTCAGGGTTTTTTTTTTTATTTTATTTTTTATTTTTTAAAATTTACATCCAAACTTGTTAGCATATAGTGCAACAATGATTTCAAGAGGAGATTCCTTAGTGCCTCTTCCCCATTTAGCCCATCCCCCCCTCCAGCAACCCTCAGTTTGTTCTCCATATTTATGAGTCTCTTCTGTTTTGTCCCCCTCCCTGTTTTTATATTATTTTTGTTTCCCTTCCCTTATGTTCATCTGTTTTGGCTCTTAAAGTCCTCATATGAGTGAAGTCATATGATTTTTGTCTTTCTATGACTAATTTCACCTAGCATAATACCCTCTAGTTCCATGTAGTTGCAAATGGCAAGATTCCATTCTTTTTGATTGCCGAGCAATACTCCATTGTATATATATACCACATCTTCTTTATCCATTCATCCATTGATGGACATTTGGGCTCCTTTCATATTTTGGCTATTGTCGATAGTGCTGCTATAAACATGGGGGTGCATGTGTCCCTTCGAAATAGCACACTTGTATCCCGTGGATAAATGCCTAGTAGTGCAATTGCTGGGTCATAGGGTAGTTCTATTTTTAGTTTTTTGAGGAACCTCCATACTGTTTTCCAGAGTGGCTACACCAGCTTGCATCCCCATGGACGCGGCTTTATTCTTTTTGGGTAAACAGCTAGGGTTGGATTTGCTGCATCGTGGGAATGCATATATGTTCAACTGTTTAAGACCTCTCCAGCACATAAGGACAGCTATGGCATGGCTCCACTTTATCTACTATACTTGGTCAAAGTCAGAGGGACAGAAAGTAGAATGGTAGCTACCAGGATCTGAGGCAAAGGAGCGAACGGGGAGTTAGTGTTTAAAGGGTACACAGTTTAGGGGCACCTGGGTGGCTCAGTTGGTTAAGCATCCGACTCTTGATTTCAGCTCAGGTCATGATCTCACAGTTTGTGAGTCCGAGCCCCACATTGGGCTCTGTGCTAACAGCACAGAGTCTGCTTGGGATTCTCTCTCTCTCTCTCTCTCTCTCTCTGCCCCTCCCCCACTCATGCTCCTTCTCTCTCAAAATGAATAAAATTTTAAAAACTTTAAAGGGTACACAGTTTCAGTTTGGGAAGATGACGACAAAGTTCAGGAGATGGATGGTTGCACAACACTGTGAACACACTTAATGCCACTGAACTGAGCACTTAAAAATGGTGACAAGGAGAAATTTATTGCTCTATATATTTTGCCTCAATTACAAAAGAAATCTCCAGATTTGCTTCTTTGAGAGCTGCTAAGAGAGTAGGCCTTAAAATTCTCATCACAAGAGGTGTGCCTGGGTGGCTCAGTCAGTTAAGTGTCTGAATTCTGCTCAGATCATGATCTTGTGGTTTGTGGGTTCAAGCCCCACATCAGGCTCAATGCTGTCAGCCTGTCAGGGCAGAGCCTGGAGCCTGCTTCGGATTCTGTGTCTCCCTTTCTCTCTGCCCCTCCCCAACTTGCACTCTGTCTCTCAAAAATAAATAAAAATGATTAAAAATTTAAATGTTAGAAAAATGTTTAATTAAAAAATAAAATACTATTAAAAACTTTTTAATAAAAAACGGACAAAGTCCTAAGGTAGAATTATACTATCCCAATGGCTCTTGGATATACATTGTTTCCCAGATAAGAATTTATAAATTGTGCTTCCCTTGCTAATTGTTTTATGGTTAGACTGTAAGTCCTTGGCATTTAAAGACGTTGCACATTCCACTGACTCTTTACAAGTTCCTCTGCTTAGAATCCAGGTAGTAGGTGCCATGAATCCAGGTGCCATGAGGTCTTGGCAGTTGCCCAGAGGCTCTGAACCATCAGCAGCAGCAGTGGGAAGGGACAGAAGACCGTGTGAACTCAGGAACAGAAGAAAGTTTAAAAACTCGAAGGCACGCCTGGAACCAGCTGAGGCGGTAAAGGCAGATCCAGCATCTGTGTGAGGGTTTGACCCTCTGAAGAGGAAGGTGAATCAGAGCACAAGACACCAGGAGGCTGTGGAGAAAGGGAGTCCCACGGCCAGGCCAAGCGTGTCCGTAAAAACCGTTACAGGACAAGGGAAACCAAATATGAGACCATATGTACCAAATATGAGACCATAACATAACATAAAATGCAGACGGTGATAATATCATCATCTTTGCAATGGAAAAAGCACCGTTTGAAAGTGAGGGTCAAGAGCCTCAGCAGAAACTTAAGAAATAACAGAGTTGTATGAAGGAAACCTGAAACTTCCCAGGACCCGCGCCGTAAGAGGGAACCGCTGCAGGGAGCAAAGCCCCAG
Organism: Herpailurus yagouaroundi; assembly: GCF_014898765.1. NCBI lineage: Eukaryota > Metazoa > Chordata > Mammalia > Carnivora > Felidae > Herpailurus > Herpailurus yagouaroundi. Next base: position 6,448,729 of record NW_024412425.1, read on the forward strand.
CCGTGAGGTGGGAGGGCTGGACACACAAGAAGCCAAAGGTCATGACGAATGGCAGGAGTGGGGCTGGGGGGGGTGGGTGAAAACAAATCCAGATGATTTGCCCTGAGGGGGAAAAAAAACTTCTGCTAATTGGTTGAACGCGGACACTGCCAAGAAAAAAGCGAAAAAGAAGAAATAACAGCTTTACGCAAGGAAATGCTCACCACGGACCCAAATTTAACCCAGGTAGATTTCTGACCCTTGAAGGAGCCGCGTGCCCAGATGTTCCAAACTCAGCACTTGGCAGAGGCCCCAGAAGACCAAGGGATCCACCGCAGTTGAATGCTAACTTTCTGCAGTCCCTATGGTTCCAAGAGAGGGCGGGGTGCCTGGGGAGAGGCTGAGTTACCTGTGGTCACATGGCCAGCTCTGGGCAGGGCCCTCCTACCCCCCACCCCACCCCGCCCTCCTCAGGTGATTTCTGTTAGAACATCAGCCCTTTGGAGGCAACCTTGACCCAGGGAGGATTCTGCAGTGTTTTACAGATCTAGACGCCCCAGCAACTACACCCTGAGCGCTGCTGTGTTAGCAGAGACTTCAGGAATGACACAAAGAAACCTGTGGGAAGGTCCTGTGTGGGGCAGCACGTCCTGCCCCGGCCTGTGGCGTCCGTGCTCAAGGTGGATGAGCCCACAGGTGAGCCCTGTGCTCAGAGGTCAGGGGAGCGGTTGCTCTGATGAGTTGCGTGGGACCCTGACTCTGAGACAGCGAGGGTCCCCACATTCTCCAGATGCCTTCAAGTGACAACTCTGAGAAATCTGCCTGCCCGGAAGTGTGGCCACCTGTGGCTTGCCCTGCTGTTTCTTGTTGACCCTTGGTCTCTTCTGGATATCGGGGATGCTGTCGTGTTTACTCCAAGGCAAAACAACCGGAAGGACGTGGTCATGATAACAGTACAATGCTCCAGGCTGGGCTCCTCCATCCAAAGAAAAAACTTATCTGAGACAAGGGATTAGAGCTGCCACCTGAGTCAGCCTTTGTGGGGAGGGTGGGTCTGTCCCCAGCCCCCTGAGCACATCTGAGGCACCTCTGTTCCTTCTCTGAGTGAGCCGGACCTCTGTGGCCTTCACGCGCTCCATTATCTCTGGGGCCTCAGTTTCCCCATCGGGTAAGGGCCACACAGTGGATCCCCTCACGGCTCCACGGGCAGGGGCACACAGACTAGGCCACCTGAGCAGCAGTACCACCAAGTGGAACAGTCCCGGTGTTGGAGCTGCACATGCAGACAGCAGGTGCCTGCGGGAGGCCTCAGGGCTGGGTCCACATTCTGGCAAACTCTTCTGCAGCTCCAGGGGTGCCGGAACCCGGTCACTGCCAAACGTGAGTGGGAAAGACTTGCCCCCTCCTCCTCCAGGCTTGGCCAGAAGCAGGTGGGAGGAAAGCACCCGCCCTGCCCAGCCCAGCAAGTGACACGCACGGCGGTTCCTCTTTGTGCCGCCTGACCTGGGTTGTAAATACAGCCCATTAAGGCAATAAAAGAGTTAGTTCCAAAGTTTATCCCCTCGGATGCCAGTCTTCGGAGGGAGTTGTCCTTACAGGATGTTGCTGATTTGGGGGAATCTGGTTAAGGACAAAAACAACGTTCTAGACATAAATGAACAACACAAAAACATTTGTGCACAGAAACTGGCTTGCCTGACCCTCCCCTTTCTGTGTGCTGTGTCCAAGCTTCATTGCTTAAAAAAAAAAAAAAAAAAAAAGGTGTTTAATAATTACCTTCGTTGACCTCTGTACCTTCTGGCTTCCTCCACTCCTGGGCACAAGACATGGCCATTCCTAGGGCGCTACAGTGCAGACGCAGCCGCCAGCCTCGCTGGGTGGCTCCTGGACTCTGCGAGGTCAGGAAGGTAAGGCCCGAAGGGCGATGGGAAGGTTCCCTACTCTCCTGGCCAGAGGCTGAGAGGGACTTTATTTGGAGAAAGGGGACAGGAAATGACTCGAGCCGAATCTCCTCAGCATTCCATGCCCGGTCTCACTCAATGAAAAGCATCCCCTTGGCCTGCCCGAGGCGCCTCTACTCTTGGGCAACAACTACGAGGAAAGCGGTCATTCCTCGCCATTGATGCCACTGAGTGTATTCCAGTATGTTCTAAAATACTTCTTTTTACTTTTGGAAAAAAGAAGCTGGAGGTGGAATGACTTTTGAGTGCATCTTTGTTGACGAGCAGGAGCTGACCGGTGGGGGCGGGGGGCCTTGGAAAAGAGCCCGGGACCCCCCTTCCCCGCAGCGTCAACAGCAGTCAGGGTGGGGTGTAAACCCCCTGGGACTGAGCAAGTCTACCCTAAAACAGTAGCTACTCATCTGCTTTTGGAGTCAGGCCCCACGGGCCCGGAGGGCTGCGAAGGAGAGCCCTCGCTGAGCCCGTGTCTGCATCCTGTCCACTACAGCATCTGCTGAGTCGAGGCCCATGTCCTCCTTGCAGCTGTCCTAGAACTGGCAGGAGGGGAACATGGAGGAGACAAGCCTGAGGAATCGGAGAGAAGATGAGAAGTCCATCCGGAGTATCCAGAGTAAGGAGCCCAAGACCACGAGTCTCCAGAAGGAGGTAAGCTTGGTCCCTGGGCACCGGCCCTTCCCAGGTCAAGGACAGCAAGAAGGGGCCCCGGTAAAGTCCCTGCTGATCCGCGTTGTAAAGCACATCTCTAAGTGAGCAGTTCTTTGGACGTACCTCTCTCCCTCTGGCCAGTGAACTTAGCATTTTTTTTGCGAGGTTAACGCATGTGCTTCTGTGTACCTGGCAAGTACCTGGAGGGGCTGGTGTTTGCCCAGACCGATGGCCTCCGGGCGCGCGGGGCCCGTGGTCAGACAGGACCTTCTGATGTTGGGATCCCCTCTATAGTGTCTTTACCAAGAATCTGCCCCTTGTGTGTCCCTCGTATTCCTTCAGTGATGGGAAACTCATTCCGCTTTAGTGAGTCTAGCAGGGATGGTGAGTGTGACGTGGGTCTGACATGGATGAGCCCTCTGAGACGGAATGTATGTAGTAATGGCTGGAATCGGAGGTGCCTGCGCCCTAGAGGGGGTCAGTGTCACATGGGGCTGGCAATTGAGCTGCAGGGAAGGGGAGCTTTGTGGGGAGGGGGGAGTGGAGACAGAACGGAGCTCGATGCAGGTGGATGGGTGTGGAAGGACAGCTTCAAACTCACAGGATGAGGAAGGAGAGTTCCAGAACAAGATCAGAATGGCTTTGAGGGCCCAACTAGTGGCCTGAGCTCTGGGCGGAGCCTCCAAGAGCTCCCATGCCTGATGGCAGAGGGGATGGAGGAGGGATTTGGGGGACAGCACCACTCGACTGTGGGTTGGCCTGGGAGCTGGGGTCCCTAGGAGTGGCTAATGCATGTTCCTGCCCACCGAACAGCACAGAACTAACTCCAGGTGGTCCTCAAGTCATTCCTAAACTCAGGCAGCTTCGGGGTGAACGCTGAGGGCCTCTGGGCTGGTCAGCCACATGGGCCATTAGAGGAGAAAAGCCGAGACCAACCCGCTAGTGCACCCCGGCCCCGAGGCCAGCACAGGAGCTGACCCTGCTCCCGGGCCCCTCCCCAATTGCGTGTGACCCTTGCTGGCAAACCGCGGCCGGGGGCTTCCGCGTTCACTGGACTCAACCCGCGTAATTCCGTACATGATGTGCAGATCTTCAGTGTTCAGTCTGATGGGTATTGACAAACTCCTCACCCTAGAAAGCTCCCTCTTGTCCCTTTCCAGGTGGACTCCCCACCCCAGCCCTGAGTTTCTATTCCCATAGGTTAGTTTTGCCTGTTCTTAAATTTCATAGGAATAGGATTCCACGGGACGTGTCCGAAGCGGGGCTTGTCGCTAGGAAGCTCATACCCTGCAAAACAGCATCAGAGAAAGTTCACAGCCCCCAGATGTTTCTGTGCCTAGAGGCCTGGGTTTCTCCCACCTGTCCCCACCTCTGCTCCCGAGAGGCCAGGGCCCCTGGTCAGGACCCCCAGCCCTGATTTCACTGTTTGCTAAATCAGCCTTCACCGTCTGGGCCCCTTGGTCAATAAGAGTAGAGGTTGGGAGACTGGAACCTGAGCCGGGTCTACCCACTCTGGCTGTATACCCCTGGACAGTCACGTGACCTTTCTGTGCCTCTATTTTCTCCTCTGTCAAATGGGGTCATGAGGCCGTGGTGAGGATGCATGGACCTGATGTAAGTGAAGCCTGGTGTTTTGCTGCAACAGCACAGGCCAGAAGCGCCTTCACCTGGGCTGTGCCGGCTGCACTGAGGGAGGGGAGGGGGGAGAGGGCTGAGGGCTGCTGTCTCGGGCCGCGTGGCGTCCTGGGTGGTGGCACTAATGCTCCCCCTCCCCCACATCCAAGGTGGGCCTGCTCAGCGGCATCTGCATCATCGTGGGCACCATCATCGGCTCTGGGATCTTCATCTCCCCCAAGTCTGTGCTCAGCAACACGGAAACCGTGGGGCCCTGTCTCATCATATGGGCGGCCTGTGGGGTCCTCGCAACACTGGGTAACAAAGACGCCCCTCCCTGGCGAGCTCTCCCTGTGGAAGGTGGGCGCGGGCTGTGTGAGCACAATCTGTGTCCTGGCCTTGCTGTTGCCAGGGGTTCCTTTCGACACCCGCGGGCAACCAGGTGTAAATTGGGCTGCTCTGGAATGAGCAATGGCCAGAACTCAGGGCGGTCTGCGGAGAGGGCCATGGTGGCCCGCGTGGGCGTGGCCCAGAGGGAGGGGGTGACCAGGGCCACTCCTCACCAGGGGCCTGAGGGGACCCCCTCTCTGTGTTCCAGGTGCCCTGTGCTTTGCAGAGCTTGGCACGATGATCACCAAGTCGGGGGGCGAGTACCCTTACCTGATGGAGGCCTTCGGGCCCATCCCTGCCTACCTCTTCTCCTGGACCAGCCTGTTCGTCATAAAGCCCACATCCTTTGCCATCATCTGCCTCAGCTTTTCGGAGTACGTCTGTGCGCCCTTCTATTCGGGCTGCAATCCCCCTCCGGTTGTCGTGAAATGCCTGGCTGCCGCTGCCATCTGTGAGTACCCGAGTGTGACGCTCCGGGCTGGGGTCAGGAAAGACCCGGCACAGGGGACGTGGGGAGGCAGGCCTTGGCTCCACCATGCCCAGAAGAAGGCCGGTGGGCCTGGAGGCACTGGCGAGAAGCAGGGCAGGGTCTGGTGGGGGCCCAAAGCCCTGGCGGTGGGCGATCGTCCCTCAAGGCAGCACTCACCTGGGGACTGGCTGCTTCTCCATGTCGTGGGACTCAGGGGTCCTCGCCGGGCACACCTGATGAATGAGGCAGTGGAGAGGACAGGATCGGGGGCAGGAGACCCTCTCAGGCCCCCGGGAAAGGAGGGAGGTGTTGAGCCCAGGGACGCACGACATCGCCCCCACTCTGGCCCCTTCCAGTGCTCATCACCACGGTGAACTCGCTGAGCGTGCGGCTGGGGAGCTACGTCCAGAACGTGTTCACGGGGGCCAAGCTGGTGATCGTGGCCATCATCATCATCAGCGGGCTGGTCCTCCTGGCCCAAGGTGACCGGCGGCTGGAGGGGAGGGTGGGTGCCACTCGGAGGTTGTGCTCTGAGGCTTGTGTCTCAGAAAGCCTGGCAGGAGTTCAGCAGGAAGTATCTGTGGTTTCTCTGCTTTTCAGAGTCTGTCTGATAACCTGAGGCCACAATTCCTGTCCTTCTGTCCCACGGAGATGAGGCAGGATCCCAGTGTGGTCCTCTGACACCCACAATCCACTGTCTGACTTAATTACAGGGAACACAAGGAATTTTGAGAATTCTTTTGAGGGCACAAAACTGTCTGTGGGAGCCATCAGTCTGGCATTTTATAATGGACTCTGGGCGTACGATGGATGGTAAGGTGCCCCCCATCTGGTTGGGATTTCTCAGGTACGATGCTGAAACCAGGGAAGGCAAGGACCTCCCCTTCCTCGGGCTTGCGGGGGGGACCCTAAAGTTCACCTCCACGTCTCCATTTGGTTCAGCACCCACCCCCCCGCTTCTGTTCTCCTCGGACCCCACAGATGCTGAAACCCCGAACCCTTTCCCAGCCCCGCAGCAGGCCTGAGCTAGAAGCTTCACTGGACACAGACAGGCTCAGCCGAATTGGAGGCCGTCAGAGCTGCCCAGGCACTCGATGAGGCACCAGTTCTCAGAGGCACTTCCATTGCACCCTGGGAAATGCTAGGTGTAGTCGACGAGATTCTGTTTATGTTCCGTGAGGAAGAAGCGTGGCCCCCCAGGACGCTGCTCCTTCCCTCGTACAAAGCAGATTTCATTCTCCTTCCAGACAGTGACACTAACAGTTTTTCAAAGCAGCCTGGGGACTCGTGCCTCCCCAGTAATTCTTGAAAACTTCCATGATTCCCACAGAGGGCAAAGACTTATCACTGACAGACGTGCAGACGTTGGGAGCCCCACCATCGTGGGGCTTTCTCCAAATGACATTACCCTGGATTCCTGCAGGAGAATTTTCTCTGTGGTGGAGGGTCTTCAATGAGGCCAACCTTTACTTTGTGTTTCACAACCTTAGCAAAGAAAGTTGAAGTTATGTTACTTGTGTGCCTTTTCTTTCTCTAGGAATCAACTCAATTACATCACGGAAGAACTTAGAAACCCTTTCAGGTAGGAGAACTGAGTCAGGCAGGAGACGGTGGGCCAGCAAGCACGTTTCCCTTCCCCAAGCACCACGTGGACCCCCTTCCATACTGCGAATTGTTCCTTATAAGCTCATGTATATCCGCTCATCAGAGCTCGGTTTTGCTGTGGGAAAGTGGAATCGTAGCAGAGAGGATGAATGAACCCCAACTTTATCCTGGGCTTATTTTGCTTTATGAACAGTTTGACCTCCCCACCCTGGAGTCTGAGAGTGGGAGGGTTCTTTCTCATTTGAAAATGTCATGTCCCACAGCCCCTGCTTGTGGGTGGGCCTCCGGAGGCAGCAGTGACCCCAGCCCACTACAGGGAGAAGTGGATGGCCAGCTGGGTGGGTGGGAAGAAAGGACTGGACAGAGACAACAGTCTTGTGAGGCTGTCACGGGATGCTCCGTCTGACCCTGGATCCCTGCCCCTCGCCCCGCCCCCCCAGAAACCTGCCCTTGGCCATCATCATCGGGATCCCACTGGTGACAGGCTGCTACATCCTCATGAACGTTTCCTACTTCACCGTGATGACTCCTACCGAGCTCCTGCAGTCCCAGGCGGTGGCCGTGGTGAGGACCCGGAATCTGTGGGGAGGGTGCTGGGGTCTGTGGGAAGCTGAGATACCCGCTCGAGATGAGGGAAATAATCGTCTAGGACATGGGCGGAGGGAGGGATAGCTGTTAGGGACAGCAGCAAAGACCCAATGCCATGGAAGGCCGCGGGCAGGTGGAAGCTTCTGTCTGTGACCTGGGCACACGCACTGAGGGCGGGTGGAGCAGGGCCGGATTTCCCCGGGGTTGGGGTTTTGACAGACACACATGTGTGTGAGAAAGCGCAAGGGAGGGACGGAAGGAGGGAATCAGAACAACAGACTGCAAGTTAAGCTGGTCAAGGAGGGTCTCGATGACAAGGGGGATGGGTGTGAAGGTCCGCAGAAAAGGTGGGGAGGGCCCCACATGCCTGAGGCCTTGTGGAGCTGGGGTGGGACAGGAAATGAACTGGAAACAGAGACAGGGAGCAGACGCCATCTTGGTTATGATGAGGTCACTGACCACCAGGACAGGTGGCTGAGGTGCAGGGAGAACAGGGTCGTGCTGAGCAAGGTGGTCAATTCCTTGACCCCTTGACTTTGGTGAGGGGCCACGGTGTTGGAAGGAAACTGGGACAAAGAATTAGGACAGGGAGGAGTGGAGAGGAGACTTCTGTTACTCAGTGTTAGACGGTGGGGGACAGTAAAGCATCCCAAAACAAAGAGCTGACTCCATACAGTTTACACAGCATTCTATTCAGGATAACTTCCTGACAGGGGAATCCGGCAGAGGTTGATCAAGGCTCTGCGCAGTTATTCTCTGCAAAGTCTGGGCCTTGGTCCACAGATTTGATAGAGCGAGGGGATGCACAGAAGGGCACTGGAGTGAGATCAAAGGGCTAGCATGCACCCAGTTGCCAGCCAACCTTTCATGACAACCTTGTGGCACCACCTGTGCACCAGGAAGGGGAAAGACCGTGTTCTAACAGAGTCCTGGGAGGGCAAAACAAGTCTCCTCCCATCCCAACCTTGGCAGGCATTTTTTTTTAAATTTTTTTAACGTTTATTTATTTTTGAGACAGAGAGACAGAGCATGAACGGGGGAGGGGCAGAGAGAGAGGAAGACACAGAATCGGAAACAGGCTCCAGGCTCTGAGCCATCAGCCCAGAGCCCGACGCGGGGCTCGAACTCACGGACCGCGAGATCGTGACCTGAGCTGAAGTCGGACGCTTAACCGACTGAGCCACCCAGGCGCCCCCTTGGCAGGCATTTCTAAGGGATGTAGGTTACCGGGAACGCGTAGCCCCGGAGATCACCCAGAAAACATGAACACGACGGACGGAGGGCCAAGGATGGAGTATCATCAGCTCCGCTACAGTTCAGGAGGTGGGGGTGGGGAAGAATAAGTCGTTTTCTTCCGGAGAGGTTCTCTACTTTCTCCTCTCCCAGAGGGATTCAGAGCCAGTGCCCACCCAGGGGTGGGGGCCTGGGCCCCCCGGGGAGAGCCCAGCAGCTTCCTTGGGACCCATGGCTCCTGGGGGCTGTGCGAGACCTCAGGACTCCTCTGCTTCTCTCTGCAGACGTTCGGCGACCGCGTTCTCTACCCGGCCTCTTGGGTGGTTCCGCTGTTCGTGGCCTTTTCCACCATTGGTGCTGCCAACGGGACTTGCTTTACGGCAGGCAGGTAGGGGACCCCAGCACTCACCCTGGGGCGGTGGGGGGGGGGTGGTGGTGGCGGTGGCAGCAGGGCCCATTCCACACTTGAGGAAAACAAGACCCAGGGTGAAAGTCCTTAGGGCTCTGCCAGGCTAACACATCATGGCATAACAGAAAACACAAAGTCTAACTGGAATTTGAGTAGAAGCCTAAAAAAAAAAAAGAAAAAAAGAGAAAAGAAAACCCAAAGTCCTAGAAAGGGAGCAAAAAGCTTGGCCGAGCTTGCACACTGGCACTGGACCCGGTGGCCCCACTGAAGCGAGGCCCGGGCTTCCTTGTCGGCGGGGAGCAATGTTGCCAACTTCACCAGGCAGTTTGGGGACACAGGGTGACAGGCACGCTGGGGCTACTTTTCACCTCGCCCCGTCTTTCACCTAAAAATATTTCTTGAACATCTTCCCATGTGAACATACACATAACCTAGATCAGGTAGTCCCAGCTTAGGCTTTCAGGCCACCTTTGTCACTACTCAACTCTGCCAGTGTAGCTCGAAGGCTAAGAGCTGGGGTTCTGTTCTGCCCAAACTGTATCCACACAAGCAGGCATAGCTCACCAGCCCCTGCCAATCCCCTGGACCCTCCTGGTCTAGAGAGAGTTAACAGCGGTGTTGTATTCCATTTTGCGATGTGGCACAACTTAACCTCGGCTCACGGGCTGAGCGGGGGTGGTGGTCACAAACACTGACGCAGGGAACATTCTGGAACACGTCTCTGCCCCAGTGTCCAGTGTTCTGAATGGATAGATTTCCTTAGAGTGGAATCGCCAAAGTTTCTGTGCTTACACACTCTATGCCACGAAACCTTTCTTCTGAAGCCGCCGTCAAAGCACGGGTTGCGCTGGTCCAGCAACATTCGTTCTTCAAAAGCGTTCGGCTCTTCTGGATTCTTTGCATTTCTATAGGAATTTTAGAATCTACTTGTCAATTTCTACAAAAAGGCCCTCAAGGACTTTGATCAGGGCTGCGTGGAACCTGCAGATCAGTTTGGAGAGGGCCGCCATTTTAATGGTATTGATTTTTCTTAATCTAGGGGCAAGGACCCGCTCCCTTTATTTAGGTCTCAATTTTTTTCAAATACAGTTGTTTCAATAGTTTTTGAGTAGTTTTGAGAGTATGTGGCTTTTGCATATATTCTTTCAGATTCACCTCAAAATATTTCATTTTTTTGCGCTCTTGTAAATGGTATTTAAAAACTTTTTTTCAGTTTCTGAGAGTTTGCTGCTAATATTGAGAAACATAATTTCAGTAGCTCCACTGAGGTTTAAATCCCATAAACTCACTTTGTAATTACACAATTCAATGATTTTAGTACATTTATTAAGCTGTGCAAATGTCCTCACAGTTCAATTCTAGAACATTTCCATCACACCAAAAGTTCACTCCAGCCTAATTACCGTTAATCCCTGCTCCCACCTCCAGCCCTAGACTAGCACTGACCCGCCCCTGTGTCTATAACTTTGCATTTTCTAGACAGTTCACTTAAATGGAGTGATACAATATGCCATTTGCCTCTGGCTTTCTTTCACTCAGCATATTAGTTTTGAGGCTCATCCATGGCATAGCATATACCTGCTCGTTCCTTTCACCTGCTGAATCCTATGCCACTGTCTGGACATACCACAGTTTGTTTATCCATTCACGGGTAGATGGAGGTTTGCATTGCTTCGAGTCTGGGCTATCATGAACAGTGCTGCTATGAATTCACACATGGGTTTGTGTGGACATATGTTTTCATTTCTCTTAGATTCCCAGGACTAGAACTGCGGGCTCATGTAGTAGATCTGCGATCAGCTTTTACAGAAATGGCTTAACTGTTTTCCAAGTTGGTTGTCTCGTTTTAATTTCTATTAGCAATACGTGAGCATTCCAGTTTCTCTACATCCTCACTAACACTTGGTGTTGTCTTTTTAATTACAGTCTTTTTAGTGGATATTATGTCATTGTGGTTTTAACTGCATTTCCTTAATTACTAATGATACTGAGCATCTTTTTATGTGATTAGCCATTCATGTATCTTCTGATGAAATATCTATTCAAATCTTTTGTCCAATTTTTATTTTTTATGTTTTCAATGTTTATTTTTGAGACAGACAGTGACAGATTGTGAGTGGGGAAGGGGCAGAGAGAGAGGGAGACACAGAATCTGAGGCAGGCTCCAGGCTCTGAGCTGTCAGCACAGAGCCCGACATGGGGCTCAAACCCACAAACCGTGAGATCATGACCTGAGCTGATGTCAGACGCTTAACTAACCGAGCCACTCAGGTGCCCCTTTTGTACACTTTTTAAATTGGGCCATTTGTCATCTTATTGAGTTGTAAGAATTCTTTATATATTATGGATACAAGTCCTTTATCAGGTATCTGACTTACACATATTTTCTCCCAGTCTGTGGCTTGTCATTTTTTTTTAATGTTTATTTTGAGAGAGAGAGAGAGAGAGAGAGAGAGCGCGTGCACACACCCATGCACATGAGCTGGGGAGAGGCAGGGGCAGAGGGAGAGAGAGGGAGAACCCCAAGCAGGCTCCGTCCGCACTGTCAGCACAGAGCCCTATGGAAGGTTTGATCTCACAAACTATGGGATCATAACCTGAGCTGAAATCAAAAGTCCAACGCTTAACCCACTGAGCCACCCAGGCTCCCCAACTTCTCTTTCTTAATGGTGTTTTTGAAATGTACGTTTTTAACTTTGACAAAGCCCAGTTTGTCACCGTTCGTGTGTCACGCTTTTGTTGCCATATCTAAGAGCCTTTGCGCAAGCCAAAGTCACAAAGATTTTTTTCTTTTGTTTTACCCTAGAAGTTCTATATTCTATAGGCGTAGCCCTCACATTTAGGTTTGTGATCCATTTTGAGTTAATTCTGTATCATTCATGTGCCTGTGCAGCTTGGGGGTGGCCTGGGACTTGTGTTGTATTGAATTCTGTTGGAGAGAATTTATTGTGGGGTCAAATCTAAGATTTTTGCTTCCTGGTTTCTGAGTTTCCTATCTCACATAGACAAACTTTTCGCCTTTCAATAACACCTACCCGTGTTTTCTTCCAGTATTTTACTTTAGCTCTTTGATCAATCTGGAATGTATTTTGATATGAGGCTTAAATCTCACTCCTCCCCCCGCCCCCAACCTCTACCTGTTGTCCCAGATCCTGTTGATAGTCCGTCCTTTCCCCTACTGGTTTGAATGATACCGCTATGCCCAGCATGCCGGGTTCACTCCATATCACCCATGGGCCCTGTCCTGGGCTATCACCGCGTGCAGACGCTTCCCAGCTCCGGCCACACAACACTGGGGAGAACCAGTGCTCCCATGTCAGTGCTCCACTCCTCCTTGCCTGCTCAGCCTTCCAGCCACACTTGCAATGATGGTCTCCAGTTCCAAAAGTCCTGCTTGCGTTCTGAGCACTTGGAATTTACGGAGGGCTGTTAAGCACGGAGGGGTTTACAGCGTGAGGTCACAGCGCCACCTGTCTGTCTCCTTCCATCTGGCGACTCCTTTAATCCCAGGTTGACTGGCTTGTTCTGGGAACTAATCCGACGCCCTGTTTATGTCGTTTTCAAAGTTCAAATACGTACTTTTAATAGACAGGGCCCTTTGGCCTTTGTATTCCTGACTTGCGATTTTATCGTATTGTTGTCAGAGTGTGGGATCTTTATGACCTCACTTCTTCGGAAGCTTTAAGCAGCTTACTGCAGTTTTTATAAATGCTTCCCAGGGTCTGCAAAATAAGGTGTATTGTGTTCCCGCCGTCTCGATTTTTTATATCATCATCAAGCTTGTGCCTTGACTGTTCGAATCTTCTGCTCTCGGGGGATTTGTCAAGTTTGGCCTTCTCTCTCAAGGGCTCCTGTTTTTTGTAGTTTCTGGGTAGACGGCTTCCGTTTTCAGAGAAAACTCTTTTTGCCTTACGTTCTGTGTTGTCCGATACTGATACTGCGGTCGCTGCAAGCTTTAGGATGCTGCTTTTGGTAACACATCCCCCAACCCTTGTATCTTCCACACTCAGCGGCTCTGGCTTGTCTCTTTCAACAAGCCCCCCCGGGGGCATCTCGGGCCAGGCCAGCGGCCTCTGGTCACAGTTGACGTGGTTACTATTGCAGTGGGACTAATCTCCAAGTATCGTGGGGTTTTCTGGCTTTAAAAAAAAATCATATTCTGATTATCCATCAAATTGTCGTTTTTTTCTTCTGCTGAGGTGGCAGTTGTATTTCTATTCTTTTAGCAATTACCCAGCAAATTGAACTCGAACACCTAAGAGTCTACTAGCCTCTCTGTTCTCTCCCCTCTCCCGCGAGGGCTCTCCCTTTCACATCGTCCAGTAGGTGAGCTACACCTCGTCTGTCAACCTGCCATGTGCAGGACAAAAATTAAAAATACAATACTTATGATGGGGTTCGTGAGCAAATGGCTGAGAAAGAATTCTTGAAACGCGTTTGGTGCAAAAAGGTGATTTTATTAAAGCACGGGGACAGGACCCAAGGCAGAAAGAGCTGCACCGGGGTTGTGAGAGTTTTTAAGCAAGTTTCAAAGGAATTTGGAAGCAAGGCTTTCAGGACCTTGAGGGGCTAGCTGCTGTTAAGATAAGGTGACTTTTAGTCTTTAATCGAACATCAACGTGAAGGCACTAAGGCAGCCACGAGTTCCTCGAGGAGGGTCACACGCTGCACGTTTCTATCGGTGGTGTGTATCGATGGGCTGCAAGCCGTAAGGAGATTTCATTGCAGCGACGTTTCTCTTGCCTTTGTCTCCCTCGTCACTCACATACATACCAATGTGTTTTACTGCTGTTTCCTTAACGTTGCTTCTTCAATCAACTCCTTCTGAGTTCAGTCCCTGTTTGTTTGTTGGAGGAGACTTCTGAAGTTTCCAATGAGGAACGGAGAGCAGAAAATGTGCCGTAGTTATTGTTTACCTACACATGTACTTACTAAGTCAGTCGTCTTGAATGGTAGTTTAGCTACACAGCACAGGAATCCGAAAACCAATTTCCCTCATCGCCAAAAAGATTCTCATTCCACGTCTGTTATGATTTTGCGTGTCCTAATTTTGTAGCTGATCTTTTAAATTTGGAAGCTTAAAAAATTTTTTTCCTTCCACTATAATATTTGTATCTGGGTATGCTTTTTTTTTTTTTTTTTTTTTTTTTTTTTGTCTAGAGCTGGATTTAATTTGAAAGTTGTTTTTCAATTCCATGAAAGCTCTCTACCCTTCTTTGAGCTTGCCTTACCCCGTTTAATATATTTGGGCTTCTTCCTGTTTCTTAATTTCCTGTCTGCATTTTCCATTTCTCTACACTTCGTAACTCAGATCTGGTTTCTAATTTATTTTTTTCACTGGCACCTCGTATATCAGTTGTTGATTCTTAAATTATGGTAATTTTGTATTTTTTAGAAATTTTTGGCATTTCCCCTTTTTTCAACATTTTAAACCTCGTCTTTCAGATTACTGAATCACCAGGAGTTCTTGGGGGCGGGGAGTCTAAGCTACTTGTTTGCAGTCTGCTGACCCACCCTTAACGTGTTTTGGTTCAGGTTTTGAAATATGGAAATTCTGTACAGCTTGGATTTAGGGAGTGCCAGGCTCCCCTGTGTTTGCTTCTGTCGGGTGCTCTCAGCACCGGGGTCCACTGCCCCTAGACTGGTTTTTCCATTTGCTTCTTGCCTAACTTTTGAGGACACAGAGCAGGTCGAGTCTCCCCCCAGGGCAGCCCCCTGCTCTTCCCCATTCATGTGACCCACGGTACCAGGATGCATTGCTCTCAGGAGCACTTAACCGCTTCACCTACTTCCCCCAAACTGACTCACCCCTAGAGACCGACTCCCACTGACAGCACCAGGTTCTGATTCAGTCCCTTTCTCCGTGGCCTTGGTAGTGAAGCCCGGTGATGGCACGACAGTCTGCACGCCCATCCACGGGTGCTGTATTATCACTTTTCCAGACTTGTGTACGTGGCGGGCCGGGAAGGCCACATGCTTAAAGTGCTCTCCTACATCAGCGTCAGGCGCCTGACTCCAGCCCCTGCCATCATCTTTTATGTAAGTATGAATTCCGCCATGAAAACACCCCCTTAAAGACAGAGGGGCCCTGAAGTAAATCAGTATTGCTAAGCCCAGTGGTTTTCCAAAGGCCCAGGTTCCGTTAGTCCTCAGCATGAAACAGGTATATGAAACAAGTTACCCAACGCCTGCTCCTCCTTCTGAGTTGATCCAGGAGACGCTGTTGGACTCTTCCAACCTTGTACCCTCCGTGAGTCTTACAGGTACATTTGTATGTCTGGATCCCTGCTAGCAAACTATACCAAAGCCCACTAGCTTACAGGGAAGGAGAATAAGGCATTTAATGAGGTGCCTGGTAACTGCTTCTTGTTATGACCCAGGAATTTAGACGGCATGGCATCGTTGAGCAGTAGAGGAAGCCCTCTGACATCTTCTGATTGGAGTTTCTCAGTAGGGGACAGTCCCTGGTCCTGTGCAACTGTCTCTAGTACCTATGGTCTCTATGGACCATCCAAGCCCAGCCTCGGGGCCAGACTCCTTCCACCTCTTACGGAGAACATTGCTCTCCATAAGCCTACACGCTTTGAAGATGAGGAGAGGGCCCAAATCACAAAGCCCAGGCCACACAGCCGAAGGCAGGGCGGGGTCAGACTAAGGCTGTGTTGCAGCCCCCGGCCCTTTCCCCTGGCAAAGACTTTCCAGTGGGAAAACGTATCAGAACACTGGAGAGGTGCCTGGCTGGCTCAGCTGGTAGAGCCTGTGGCTCTTGATCTGGGAGTTGTGAGTTCAAGCTCCACAGTGGGAAGAGAGATCACTCAGAAAAGTAAAATCTTATCAAGAAAAAAAATTTTTAAAGAAATCTGGTGTGATAAACATGTGTGTTTTGTTCTCCCCCCGCTTGAAACTGCAACTTCACCGAGTTCTTTCCATCAGGCCTCGGGGAGAACACCCATCACAGCCAAAGACTAGTTTAACCCCACCTATATGGGATATGTAGGTTTCTGTCATGCAGACCTTTCCATCCACAGGAAGCACGACTTCCTTAGCCTCCTGTGAAGTGACAGGGACCATGTTTTTATGTACAAGTGACCGAAGAATTCACTCTTCTTTCCACTAGGGCATCATAGCAACTATTTATATCATCCCTGGTGACATAAACTCATTGGTCAATTACTTCAGTTTTGCTGCATGGCTGTTTTATGGCCTGACGATTCTGGGATTGGTTGTCATGAGGTTTACAAAGAAAGACCTGGAAAGGCCTATCAAGGTAAGTTTCGTTGCCTCAAATGTCACAAGTGGCTTTGATTTCTTGAAACGGATTAGAGGTAACTACACTTTAAAATCTAGGGGCATGCTTTCTATTTCCAACCGGAGTGGAGTTTGCTCCTGATTTCTGGCCCCAGACCCATTCCTGTGCAGGCAGCCACTAATAGTCCACATCTGCGAACTGTCTGGGGCTCCCTCCCTGCACAGCTCCCCGAGGTGGGTCTAAGAAGAATTTATTTTGTTTTGCTTATGTTAGGGGCTTTTTGTTTTGCTTTGGAAACAACAATACGATTGAATTCTTATAAGAGCAAATGCAGATATAAGAAAAAGGTGGGGGGGGGGGCGCGGCGCCTGGGTGGCTTGGTGAAGTGTCCAACTTCGGCTCAGGTCACGATCTCACAGTTCGTGGGTTCGAGCCCCACATCGGGCCCTGTGCTGACAGCTCAGAGCCTGGAGCCTGCTTCAGATTCTCTGTCTGCCCTCCCCCCCAACTTGTGCTCTCAAAAAAAAAAGTTAAAAAAAAAAAACTTCTTAAAAAAAAAAGGTAGGAAAGCTGAGGACTTAAGTAACTAGGACAAGAACAGGATCATGTCTTTAGCTTTAGGATGTTGTTTCAGAAGTGTGCCTGGTGGTCTTTCTGGCACTGAAGCTTGCCTGTGGCCAAGTCTCTAAAGTCAGCGGAGACATGGAATTTGGCATTTCCACTTCCATCAGGTCACCTGGCAAGCAAAATCATGATGGTAGAACAGATTTTTTTTTTTTTTTTAAGGAGATTGAAGTTTATTGACTATAGCACAAGAGAGCAACGGGCAGGTCAGCAAAGCAGAGGCTGTCTGCTGGTGGAACAGATTTTTCATCTGTACAAAATCCCTCAAACAAAAGGTATTTGGCAGAAAATAACAAAGGAGGTAGGGGAAAAAGGATCTAACACACGTACAGTTGGAGTCCCTGATGAATGAAATAAAAGCAACAGAATTCTTTTTTAAAATTTGTTTTAGATTTATTTTTGAGAGGGCACACAACAGAGTGGGGGAGGGGCAGAGAGAATCTGAAGCGGACTCTGTGCTGACAGCAGGGAGCCTGATGGGGGCTCAGACTCACAAACTGTGGGATCATGACCTGAGCCAAAGGCGGATGCTTAACCGACTGAGCCACCCAGGTGCCCCAAGCAACAGGATTCTTAAGAACTGTAATTCAAGGAACGTGTATTAGGGTCAGAAAAATAGAAGGGGGACCGAGAGAGGAAGGGATTGGAATCAGCATACCAGAAGTCGTATGACATCACTTACCGACTCAGAACTAGAAGGGGCAACCGGGAAATGTATTCTGATTGAACTCTGCAGCTCCAGAAGATCATGCTGTGGGTGTCCACTCCCCCTCCTCTTTCCTCCCCCCACCCCAGTCCACTTACAAAGGAAAGAAATTAATACGGGCACCAAAATTCTCATCAGCAACACTTCATATCCCGAGACAGTGGAGCAACCAATTTATGGCGTTCAGAGAGAGAAAATATTAGCCAAAGATTTTATATCCAAACTGACCTCAAAGAATAAAGTTACCAATATGAAACACCTCAAGGCATGGACTGTTGCATGAGACCTTTGGGAGGAACCACCTAGAGAACGAGCTTCAGAAACCAAAAAGTTTGTGGCCCAGAACTGGACTCAGTGACGGCAGACAGGGAGACAAAAGAGGGATGCTAATATGAAGCCCTCACAATTTGATGCAAGATGGAAGAGAAAGCCTATGAAAGCGTGCCGGGTAAGGAAAGCACGCCAACAAGACTGCCCCGGGGTGCCATCTGGAATTAGACATGGGGAGGAACGAGAAGAATCCCTAGCTAATTCCATTACTGCTTATTATAGACACTATGGAACAAAGAGATTGTAAGGAGGGTACGGTGTGATATCTTCTATTTATAATGGTAACTGTCGGAACAAAAACAGCATTTATAGATCCCAAAAGTTATATCCAAAATACACACACACACACACACACACAGACCATATTGTAAAAGACCCTCTCTAGAAAGACTTAAAACAAATCAGAATATCTTCCTGGTTAACATTTTCTTGGTAGGAGGTGTATTAGGGTTGTTTGCTGTTACTCTGTTTTTTTTTGCTTATTACAAGTTTTTAACACCCCGAAACTTTCTAGAATCTATAAATCTCTTAATAGTCCCATTTCCAGCTGCTAGTTATGTAGGAAAATTAATATTTAAGTCCCAAAATGTAATGCGATGTTTTCAAGACGTGTGAGCAAAGTTTCAAATTGCGCTCCAAGTCCAACACAAGTCAGAATCGTGTGTTCGCACAGTGAAAAGTGAGAGTGTTCGCACAGTGAAAAGTGAGAGTCACGTGCCCTCAGGTGCTGGGAGACCGTGTTACTGTGTGAACAGTAACCACTTGTTAACAACCAGATTCACTGGTTGGTCACCAGGAAATCACTTTTAAAGCAGTTTACTTCCTGGTGTAATGCATGTGTTTATATGCATTTGCTGTGTTTTAGTTACATTTGAGGACACTGGTTGGGAATCTGGCATTTCCTGTGATACGTGGTATTTTTTCCCCCGTTTAAAATAAGAGAAACAGGCCTCAGGTGAGAGTTTTCCCACAGAATGTCACTCTTCAAGGGCAGAAAACTGACAGTAAGTAGCAGTCTGCATAAAGGAATATAAAACAATGTGGAGCCCAAACCTGTCAGTTACATGAATAAGCTAATCTATTCAGTTTACATGAGTTTAAATCAACCATTAAAAGAAAAAGACTTTTCAGAGAGCGCCTGTGTGGCTTAGTCAGGGGCCGGCTCTTGATTCTGGCTCAGGTCCTGATCTCACGGTTCCTGAGATCAAGATCCGAGTCGGGCTCTGTGCTGACAGTGCGGAGCCTGCTTGGGATGTTCTCTTCCCCCCCGCCACTCCCCTGCTCACCTTTTCTCTCTAAAAATACATAAACATTAAAAAAAAAAAAAAAGATTTCTCAGGCAGGTTTACAAAACTGTGAAAAAACTAAAAGGATATCAGCAAAGAAATACCAAGCAAATGAAAACACACAGACAACAAGATTTGTGATCTCAGCAAACAGGCACCAAGGCCCAAAGCACACTTCAGTGTCCTTCGTAATGCTAAGTGCTTCAGTGGTGCTGAAGGCTAAAATCCACAATAAAGAGATCACAGGTATGAAAACCTAGTCACCAGATCACACGGTAGTCATTTTCATGAAGCGGCAACCTCAGAAAGTACAGCTAGACACAGACACACACCCTAACAGGAGACTTTAAAGTGGCTCCCTTCAGGGACGCCTGGGTGGCTCAGTCAGTTAAGCGTCTGACTTCAGCCAAGTGTGATCTCACAGCTTGGGGGTTTGAGCTCTGGGCTGACAGCTCGGAGCCTGGAGCCTGCTTCAGAGTCTCTGTCTCCCTCTCTCTCCACCCCTCCCCTGCTCATGCTCTCTCCTAAAAATAAACAAACATTAAAACACATTTTTCACGCATCTCCCTTAAGTCCCGGACAGACCCAGACATTGCACTGGTACAAGTGACAAGCCCTAAACAGCAGAACAAGGCAGATGTCAGAGACCATATCAGACTGTGAGGCCCCAAAATAGCAAACACACCTTTTCAAGTGCATATGGGACAGGGCTGAAAACTGACAGTCTTTGATGCCACAAAGAAACCTTGAAAAAATCAGAAGGGCAAACCACATTCTCTATAATGCAATGACACAGGAAAGTAATCTTTAAAAATTAAACTTTTCAACCCAACAGGAAATAGGAAATGAAAGTACACAATTTCCTTAAAATGACAATAAAAATAAGACATAATCTTAGGATCGGTGCTCTGAGAAAGTTTCGTTGCATTAAATACAACAATAAACATGAAAACAGGCAACTCAAAAAGCAAGAGAAGGAACAACAAAGAAAACCGAGAATGTAGAAGGAATGAATAAACATGAAAGACTTTAAGATTTTTAATTGGATTATCTGGTTTTTGGAATTTCCCTGAGAATTCTGATTCTGATGGGGTTAGTTTTAGTAACTTTACATTTTCCTAGAAAATTGTCCATTTCGTTGAATTTATTTACACTGAGTTGTACAAATTTGTTTTATGATTAAAAAAAAATTCCCATGTTCTGGAGATTATTTCCCCATTTTTGTTTCTTATTTGTGCGTTTGTGCCCTCATTTTTTTAAAAGGTTACCCACAGGGGCACCTGGCTGGCTCTGTCAGTACAGCCTGCACTCTTGATCTTGGGATTGTAAATTCAAGCCCCATGTTGGGTATAGAGATTACTTAAAATCTTAAAAAAAATTTTTTTTAACATCAATTCATTTTTGAGAGACAGAGACAGAGTGTGAGCGGGGGAAGGGCAGAGAGAGAGGGAGACACAGAATCCGAAGCAGGCTCCGGGCTCTGAGCTGTCAGCACAGAGCCCGATGCGGGGCTCGAACCCACGAACCACGAGGGTCAAGTCGTGACCTGAGCTGAAGGCGGGCACTTAACCAACAGGCGTCCCTAAAATTCTTAAATAAAACTGTTTAACAAATAGAACAGAATTATGTTAAAAAGATAATATATCGTGAGGCGCCTGGGTGGCTTAGTCGGTTAAGCATCTGACTTCGGCTCAGGTCATCATCTCGCGGTTTGTGAGTTTGAGCCCCGCGTTGGGCACTGTGCTGACAGCTCAGAACCTGGAGCCCACTTCAGATTCTGTGTCTCCTCCTCTCTGCCCCTCCCCTGCTCATGCTCTGTCTCTCAATAATAAACGTTAAAAAAAAAAAATTGTTTTTAAAGATAGCATACCATGACTAAGTCATGTCTGTGCAAGAACAACTAAAGATCAGAAAATCTACTCTCTCCCAAAACACATAAACATTAAAAGGGGGGAGGGTGGCTGAGTCGGTTGAGTGTCCAACTCTTGATTTCATCTCAGGTCGTGGTCTCACAGCTCGTGAGACTGAGCCCCGTGTCTGGCTTTGCACTGGCAGCACAGCGCCTGCTTGGGAGTCTCTCCCTCTCTTCCTCTGCCCCTACACTGCTGGTGCTCATGCTTTCTCGCTCTCTCTCTCAAAATAAACAAATCTTAGATTAAAAAAAAATCAAATATGGATTTAGTTCATGGGTAGATAGAATTCATCATATTAATATACCTATGGAGGAAAACCCTACAATCACCTCTCACAGATTTCACCAGACATGATTCAATATGCATTACTGATAAAAAACAGGAATTTATCACTATTTCCTTAGCATGAACACACACACACACACACACACACACACACACACCCCTTCGGCAAAATGCTAACAGCTGTTTTAATTGAGAAGGTGACAGACACTACAGAGGTCCCCGCTGAAGTGAGGCACAGGCGCCTTCCATGTCTGCTGTCATTTAGCTCAGTTTGAAGACAGTAACAAGGCAATGAGACGAGAAGGCAACTCGGAGTGGCAGAGCTAGGAAAGCCTTTCTAAAGTGTCGGACTTCCTCCTTCCCAAGACACCACATCGTGCCTCTGGAAAATCCAAAAGGATTAAAGAAAAAACTACACGGAAATATGGTCAAGTAATGAGACGTAAAATAAACACACTGAAATCAATAGCCTTTTTATAAAAATGGCATCCACTTAAAAGATCATGAGTGCACTTCATTCCCCCAAACACATTAATTCGCGAGTGCCAAGTCGTAACCTCAGAGGGGAGGCCTCTTCTGAAAGACGGAAAAGGTCACCTCAACAAAGGAAAATTCACACGTGTTCTGAGTTAGGAAAAATCAGTATCCTAAAGATGTCACTGCTTTTTAATGTAGACATTAAAAAAAATTTTTTTTTTTTAACATTTTGAGAGACAGAAAGACAGAGTGCTAGCAGGGGAGGGGCAGAGAGAGAGGGAGACACAGAATCTGAAGCAGGCTCCAGGCTCCGAGCTGTCAGCGCAAGAGCCCCATGTGGGGCTCGAGCCCGTGGAAGCAAGCAAGATCATGACCTGAGCCAAAGTCAGACACTCAACCGAATGAGCCATCCAGGCGCCCCTTAGACATTTAATGAGGCCATGATATATCAGATCTTTTTTCTAGAGTTAGAGGAGTTGATTACAAAGGTCACACTGAAGAAGCAAGATGAACAGCCAGCAAAACAGAGAAGAGGATATTGAAATATAAAGGTTCTAAAATTTAAACATAATGGTGCCTATGCATGAAGAAAATCTAAATTATGGAAATTGCTTTGTCTTCCAAGAATGGGTGAAATCTTTCCTAGGACTCAAAATCCAGAAATGAAAAGGGAAAAATGGACAAACAAAACCCGAACAAAATCAAAATGTATGCATTGAAAAAAAGGGGGGCGCCTGGGTGGCGCAGTCGGTTAAGCGTCCGACTTCAGCCAGGTCACGATCTCGCGGTCCGTGGGTTCGAGCCCCGCGTCAGGCTCTGGGCTGATGGCTCAGAGCCTGGAGCCTGTTTCCGATTCTGTGTCTCCCTCTCTCTCTGCCCCTCCCCCGTTCATGCTCTGTCTCTCTCTGTCCCAAAAGTAAATAATAAAAAACGTTGAAAAAAACATTTAAAAAAAAAAAAAGAAAAAAAGAGAGGGAATTTTAAAACACGTATACGTAGCAGATGGGGAAAATACCTGCACTGATATCACAAAAAGAAAGGGGGCTAATACCCTTAATTTAAAGAGTTCCTACAATTGGGACGGGAATCACCCACATCTGAAATGGACAAAACATATCAACAAACAACAGATACGAAAAGACAGTTCAGAGAGCACCTACAGTGATACTTAAAGATGAAGCAAACGAACCCCAACCAGCTCCACCTCCCGCCAGTAAGAGAACGCAGACCACAGCTCTGGTTGCCCATCAGTCGGGCAGACACCCCACACGCTGGCCACACTCCTCGGGGAGCAGCCCACTCGCACACGGCTGCCGGCATACAAGTGGTGTAGCACATTTGCACTTACCTTTTCATCCGGACACCCCATTTTGAAGTAATCTACCCCAAGGTGAAATGGGCAAAAATATGAAATATACACAAGATTACTTACTGCGGCAAAAGGTTCAGCACAACCCAGGAGTCAATCAGTGGGAGACCGGTTGAATAGATTTTGACACCTCCACGAACCAGAGTGGTATGCAGCAGTAAAAAACGGATATTTTTTACTAGGTATTAGTATGGTATTACTATGGCCCTATCTCTGCAACATATTAATAGAAAAAAAGCCAAGTGCTGCGGCGCCTGGGTGGCTCAGTCGTTTATTTTTATTTATTTTTGAGAGAGAGAGACACACACCGAGCACAAGCAGGGGAGGGGCAGAGAGAAAGGGAGATACACAACCTGAAGCAGGCTCCAGGCTCTGAGCTGTCAGTGCAGGGCCCCACGCGGGGCTCGTACTCAACGAACCTCGAGATCGCGACTTGAGCTGAAGTTGGATGCTCAGCTGACTGAGCCACCCAGGCGCCCCCTGGGTGAGTCTCAGGTCACGATCTCACAGTTCGTGATTTCGAGCTACGTGTCGGGCTCTGTGTTGGCATCACGGAGGCTGCTTGGGATTCTCGCTCTCCCCCTCTTTGCCCCTCCTCCACTCACAGTCTCTCTCTCAAAATAAATAAGTAAACTTCAAAAAAAAGAAAAGAAAAAAGCAAAGTGCAAAACTATCGTTTATATGTTTGGTATCTTTTATCTGGGGGCAGTGGAAGATGAACATGTGCATGTATGGTTGCACTTCTATGTGTGTTTATTTATTTTCAAAAAGAAATAGGTCAGGGGCACCCGGCTGACTCAGTCAGTGGAGCATGTGACTCCCGATCTTGGGGTCATGAGTTCAAGCCTCACATTGGGCGTAGAGCTTACTTAAAATCTTAAAAAAAAAAAAAAAAAAAAAAAAAAAAAAAAAAGAAAGAAAGAATAAAGCAAAACTGGTAAGAAATTTTAAGTTATGTTTTTTTTATGAAATTTATTGTCAAAGTGGTTTCCATACAACACCCAGTGCTCATCCCCAAAAATGCCCTCTTCAGTACCCATCACCAACCCTCCCCTCCCTCCCACCCCCCATCAACCCTCAGTTTGTTCTCAGTTTTTAAGAGTCTCTTATGCTTTGGCTCTCTCCCACTCTAACCTCTTTTTTTTTTTTTTCCTTCCCCTGCCCCATGGGTTTCTGTTAAGTTTCTCAGGATCCACATAAAAGTGAAAACATATGGTGTCTGTCTTTCTCTGTATGGCTTATTTCATTAAGTTATAATATTTTAAAATTTAGAAGGGAAAAAAAATCCCTCAAAACTGAAAACAAATAAAGAAACCTTACTCTGTGACAAGTAAATGACAAAAGCACCCGGAGGAAAACTAAGTGCGGTATTTTGAATGAATCTCCCTGTGGGTTATACTCTGAGGTTAAAAAGAACTACAGGACATCTTACACTTCATAGCACCACTTACAGTAGTGGTCTGAAGATAGGACTGGTACAGTTACAGGCACGTTGTAGGACAAAGCAAGCAACTATGCTAAAGCCATTTAAGAAACAAGATTTTCAGAAGCGTTAAGAAAAAGTCTAAAGTAAGGAAAAAATGAAATCTTACCTTTGAATTGGAAATAGCAGTGTGAACTTGTGAATTTTTCCCTTTCTTGAAAAATAAAGTATGTTCTGTCTCTGTAAAAGAACAAGGAGTACTCCAACCCCCCAGATTATGGTTTCTAAACGCCATTTCCTACTAAAAGAAAACCGTTCCCTGGAGAAATGGAGGAATCCAGACCCAATGGCACTGGCTTCCTCTCCTGCCCCTGAAGCCACTGACTGACCCTGGCGATTCAGAAGTGGGACAATGAGACATTAAGGGCCTCATGATGGGTTTAGGAAAGGAAGCGCTGCCGTTCCAACGACCAAGTATTCTTGCCTCCAGACCCAACTACCAGCGTGCAGAGAACTTTCAGGGAGGGGGGGGGGAGGGGGAGGAATTAAAATTACTGAAATTGGAGGAGGGGCACACAGAGTTCATTACATTCTTTCCCACTCAGTGTTTTGTTTTGAATGAAAACTTTCGGGAAGGACAGGAGTGCACGTGGTCAAATCATGACTCCATGTTGTCTCGCCTGCAGGTGCCTATTTTCATCCCCATCTTGGTGACTCTCGTCTCCGTGTTTTTGGTTTTGGCCCCAATCATCAGCGAACCCGCGTGGGAATATCTCTACTGTGTGTTATTTATACTGAGCGGCCTTATATTTTACTTCCTTTTTGTCCACTATAAGTTTGGATGGGCTCAGAAAATCTTAAGTAAGTACCAACACGGGGACTGTCGTGCTGTTGGCGAGGCGCAGACAGGCACAGCGTCCCGCACCTCACCTGTCCTGGTCCTACCAACTTTCTTATCGCAGGATCTCAGGCAGCTAGCAAATTTCATCCTCTCAGTGTGACACCTCTGGGGTCCACCCGTGGCCTCGTCCCTTGTCCCCTTCAATTACTGTTAACAGGAAGGGACATCACCATCTGCTGTTCTTATTTTCCACCGTAAAGTACACATAACACTGACCATCCTAACGGTCTTTTAAGTGTAGGCTTCAGTACGGATAAGTGTATTCACATCGTTGTGCATCCAACCTCCAGAGCCCCACTTTCTTTCGTCTGATACACAGACACCATCTGAGGCTCAGCAGCACCCCCGAGACACCCAGAACGTGACAGAGTCGGGACGAGGGCCTGAGCCTTCCAATGCCAGAGCCACAGCTCTCACCACTCAGCCATCCTGGCCCCTCAGCTGCTTTAGGGCAATTGTTAGGAAGCGTAGCTACGTTAACCACTTTCACTTTGGAAAAACAAAGTCGTGGTACCAAGTACATCAAGGGGCCTCTGCGTACAGCACACCTGGGGGGGGGGGGACACTCACAGCGTCACATCCTGTGCTGCAGATTCAACCACAGGGAGCCAGCCCCCAGCACCCTCGCCTGTCAAGGGTCCTCTACCTCTGACAGCCCTTTCTCGGTCCCCCGCTCCCTGTACTGTTTCTAGAAGGCGGGAATTGGGCTGTGCAGTTTCACTCCGGGTCTATGCAACAGCCACCTAGTATCCATAGAGTAGATGTGACGAAAACAGGCCCCTTCTCCCTCAGCTTGTCCGAGCAGGAAAGCAGGGAAGCACAGCCGTCCCTGCAGGCACTCCTATCTGGTTTTACTTCCGTACGTGCGACTCAGGGAGACGTACGAGGTACGAAAGCAAAACCCAACTGCAAGGCGGTGAGGTTGACCCTGGACTTTCCAGGGGCCGCTCCCCAGCCCGGGCACTGCCTCACCTGGGAAACCTGACATAGGTGTTACAGCAAGAGCGAATCTGTTTCATGTTAACAAAGTGAAACCAAACCCAAAATTCGGCTTTATTGTTTCTACCGGGGACATTTTCCTTTCCGGAAGCAGCTCTCCCCACCGCACAACCTCTTTCCTCTGATCGAAGCCCGAAGCTGAGAGAGGGCTGCAGGCACACGACTAGAGACAGGAAAGTCCGGTGGTTACTGTGAGGACAGCCGTTTTCCCCAGGCCTCGGAGCATGAATTCAGATCTGATCGTCCCGACAGAGAATCTAGCCAGGACGACTTACGACCTACAGGGACAAAGCAGGGCTTACCTCTGAGCTTTAGAAAACTTAGTCCACCCGCTCCCTGCAAAAACTGGTAGGAAGCTGGGCTTGAGGAGGTGGAAAGAAGAAACTATCTGGATTTTAGGCAAGATGCAGGCCCGGTGCCTTCCAGCCACATATTCAACTCTTGGTCAGTGGTAGTTAAATATGTACACACGAGTCCTGCAGATCTTCCCTGTAGAGGACGGTGTTTGGTAGCAATAAAATAGCAGGTTCCCAATGCTTTTCCAGGAAGTAACTTACCTCCACAGAGCCACTGTGGCTCCCAGGATGGTTCTGAGCCCCTCGGGCCCCTGACCCCTGAGCGCAGCTTGAACAGAGGACACGGCCCCAGGGGGCGGGAGCCAGATTTCTGCGCCCCTCTGACTGCACTTGTTGACTGGCTTTTGCTCCAGAGCCCGTCACCATGCACCTTCAGATGCTGATGGAGGTCGTGCCACCAGAGGAAGCTCCAGAGTAGCAAGCCCGGCCTCCCGGAGCCAAGTCCAAGCTGCGACGGATTTATTTGTGTAAGCGGTATTTGTGGTTATCTCTACCTGGTGTCTTCCTCAAGGAAAAAACAAAACAAAACAAAACACGTATTCAGGTGTTCATAACGCTGTTATGTTTCCATAGCCTCAGTTCTCTGGGTGGGGGTTCTAGAGAGAACGGACAGGCGTTTGCCGAAGTTAGGAGTGAAGATGCAACCTAACTGAAGGCTGGCGGCCAGCCAAGGGCTCAGTGAAAACTACCACCTTAC
>NW_024412425.1:6476636-6504803 GCF_014898765.1 Herpailurus yagouaroundi
CCCCCCCCCCCCCCCCCCCCCCCCCCCCCCCCCCCCCCCCGGCACATCACACCTACTTAGATAAAGGGCACTCTTTAAACCAGGGACCAATAAGGTGTGTAAAAATACACACACGTTTTGCTCTGATCGAAACAGATTTTTAACACACTGAAGTACAGATGTTTTACTGCCCACCCTCGCCGCTCCCAGAAGTACCGCACCCCCGTGTCCGAGGCAGGTCTATCCCAGGCTGAATGTCAAGGCCCCCACTGCAAGACGGACCATCCAGAACCATCCGCAGCCTGGTGCCCAGGACAGGCCCCACCTCAGCCCTCACAGACACTCTGGTCAAACCAGAAAGGGTGATGAAGAAAATTCTAGTTTGCACTCGGCACTCAGGGAAAACACTGTCTAAAAAAACGTAAAATGGCATTTCTGTGAAAACGCTGAAATTTTATTGATATACTACAAAAAATATTCACACCACGACTAAGTATGAGAGCAATTTTAGAAGCATAGAGACAAAAGCACTTTCACTTTGCATTTTGGAAATCCTCCCCAAACATGAAATCAATATGTATTAATAGAACAAAAACAACCGGTCATTGTTTACACTTCACAAGTCGGTGCCTACATCCTACAGAATGTTATCCAGGACTTCAGGTAGTACATTTCAATGTCTGAAAAAAGAAGGCAAGATTGAAACCTACAGCCCTGCTCCCCCACCATTTCCCTTTGGCTGTCTGTGAACGACACGAGAGAACCAGAACCCACCCCCCTCCATTTATGCAGCTCTCTTACTTGCTCTTATTATGGGCTACGTTTTACAAAAGAGAGTGATTATAAGCGAGCATCAACGGCGGGTGGCCAACAATCACAAGAAAAGCCAGTGCAGCTCAGGAGGCCCGGGCACCAGTCCAAAGGCTCCCCCAGTGGGAGCAAAAGTTCTATTTACAGAAACCGACACCTGCTGAGGACATTACAAAACCTTTGCCAGCAAACACCAGGACTTCCTACTTCCTGAAGAGCCTGCACAATTTAGTGAAGAAAAAGGACAATCACCACTGTACCCCATGTGTCCACGTGACACCTGCCGGTCAACCCACGGGAGTCACGGCAGCAGCAAGGGTGCGCTCCCCGCAGCGGGCAGGGGTCTGACCTCCATCACCGAGGCGCTGCACGGAACAGAGGCCCCTTCCTGGCAGCGTGCTGGGGCAACGCCCGAAGCAAGGGCAGGTCACACCATGAGCAGAATGTCTTATTTTACAGATGAGGAAACGGAGAGCCAGAGTGTGATCCAAACCTACTCACGGGACAGCCTGATGACAGAGTTTACCTATCGTTCCAGAGGTGGCTTATGTACCTGGGACAAACACAAACGCGGACACCTGTGCTTTCTGACGTACACTAAGAATAAAAATCTTGGGGACAGTCACGACAGTCATGTTCTGTCCCTTTTCTTTCCTGCTTCGAGGCACAGCAAAGCCGTGCGTGGGGCTCACATTCTGTTCCTTTCTAACTCTCCCAGTTGGCGCGGGCATCAGGCTCGGGGCGCCCCCACAGTCAGGTGGTGACAGGACACCTTCCTCTGGGAACCTCGCGACCCTGCAGGCCGCAACCCCACCCCAGGATGGCATCGTGAATGTCCTGGCTCCTCACACCCAGCTGTCCTGAGGGTCACCTCTAAGGCCCCACAGGTCCTTTCCAGATTCCACTAAAGACAAACCTCTGTCCCATTCGCCCAGGACTCTGCAGCCCAGGTGGTTCTTCAGAAGCTGTAGCTTTTCCTCTAGAAAGCCCTAGGTCCGGCTGGGAGTTGCCGAGGCCACCCTGCTTTTACCCTTGGTCTATCCTAGAGCTTCACTCCGAGTTTTGCTGAATCCCAACTAGCTCACGGCTGAAAGCTCTGTTAGGCAGTGCTGAGCATGACTTCGTAAGCTGGAAACCTCAATTTCTATGCAGGACACCAGGTTTTTAGCAATGTACCAAACAGGTCTACACGAAAACGCAAACAGACTAGCTCCAGAAAGTACAATTCATCCCTCAAATGCACACCGTGCTCCCTGTCATTCAAGGCGAGTGTTAGGACGGGCTGCGTGTGACCAGTGTGGGATGGATGGCTCAGGAGGAGGCTGGGCCCAAGTGACAGCAGTGCCCGCCCCCCCTCCCCCAGAGCCCCTGCAGCCCATCTCTCGCCAATACCAATCCCAGTGCACAGGATGACACTAGGTCCTAATTTATCCTCGAGTCAAGGACAGGTTGGCCGTGACGGCTTGTTTTCTGAAATCCCTGCCACACGGTGTGTCCATCTCTGTGCGGCTCCGGCCACCCTTCTGGGTCTGACTCTGCTCATTCACTCTCGCTTCCATCATCCTCCGATGTCCCGTCACTGCTCTCAGCCACCTCTGCCACCTTCAAGGGCAGGTTTTTACAATTCACAACTGTAAGAGATATTATTGAAAACCTTTTAACTACAGGCTGATTAGCAAATCTCCCTTCCCCAGCCCCACCATTATTTTGGCCAATGTAGAAAAAAAAAAAAAAAAAAAGTCCCTTAGGTTCTAGAGCGCTATTTTGCAACTTATTTTAATTTTTAAATTTTGTTGAAATCCAAGCGTAATAATGGTTTAGAAGTAGAATCTAGCGGGGCTCCTGGGTGGCTCAGTGGGTTCAGAGTCCGACTGTGGCTCAGGTCATGATCTCGCAGCTTGTGAGTTCAAGCCCCGCATTGCTGTCAGCCCCGTGCTGACAGCTCAGAGCCTGGAGCCTGCTTCAGATTCTGTGTCTCCCTCTCTCTCTGCCCCTCCCCTGCTCACACTCTCTCTCTCCCCCTCTCTCAAAAATAAACATAAAAAAAAAAAGTAGAATCTAGTGATTCATCACGTACATATAACACCCAGTGCTCATCCCAACAAGTGCCCTCTTTAATGCCCATCACCCATTTAACCCATCCCCCCGCCCACCTCCTTCCATCAACCCTCAGTTTGTTCTCTGTATTTGTTTTATGGTTTGCCTCCCTCTCTCTTTTTATCTTATTTTCCCTTCCCTTTCCCTATGTTCATGTTTTGTTTCTTAAATTCCACAAGTGAAATCATATATTGGTCTTTCTCTATTTTGCTTAGCATAATACACTCTAGTTCCATCTATGTTATTGCAAATGGCAACATTTCATTCTTCTTGATTGCCAAGTAATACTCCGTTGTATATATATACACCACATCTTTTTACCCATTCATCGGTCAGTGGACATTTGGGCTCTTTCCATAATTTGGCTGTTGTTAATAATGCCGCCATAAATGCTGGGGTGCCTGTGAGCCTTTGAATCGGTATTTTTGTATCCTTTGGGTAAATACCTAGTAGTGCAATTGCTGGGTTGTAGGGTAGTTCTATTTTTAATAAGTTATTTCAGATTTTCACTAAATAGTGAAGAAATAGGCAAGAAATGAACAGGTAAAACTGGCCTGCTTATAAATAAATTACTCTCCTGGGAAGATGTGCACAAGTGTTATAAGAAGGTATGCTTATAATTAAGAGCTGATGCTTCCTCAAACCAGAACATTTATCACCAAGATCGACCACAAGGGGGAAACGAATTCCTAAGGGCTTCCTGTTAACGACTGATTCCCACCAATGCCTCAGTCCTCAAGCCAGCGGCGTGATCAGGTGCGCCCCGTGGCGTTCAGCACCTGCCCCTCCCCAGGAAGGGGTGCACCGCATCTTACCCTTGGGGAAGGGGCTCTCCTCTTCTTCACGTTCTTCCCAGTGATCGAAATCAAAAGCCACATTAGGATTCTGTTCAACAGAAGAGGTGACGGTAAGTGAGAGAACAGGTGACGCTCGGGGTGCTGAGAGCAGCCGGGGCCAATGTGCACTCACCCTCTGTTTGAGTAAGCTGCCCCAAGGCTCCTTTCTCTCCTTCGCGAGAGTGATGACAGGTTCCTCGTCTGTAATCGTGCATTTGCAGCCGTCTCTTACTATGTTGGCCTGCAGCTCCATATCGGCCACGTAAAATTTCTCTCCCGCCCAGGCACTAGGTTTGCAGAAGGAGAGGTCGGTCTTCTCACGTGTTAGAAGTGATTTCTAGTGTCCTTTATAAGACACACATGAACCTACCTGAACACCACTCTATCTCTGAAATATTTACAATTGTAATCCTTTACGTTCCTTATTCTTATCTTCAGTATGACCACGTCGTCTTTTTGGAACCATCTGATTTGTGGGTGGAAGCTAAGAGAGAAGAAAAAGACTTACACACGCATCACTATTTACTCACAAGGCAGGGAGGGAAGACAACTCCAACGGTGGATGGACATACCTTTGCAGAGGTTCTGTGGTTTTATTAAGAGAAGAGTCTCTCGTGTTTTCAGGTAGAGTTTCTGGGCAGAAGGTCAAATGTTCCAGTAAGTTATTTATACGCAACTGTATAATCTACATACCCATATGTACTTTTCCCACTTCCTGCAACTTTTAGCTGAGAACTGAAGAGCACAAATTCCACAGTAACTCAAGTATCCGCTTGCAAAGAATAATTAGAAAAAAATTAAAATGCACAACACTTAGTAGAACTAATAAAAATGGGCTCTGACAAATACTATAAAAAAAACAATCAGGGGGCGCCTGGATGGCTCAGTCGGTTAAGGGTCCGACTTCAGCTCAGATCATGATCTCACAGTTTGTGGGTTTGAGCCCCACATTGAGCTCTGCGGTGACAGAGCTCCAGAGCCTGCAGCCTGCTTCAGATTCTGTGTCACCCTATCTCTCTGCCCCTCCCCACTTGTGCTGTCTCTCAAAAATAAGTAAATGTTAAAAAAAATTAAAAAAAAAAAACAATCAGGAAAGGAAAGTTACTCTGAAAGGAGTGGCATTATTGCCGCAGCCACAGGCTTCTCTGGGGCTACCGTGCCCTGCTGGGACCAAAGATGCCCGCCACATGGGAAGTCATCTGTAGCCAGTATACACGAGGAACCAGTGCTAAACACAACACTTTCTGAAACAATGCCATTTGAACTTCTAAGTCTAAAACACTTGAATCTTCCATCCGAAGACTTGAGCGAGAATGTTCACAGCAGCTTTAATAACAGCCAAAAACCGAAAACAGCCTCAGTGTCTATCAATAGGTAAACAGACAAATAAGTTGTGGTATATTCGTATCATAGAATACAACTCAGCAGCAAGAAAGTATCACCACTCCTCGTGATAATCTAGATGAATCCCACAGATAGGATGCTGAGCGAGAAAGCCACAGGAGTATACACTCTGTGCTTCTAACTCAGCGAAACTGGTGGTGACAGAAGTCAGGACAACGGTTCCTGGGAAGGGTTTCAGGTGAGGAAGAGGCATGAGGGAGATTCCTGGGCTTCTGGAAATGTTCGACAGCTTCATCTGGGTGCGGTCAATGGACGTATATACACATTAAGTAATTCTGATGAGCTGTCTACTTTATTGGATGAACATTATACCTCAATTAACAAAAAGGAAAAAGTTATTAAAAAAACGTTGGGGGGGGGGCTCCTGGGTGGCTCTTTTGGTGGAGTGTCAGACTGTTGGTTTCAGCTCAGGTCATGACGCCAGGCTCATGGGATGGAGCCCGGCACTGGGCTTTGCACTGAGCATGAAGCCTGCTTAAGATTCTCTCTCTCCCCCTGCCCCTGTCCTCAGCTCATGCTCTCTTTAAAAAAAAAAAAAAAAAAAAAAAAAAAGTCTCCCGTTTGAAAAATAAAACCACTGGAGGTTGAACTGTGAAAAATAGGAATTTAGATAACAGCAGTTTATGTCACCTTCTATATAATTCATCTAAAAGTGGATAGCTTCAACGTTGTGAAATTTCCAAGCTTTCATGATTTTAAGTCAGCCATGTTTTAAATCACCAACCATGCTTTTGGCTTTCTGGCTTTGTCTCGGAGTCAGCACCTCCTCCCGAGCCCCTGTCCTCTTGCCGCGCACTCTGCAGACAAGCAGCATGTTCTGCTGAAGAAGGCGCCCTGGACGGAGGAGGTGAAGGTCAGCTCCGGGATGGAAAGAGAGCAGACTCTAGCCCTCTCCAGGATCCCCCCAGCAAGAGGAGGAAGGCAGGCGGCAAATGACTGTGAGGTGCCTACTGCCACAAGTCAGACCTGCACACAGCTTAGGGCCCCTTTCCGGATGGAGGGCGGGGCCGCCAGGTCTGCTCCCTGCAGCCCACCTTGCAGCGAGCACCGAGCAGGCGATCCACAGAGACTGTCAGATAAATGCAGTAACTCATTCACCAAAGGAGTTAAAAGGGCAGGAAGTAAAAGCCATCTCTGCTCCCTGCCCTAGTCCCTCAGCCCCTTCTCCTCCCGGAGACATCCCCTTACCAGTGTGGGTCTCTGTCTAGAAATATTCTTTGCATAAATAAGCAAATATTGCCATCTGTATCTAAAACACACACACACACCATTTAATGATATGGGATCCTATTAAATTCACTCTTCCGCCCATTATCCAATTAACTAGAGACAGATTACTCCATATCAGTACAATTTAAAATTAAAACATTTTTAAGTTGTTTACATTTTTTGAGCAGGTAACCACATTCATGCAGTTCAATATTTTGAAATAAATAAAAAGGTCTACAGTGAAAAATCTCTTTCATCCCTGTTCCCCAGCCATCCCGCTGCCTTCCTCATGGGTGACAACGTAATTCATTTTTTATGCATTGTTTTAGAGAGAATCCCAGCCTAAAGGAGCAAACCATACTAAACTATACAAACACGTGTGCACACACACACACACACATGTGGGGAGTGTGCAGGTGTCTCTCCAAGGGGACTTCTGGTTGACGCACATGAAGCCTGTGAACGGCACCCCCCAAATGGTGAATGCACATCCGTGTTCCAACCAGCCAGGCAGGGACCCCTCCTCAGGCCTCGTCCCCCGCACCGCGCAGCACCAGGCCCTCCATCACCCACCCTAATGCCACTGGGGCTCTCCTCTCCTTCACCAGACCCTCACCTGCTGGGGCTCTGTCCCTCCTCATCACACGCTTTCCCAGTTGTGACTCTCCTTTAATACCAGCAGACTAGTCTTCCCAGCTGCTTTCCTGAGCTCTAGGCTTTTGCTTTTGATAACCCTTAAACTTAACATGTCCCAAACCAACTCAGTATCTCCCCCTCCAGAGCTAGATGCTCTCTGGGAAGCACCCTGGAACTGTCCGCCATGCCAATACCCTCCCACCCCCAGGGCTCAGAACTACAGAACCACACTCCCTATGACTGTCAAGCCCTATGGCTTCCAGATCTTTTACATCCCCAAGGTCTATCCTCTTTCCCAACCTGCTCTAAGAATGGCGCCATTCGGCTCCTGAAATGGAGTCTCTCCTGGGCAGGTCCATCTGTAGAACCTAGTTCGCGGTCCTCTGCACTTCCGCCTTACGTGTGTGGTCACAGGTGGGCAAGACTCCACACAATCAGAGTACAGAGGGCCAAGCGGAGAACAGAGCTGGGGCTCAGGAGTTGCTGTGTTTCACAGAAGTGATCAAGCCTCGCTTTCATTAAATCTGCTAAACTCTAATGCGGTGTCTGTTTTTAGAAGAATATCTTATAAGCAAGCATGGAGCATTTTTTGCTTCCTGAAAGTGTATAGAAACTGACATGTATCCTGATCTCAGGGCACCCAATTCATTAAGATAAAAACCACCTTGGGGCGCCTGGGTGGCGCAGTCGGTTAAGCGTCCGACGTCAGCCAGGTCACGATCTCACGGTCTGTGAGTTCGAGCCCCGCGTCAGGCTCTGGGCTGATGGCTCGGAGCCTGGAGCCTGTTTCCGATTCTGTGTCTCCCTCTCTCTCTGCCCCTCCCCCGTTCATGCTCTGTCTCTCTCTGTCCCAAAAATAAACGTTGAAAAAAAAAATTAAAAAAAAAAAAAAAAGATAAAAACTACCAACCTCAGACGGTGAAGTATTTTAACCTTTGCCATGTTCTTTCAAATTCTCCTGCATTCATCAGTCAGCAGGAGTCCTCCCAGGTCACCGGCAGCCGCATGGCCAGCTTCCTGTGCTCACTCCTCGGGCCTCCTGGCAGCATCTGGCAGGCTCACGGCTCCTGCTCTGAGACACCGCCCTCACCTGCCGTCTGGGTGTTCGCCCTCCCAGGCCTCCTCCTACCCTGCTGCTGCTCCTTCTCAGGCTCCATTCCGGTGTCCCCATAGGCCCCCGCCTCTCAACACTGGGCCCCAGGGCTCAGCGCGCGCTCCTTCGGGCTCTCAGTACCCAGGACCTGTCAACAAGGCTCCGTGAGGCCACACACTCACTACAAATATACCCAGAAAGCAGCCACTTCTCACCACCTCCACACAGCCACCCTCGCCCAAGCCAGTGTCACCGTGTCCTGAACTCCCAGCACAGCCTTCGTCCCTCACCCCAGCCTATCCTCAACACTGGTGCCAGGGATCTTTTGATTAAATCATCCCTCTGCTCAAAACCTTCTCATGGCTCTGCCTCCTTAGAGCGGGAGCCTAGTCTTTGAAACTGGCCACAAGATCACGTCCCAGGACTGCTCAGCACCTACGGTCCCCCACCCTGCCGCATTTCTGCTCTAGTCGCTGCACCTTCCTCCCTGTTCCCAGAATCACGGGATGATGGAGCCCTCTCTATGCCCTCAGGAGGACTGTCCTGACCGGTGCATGGGCCACTGCTCACCCTCCTCAGCCCACAGCCACCCTAACTTCCTTTCAGTGCTCATTTGCGGCCTCTCACCTGTCACCATCGATGTATCTCTGGAACCTGCTTATGGTCTGTCTTGCTCTATTAAAACACAAGATGGCCCTTCATCTGTTCGCTGTATCCCCAGTAGACAAATTAAAAATTTACAGAATGAATTTTAAAGCTTCAAGTGGCCCAATGGTAATTCAGTTAAGAGTAATTATCTGTTAATTAGATGAACTGGAAACAAAATCAGACTGAGGAAATATTCCCGCACCTTGCCACCAGAAGACATCCAGGACAAAATGGTGGGCAAGGAAGCACCAGCTTCCAATCTCCCCACAGAAGCCCTGAAAGCACCACCAGGTGCTGTTGGAACCAACTTTCCAGGAGCTAACACCCAAAGGTTGACAGCAACAAAGCAAATGCCCGATGAAGAAAAAGCCAGCTTCAAAACCGGATGAAGGGCCTCTGGCATTTCAACCAGCCCTTGGCCCACCTGCCACGGTGTGGTGGTCTTGCTTTGGGCAAGCAGCAGCCCGATTCCCATCCCCACCTTAAACCAGAGGTAACAGGGCAGACTTTACTCACAGATTACTGTGTGGTCCACTCTGACCTGTCCGGTGGGGGACCTGAGGGACCGAACTTGGAACACAGATGGAAAATGGCGGGCACTACTCAGAAAAGGAGACCACAAGCCCACAGACGCTGAGGGGAAGGGATCAGGGACCCAGACAGACCACAGACCACCTAACGCCCAGAGGAGAAGCTGGGTGACACTAGGAAATCAGGACATTCACAACCAGTGCACTCAGGGGCAGAAAGCCACACGCATACCGAGGCAAGATGCGTGTTCAGAAACGTCCTGAGGAGACCTCAAGCCTTCACCTTGGGCTAATTTCTAGGCAAGGATTTGGAGAAAATGGGAACCTTCGTGCACCACTGCTGGGAATGTCAAGTGGAGCAGCTGTTTCAAGTGGGAAACGGTTCGGCAGTTGAAGAAAATGAACCACGGAATTACCGTATGATCCAGCAATGCCACTTCTGGGTGTATCCCAGAAAGAAGTGAAAGCAGGGACTTCAACAGAGGTTTGTACGGCCATGTTCACAGCAGCACTACTCACAACAGCCAAACGTCCACTGACAGATGAAAGGACAAACAAAATGGGGTCTATCGACACAGTGGAATATTCGTCAGCCTTAAAAAGGACGGAAATCCGGATACGTGCTGCAATGTGGGTGAGCCCTGGAAACTTCACACGGGGTGAGCTGAACCAGACACGAAAGGCCCCACGTTGCATCGTCCCATTGATACGGGGTGCCCAGAATAGGCCGAGTAACAGAAAGCAGAATGAAGGTCTCCAGGGGCCGTGGGGCAGGGATGGGAGTTAGAGTTGCGTGGGGACAGGGTTTCCATTCGGGGAGATGAAAACGTTCTGGAGGTGGACGGTGGTGGTGGTTATGAGCAGGGAACGTTAACATCAGGCAGGGGTCGATCAGCGACCCTCGACCCTCGACCCTCAGGGAGGCAGGCTGCAGCTGCAAGTGGGAGGCTAAAGAGGCGGTGGGATTCGGGGGGGCGGGGGGAAGGGAAAAAGGTATTCCAGACCTGCCTGGACTTGGTGCCAGGAGAGGAGTCTCACAGACTTTCTGATGAGGTCCCAATAAAAAGTCAGGGACAAAAATCCTCGGTGGCTCCCCAGTCGGGACCCCTCACTTTTGACAGCTTTGTACTTCCCCTCAATAAACTCTATCCCTTTGCTGTCTGTTGTTTGCAAGATCCTTTCTTCCACTGGGAAGCCAGGACCGGAGTCTCTCCCGCCCTCCTGTAACATTCCTGTGAATGTACTTCTGGACGCTTAGAAGAGCGCGACAGGTTTTATGTGTATTTCACAACTTAAAAAAAAACAAACCTGAGAAATTCTGTTATGCATATTTTAACACAATAAGAAACACATGCAATTTTGGAAATGACTGTTAATTTTTTAGACGTAATAACAACATTCTAGTCAAGTTTCTAAAAGCCTTTTGTTACTTCACAGCCTAACCAACACCTGGTATTTTCTTTCCCTCACTTGGGGGGGGCGGGTATGAAGTGCTATTATCACACCGTGGCTTTAATCTGCATTTCTGTGAAGACTAGGGAGTTTGGGCACCCTTTCACATATTCATTACTGAGCAATTCATTAGTTGGACGTTGTGAAGTGTCTGCTCAGGTGCTCAGTCTTCTGCCCACTTTTCCACCAGGTGGCTGCAACGTTTTTCCTGATGAGTCCATCCTTCCCCATGGGGGTGCCAGGTACTTTCCCAGTGACTTTCACAGTCTCTCATCCTCTGCCTGTGGAAGTGTAAACTGGGCCTACCAGTCTGGAACACTACTGGGCAGCAGCTTTAACTCTGCCTCAGCAATTCCAGTTTTTCCTTTCTTTGTGTGTGTGTGTGTGTGTGTGTGTGTGTGAGAGAGAGAGAGAGAGAGAGAGAGAGACAGACAGAGAGACAGAGAGAGAGAGAGAGATTGAGCCCTACGATAGGCCCTGTGCTGACAATGCGGCAGAGCCTGCTTGGGATTCTTTTTCCCTCGCTCCCTGTCCCTCCCCCACTCATGCACCTGCTCTCCCTCTCAAAAATTGAAAAAAAAAAAAAAAAGCCCTGGGGCAACCTGGGTGGCTCAGTCAGTTAAGCATCTGACTTCAGCTCAGGTCACGATCTCCTGGTTCGTGGGTTTGAGCCCCACGTTGAGCTCTGTGCTGATAATGCAGAGCCTGGATCCTGCTTCAGATTCTGTGTCTCCCTCCCTCTCTCTCTGCCCCTCCCCCAATCACACTCTGTTTCTCTCTCTCAAAAAGTAAATAAACATTAAAAAAAAATTTTTTTAAAGCCCATCTGAAAAAAAAAAATCAGATTATGTCTCTAATCTTGGTTATAATAAAGACTACACCCTACAATGTCAAGCTTATCTATTTCTTCTGAAAAAAACAGGGAAAGAAAGTCCTACACTAGGAAAAGATGGAAAGCAGTTACTGGTCCTTTTATTCATGAAGGAGAGGATGAATAGAAATGAAGGTGGCAACTGCCCTTAAAAAATGGATTTTTAAAAGGCGCACAGGCACAAAAATTAAACTGAAAGAGTACCAAGTAACTCTGTCCTGACGTTAAGAAAGCCAAACAAATGTGAGGGTGAAGCTGTGGGACGTTGATGTTTACCAGACACACAGACTGTCCCGTTTACGTGGCGGGGTGTGTGGGCTGTGATGGAGTCTCAGAGGCAGGAAGTCAAGGAATTGTGGGTAGAGGAAAGCAACAGTCCCACAAAGTGTCGAAGAATCCAAGTTTGTTTTTTTTTTTCAGGCATATTTGCATAAAAGGAAGAGAAGTGAAAACGATGCAACCCGGGCTCATTCACACAACACACAGAGATTGCAAAATACCAGCCTCAAGGAGTAACACCTATACATGCACCAAAACACAGGCAGGAGAATGTGTCTTTACCACCACCAGAAGCGGCTCAGAGCGGGGAGATTCCTCCCACCAACAGCAGGCGGGGTGAACAAACTACAGTACACTCACACGATGGAATGTCATGTGGCAGTTAAGATTTTACGACCTACAGCCACATGCACAACACGGATGGATTTCACAAGCTGTGCCCAGCCCAAGAAGCCAGACCAGAGACATACTGCTTGACTCCCTTCGAACAAAGTACAAATCAGGGTAGAGCGATCCATGCTCTTCCAGGTCAGGGTGGCAGCTGCCCTCGGGGAGGGGGCAGGGAGTGGCACGGACTCACGCCCTCTTTCTGATTCAGGCTTGGCTTCTGTGTTCAGAAAGCCCACCAAACTACACTTACGGTG
This sequence comes from Herpailurus yagouaroundi, assembly GCF_014898765.1. Taxonomy (NCBI): domain Eukaryota; kingdom Metazoa; phylum Chordata; class Mammalia; order Carnivora; family Felidae; genus Herpailurus; species Herpailurus yagouaroundi. The sequence continues at coordinate 6,489,125 of NW_024412425.1, forward strand.
TATATACTGTTGTGTGTGTGTGCAGTCAGGAGAAAAGATAACAAAAGCTGATCTGGCAAGAGATACAGGTAAAACAATACGTCTGGCATCTGTTTTATTCCACCAAAAGCAAAAACATGGGCATTGGGGTGTGGATAAAATAAGATTCCCAAGTCTGAGAAATTATCGAAGCTGAGCGATGGAGACATGGAGACTCAGTAACCCAGTCAACTTTCAAAAAAAAAAAGAGAGAAAGAAAGAAAGAAAAAAATCTCGAACACTTGTGAGTTATAGTCCCCAAAAACAGCTCTTCCAAAAGGGAGACAAAAATCCACTTACAAGGGTGCCTGGTGCCTCAATCAGCTGAGCATCCGACTCTTGATTGTGGCTCATTGTGATCCCAGAGTTGTGGGATTTGAGCCCTGCGTCGGGCTCCACGCTGAGCTTGGAGCCTGCTTGGGATTCATTGTCTCTCTCTCTCTCTCTCTCTCTCCCCCTCTCCCTCCCTCCCTCCCTCTGCCCTGCTCACACACACACCTTTTCCAAAATTAAAAAAAAAAAAAAAAAAAAAAAGTCCACTTACGGGGCTTGGCTTAAGCTTTCTTCACCGGGTGGTGTTTTAACTCCTTCCTGTAACGTCTTCAGGCATTCCATATGCTCTGAGTTGTCAATGCCCATTCCCATTGACAGAATTTCAGCACGAACGTTATAATCAATGACAGAAGTTTTCAGATTTGACAGTTTTGTAACGTGCACCTTGAATCAAAGAAAAAGCACATTTGCAGGAATTTTGCAATGTTTGGTGCACATGGGCCTCCCTCTGCCGCATCAGAAGTCACACGTGAGATGCTTCCAAAACCTGCCCCCACACTGCAGAAGTATGGTGAGGTCTGGGGTTGGGAGGCCCAAAACTGAATCCTGGAGTAAAACCCCCAGATGAGACCAATCTATAATGCAAGGACCACACACACAACTCTTACTTTCTAACTTTCTAACTTAATTACTTGAGTATTTTCACCTCTCCTAACAAGGAGGACCCACCCCAAGGCTCGGAGACTTTAGCGCCCAGAGAGGGGCTACGCCAAGGCCCTAAGTCCCATGTTCTGGACAGTTTCCTCCACTGGGTTTTTTCCTGCGACCAAAATACTCTCATCAATTTTAATGTGGATAGAATATGAAGTTCTGCAGCATCCTGATTCCTGCTGACGGGAGGTGCAGACCCAGGACCGCGCGGTCCCTTCATGGCAGGGGAAGCAGCGGGAGCACTTTCCGAAGTGAACACCGAGAACACATTCCCACCTGGGAATGGCGCAGGCGCCTCTTTCCACTCGACTGGGGGCCGAGCTGGGCTGGGTGGAGAAGGAAGCAGGCGTGGGGGTCCGTCTCCCCTCCACCGAGCCACGGACAGCGCTACACTTCGGAGCTGCGGGAGCAGACGCCAGGTGGGTTTTCTGTTTTAGCTTCTTCATTTTCTCAGCTATAGTTTTCAAAATCAGTTAATCAAGTTTCCATGTTTTTTCTTCTCCATTAAACAACCAGAATATTGACTATTACGGAAACTGAAGACCCCAAATCTTCATTTACCTAAACTGGCAACCTCTACCTTCTCTAGTGAAAATCATTTTCTCTTCTGAACCCCTAAATCTTACACCCAAGCTTCTTGTTGCAAGTGTTAAGGCTTTTCCAGTCTCATAAAAATAACTTCCAGTGGAACAGTTCTTAAGAACTGGATTCCTTTAAATCTTATCATCATACTAATTTAAGTCCAATGGAGCAAAACTTCAAATTGAAAAGCAGGGTTCTCAGGGTAGGAGTTCTTGTTCATGGACAGAAGCCAAGTGCTCCCACACAGGACCTAACACGTAAATATTAGTGCTCAATAAATATTTGCTGAAGGAATGAGGCAGAAACTGTAACCATAATTCAACCGACCTTTCAAAAAAACATTTTTTTTACAGGTTTATTTATTTTTGAGAGAAACAGCGAATGGGGGATGGGGAGGGGGGGACACAGAATCTGAAGCAGGCTCCAGGCTCTGAACGGTCAGCACAGAGCCCGACGCGGGGCTCAAACTCACTAACTGTGAGATCATGACCTGAGCCCAAGTCGGACACTCAACCGAATGAGCCACCCGGGCGCCCCGAAACCTATTTTTGAAAGCCCAAGAATCCTCGACATGATCGATCCCACGTGGGGGCCGCCACCACCACCAGTGGAGACAGAGGACTGTGAAACTGACTTAATAGTGTACAACCAAACCTTGAAAAAGTGGGATAGAATTATAAATACCAGAGACTGTCACATGGAGCAAGGAGTGTTTCAAAACGCCTGTCTCCATCGTGAGTGCTGGGTTATAGGGTAAAGGATTCTCTTATACATGAAATCTACAACCAAGTTCATGACCCAAATTATATGTAAAAAACCAACTCTCCCTAACACAGAGATCCCCCAAAACCTCCATTTATTCGAGGCAAACAATTATTCAAGCCACAAATTAGAATAATATGAATAATTTCAGGGGCCCATTCAAACACAGATTTCTGTAAAGAAAAACACACACTCACCACTGGGTCGACCCACACTGTGTTTCCTAAAGCCAGTATCACTTTCGCATCATGCAATTTCCCAATGATTTTATGATGAATGTACCTAGTGATCTGAAAAAGTAAAAGAGGTAACTTATCTGAAGCTTTCAGAAAATCTCTTATCCCGTTTATGCTGTGTACTTTTGCAAAAACCTGTTTCGTGTATTTCCTTGTGCCTTCCCACCTCCCCGTGAGGGGGGTTCACAGAGGCCATGGTGCCCCTCTGTGGACAAGGGTACTGAGCCATGGGGCTCGGTAAGGACAGTGCACACGGCACTTCTGGACTCCCAAGCTGCATGTTTCCCACTGTGGCCAAGTATCCTCTCTCCTCTGTGAACAAGTCTTCAAAGTATGGATGCCCATTTCTTTGGAAGCTCAATGAGAACGAAGCACCCTGGAATTGAGGGGCCCCAGGCTTCCATGTACCCTTTCCCAGGCACGTGGCTGTTCTTCCCTCACGCGAGCCCACAGCAGACCAGACGTGCCTGAGTACTCTCTCAGGCACATTTTACCTCCAAGAAAGCCCACCCACCTTGGACAGCCAGGTGAGCCCACGTGGGATCAGTCTTCCGTGCACTTTCACCTTCAGTGCCTCATCCGGTCTGCGAGGTGACATGCTAGCTATTCCTCCTGAGGAGCCCAGAGGAAATGTCCCTTCCAGACTCTCTCTCCTTGACCATCGTCCCAACCGCAGGGGAGCTACCCCGCCTGGCCAGAGAATATCCATCACCCGGGCCCCTGGGGGCCCCACCCCCGTCTGCCAGGGGCATTCGCCTGGTGCTTACACTGTTTCTTCTCGAGCTGACAGCCAATTTATTGCATAGCAATGCATATTTTATACCAATTCCAAGACCGTGAGCGCTAATGATGACGACGGTGCCAGGCAGTTCTCTGGGGCTTGGGAGCTGGCTCTGGGACGGCGGCTGTCAGCGCATTCCCGCACCAGCAGGGACCCAAGCAACTGCTGCGTTAACTGGCCAGGACCAGGACGCATTCTGCCTACACTCAAATAAACCTCCATTCTGTGTATATTCTCAAAGTCAACAGGTCATAAAGAGCCAAAATAACTTACCTTTGGGTTCCATTCAACTTCGTTGTCAGCGGGTTTCACTCTGCAAACAATGAACTCCACCGCCTGCGGGGGCAGAGCGTGGAAATTTTCTGGGAGAGGCAGCAATTGGTGTCTCGTGACGAGTCCAGTCCGGCCTTCATCTATAAACTTGACAAGGACGCTGTCCGGGCCCCAGCTGTCTGCTTTTTGGCTCATCTCCAACACCTCAACCCTGGAGAACAACAACAGTGGCTTCAGTTTGACACAGAGATCCCAAAGGAACACAATCTTTGCTTCAACCTAGTCATTACATCCAAAACGTATAAAAAGACCCTAACTGCACAGTTTTATTCCAAATTAGAAATAAAAATTAACTGGAGCTGTCACGAGCACTCAGAATGGCTTAATTCAAGTACGTAGAAGAATAAAAACTGGGTAGTACCGTTGAATGGAGTAAATCCCCTTATCTGACAACACAACGAAATCAACACAGTAAGGTGAACTTTCGAAGGTTCTCATTCTAGGCTCCACCGAGCGGAGTCTGGACTGCCAACCACAGGCGTGAGCAGGTCCCTGAGGCAGACTGCCGGTGTCGGAACACCGGCTGTGCCATTTACTAAGCTCAGGTCACATAATCTAGGTGACCTCGCCGGGGCTCAACTTGCTCATCTGTAAGATGGGACCCACTTTACAGCTTTACAGGAATGATGTAAGTGTGCCTGTAGGGGGCACAGAGCGACGGCTCAGGAACCGGTGTGTGAGTGATACGCTGTCCTCCACGCTCTGTGCTCAGGAGCCCAGGGCTGGGTAAGTCACAGGCACGGCGCCGTGCCAGGCAGCTGCGGGGGGACGCGATGCTGCCACCACCCTCCCGGCCGGCAGCCAGGCTGCGTACGTGCACACTGGGTCACATGGACACGGGTCAAAACAGGGATTCGAAACCACTGGGACAAATGCTTCCCAACTTTTAGAGACAAAATAAATAGACCTTTACCTGTGAAAAAGTGTTTTTTCTGCTAATCCATATAATCCAAATTTTTCCACCTTTTCAACAGCTGTGTTATTGCTGTTACCCTTAAAATACTCGTTCATTTCAGCATTAAGGGTTGCATAAAGATCCACGTGCTTATCAACTATACGGCCAAAGTAATGCGTTGCATTCAAAATATAAAAGGGTATTATCTGGGGGAACAAAAAGAAACAGCAAACATATCTAGAAAACAAACTCAATCTAAGCCAAAAAGGCACCTGCCGAAATCAGCACGTGACCGAAGGGCCCAAAGCAGGCCAGCAGGGACGGAAATGCAAACGAGGAAACAGGCCAACAAACAACAGGAAACCTTAGCGGACTCACAAATAAGTGTGGTTTCACTTTAAACCCTACAGGAAGACTTTGTTAGCCTCATTACTTTAAAGCTTCATTATAAATTGTAAGTGTTCCTTTGTTTACTTAACTGCACTTTGTTGTTCTTAAATAGCATCCCTGGGTCTGGAGCTCTTTCTGAGCTGTGTTCCCGTAACAGGCAGTACCCTATCCAGGGCCTACGGTGTATGAGGTGCTAGGGATACGAGACGAGCCATGTCCTAGAGGGACCCCCAGCAACCCACGGGCGGACAGATGTGCCGCAGCCGGCATAAGCGGACAGACAGCTCTGCGCAGGCAAGTGTATGCGGGGTGGGCAGCGCACGAGGAGCAACGCCGCGGAGCACGTATGTTAGCAAAAGCACGGAGAAGGCGGTCTAGACACGGAGCAAAACGTCCACGTGAAGGTGGGGAGTCACGAGCTACCGGCAGCAGGCACCAGGACAGAACAGTTACCGGCCGAGAAGGTGCTGCTCACTGGGAGGCAGGGGCAGGCAAGGAGGGGCAGGGTCGCCCCTCACGATCAATGTCATGGGGCTGGCAGCCCACGGCCCTCCTCTGTGGCGCCCCCAGGGCTCCACTGCTGGCCATTCTCCCCCTCTTGTTGCCAACGAGCCCTGTCCTGTGCCACAAACACTTCCATGTTAACTCTGCTGTGGGGATTCGCTGGTTCCTCTCCCCGGAACAATCCTCCCCAGATCTTCTCGTGGCCGGATCCTTCTTTTCATTCGGCTCTCAGTGTAGCTGACCCCTCGGAGTCCCTCCCTGCCCACAGTTTCCACAGGCCTCTCGTCCTCCAGCATGTGTACCCAGCATACCCCCCGGGACCCTGCTGCATTTCACCTTCTCCACAGCACGTGTCACCATCTTTCTGACTCACCTGTCCACTGCAGACCCTCCCAACAGGAGGACGGGTAGCATGTCTGTCACGGGTCCCGAGCCAGCCATTCTGCAGCACCGTGGAGGAAGCTGCCTGAATACACGCTCAGTGCTTGCTTACTCAGGCCCGCCGCCATCCCAGGCAGGGAGCCCGGCATCCCTTCCTGCATGACAGATGGCCTCTGCCAGGGAAGCCTTCTCCCCCACCATTCAGAGGCCCACTGCATGATGGCAGACAGTGACCACACGGTGGTACGGACAATATGCCCCGCTATGACGTTCCGAGAGCTAAGCAGGACATAATATACACACCAACGACAAATCTTTTAAAATATGCACAACAAGGGGCACAAAGAGCGGCTCATTTGGTTAAGCGTCCAACTTCGGCTCAGGCCATGATCTCACGGTTCACGAGTGTGAGCCCCGTATTCAGGCTCTGTGCTGACAGCTCGGAGCCTGGAGCCTGCTTCAGATTCTGTGTCTCCCTCTCTCTCTGCTCCTCCCCTGCTCGTACTCTCTCTCCAAAATAAATATTTTAAAAAATTAAGAAGAAATAAAGGATGCACAAAGAAAAATGACAAACTAAATGTACTAAGATGCTAATGATGATTGTTTTAAGGTGACAGGAGTAAAGAGGAGAGTTTCTTTTCCCCCATATTTCCCAATTTAGGAGCCTCTGTGTTAAGCCTCACAGACCTCAGTACACACAGTGAACAAAATCCAGGCCCCAGATGTGGCAGTCTGTGGTTATCACCTTTGCACGGCATTAGCACATCTGAAGACACATAAAGTTGGCAGAATAGAGGGGGCAAAAAGAAGCTTGTGGACCAAAGGAGACCTCCAGAAAGGGTGACCAGCTCATCCTGGTTTGTCTGGGGCTTTCCTGCTTTCAGCACTAAACATCCCATGTGCCCAGAAAATCCCTGGTCCTGGGCACACCAGAAGGGTCCCTTCTAGTCACACCCCTGCCTGTTTTGACTCCACTCTCACCAACAGTCCTGCACATAAGTAATTCACTTTGCTACAGTCGCAGGATACAAGGTAAGGCCACACAAATCAACTGCATTTCTAAATAATCAGAAAATGAAGTTTAAAGAAAAATAACATTAATGTCCAAAAACATGACCTATGAGGGATAAAGTTAACAAAGTACAAGATCAGCCTACCGAAAATTATAACACGTTGCTTAGAGAAATTAAAGATGACCTAGCTAAATGGAGTGATAGCTATACCATGTAAATGGACAAGATGACTCAGTATTGTTAAGATACTTATTGTCAATTCTTCCCATATTAATCTATAGACTCAATGCAATGCCCTTTGAAATCCCATCAGGCTTCTAAGTAGAAACTAGCAAGCCGCTTTAAAATTTTTCAATGTCAGAAGGATATTAAAGATGACAGGCAAGTTGGGAAGACCTCCCTACCAGTCTCCAGGATTATTTATAAAGCTACAGTAGTCAAACCAATGTGGCACCTTACAAGGGTACACAAACAGACCAAAGAATAGAAGAAAAAATTCATAATTCACAAATATGGTCTCCTAATTTATGTCAAAGGTACTAGTGTAATTTAAGGGGAAACGAAGGTCTTTATGATAAATGATGCTAGTGCAACCATTTATCTATAAGGGAAAAACTTGTCCCTTATCCATACCACACACACACACACACACACACACACACACACACACACACACACACACACATTAATTTGAGATGGATCACAGACCTAAATGTAATACCATAAAACTTCTAGAATAAAAAAATAGGAAAAAATCTTTGCAATCGTAGGACAGGCAAAGATTTCTTATGGCATGAAAAGCACAAAATGTAAAATAAAAAAGTGAGAAAGAAGACTTCATCAAAATTAAAAACTTCTGCTTTTCAACCGAGGGAAAATATTAGCAATTTATCTGACAAAGGATACCCATAATACATGAAGAACTCTTAAACTCAACAACTCAAATTTAAAAATAGGCAAAAACATGGGCAAAAAGTGTGAAAAGAGAGTTCATAAAAGAGATACAAAGGGCCAAATGAGCAGTGAAAAGAGGTCCAAGATTATCACCAGAGAAACGCAAATAAGATTATCTGTGCAAATGCAATGGTGTGGCAAAAATTAAAGACTGAGAACACCATGTATTGAGAATATGCACCTACTGGAACTCTTATATGCAATGCTGGTGAGAATGTAAAATGGTACCACCACTATAGAAAACGGTTTGGCGAGTTCTTACACACACACACACACACACACACACAATCATATGAGCCAGCAATTCCATGGTCTCACTCAAAAAACATGAAGATACAGATCTAAAAAGATTTGTAACACAGAAATTCACAGCAGCCAGAAACTGCAAACAACTCAAATGGCATAAACTTGCGAACAGACAGGCAATCCACGGGAATCCTATTCGATAAGGAAAAAGGTGAATCTCCAAAGCATTATGCTGAATAACAGAGATAAGACTCAAAAGACTACGTATTGTATGATTCCATTACAAGAAATTCTAGTAAACACAAAGGTCTAGTGACAGAAAGCAAGTCCAGTGGCTGCCAGGAGTTGGGGTTGGGGATGAGGGGCCAGGAGAGACCTTTCTGAGGCAATAATAATGTTCATATCTTGACTGTGGCAGTGGTTACATGATTGTACATATTTCTCAAAACTCAACAAACTATACATTTAAAATAATGATTTTTACTGTATGCACACTGAACCTCAATAGAGCAGATTAAAAGGGAGGATCTGGTTAGAGGGGTTCTGGGAAGGTGACAGTGGTGAAGTGTCATGTGTTTTGACTCTGAATCCCCATGTAAAGACAGAGCAATGAGATGGCAAAACCAAATACTGGGGGCATACTTTACAACAAAGCTAATCGACAAAATATCCCCACAGACCCCAAAATAAAAGCAGATGAGGAAGATAACAAAGGAGAAAATCTAAGTGACCTTGGGTTTCATGATGACTCTGTGGATATGCCAAAAGCATGATTCCATGAGAAAAACAAGTGAAAAGTTGGGACTTTATTACAATTAAAAACCTCTGCTCTGCAAAAGGCACTCTAAGGAGAACGAAAAGACAAGCCACAAGACTAGGAGAAAATTTCTGCAAACCACGTATCTGATAAAGGACTGGTATCCAAAATCTACAAAGAACTCTTAAAACTCAACAATTAGAAAACAGACAACCCAATTAAAAAATGGGCAAAACACCCTGAACAGAGAGCTCACCAAAGAAGACATACGGGTGACAAGCACACGAAAAGATGCCCAACATCAAACATCATCAGGGAACTGCAAATTGAAACAATCAGGTACCACTACACACCTACTGGCATGGCCAGAATCCGAAACGCTGACAGCATCAGCTACTGGAGAGGAGTGAAGCAACAGGACCTCTCATTCTTTGCTGGTAGGAATACAAATGGGGCAGTCACTTCAGATAACAGTGGGGCAGTTTCTTACGGAGAAAAACAGCCTTACTATACAAGCCAACAATCGCATTCCTTGTCATTATCCAAATGAGTTGAAGGCTTACGTCTGCACAAAAACCTGCACACAAATATTTACCATAGCTTTATTCATAATTGTCAAAACATGGAAGCAAGTGAGATGTCCTTCAAAAGGTGAATGGATACACTATGGTATACTGAGCAATAAAAAGAAATGACCTATTAAGGGATAAAAAGAAGCCAGTTTGAAAAATGAAAAAAGCCAGAAAAGCCTACATAAGGTACAGTTCCAACTGTATGACATGCTAGAAAAGGCAAAAATATGAGACAGTAAAGTATCAGCGACTGCTGAGAGTTTCAGGGAAGAGAGGAAGGGTGGCGCAGGGGGGTCCTGAGCTGTTGAAGAGTTCTGTGGCACCAATGTAGAGTCATGTGTCACTCTGCATTTGGTAAAATCCACCAAATGTTCGCTACAGGGAATGAATCCTAATGTAAACTACAGACTTCAGTTAACAACTAAACGTATCAACGCTGACTCATCTATTGTCACACATGTGCCACACTAATGCAAGATGTTACTAATAGGGGAAGCTGTTGGGGTGGTATCGGGAACTCTGTATTTTCTGTTCAGTGGTTCTGTAAACTTAAACTGCTCTAAAAAATAAATATCTAGAGGTGCCTGGATGGCTCAGTCGGCTAAGCGTCCAACTTTGGCTCAGGTCACGATGTCACTGTGAGTTCATGCCCCACATCGGCCTCTCTGCTGTCAGCACAGAGCCCGCTTCAGATCCTCTGTCTCCCTCTCTATTCCTCCCTGATTCGTGAGCGTGCACATACACGTGCTTTCTCTCTTAAAAATAATCATTTAAAAATACATAAGTAAAGTATCTATTAATTTAAACAACAACAACAAAATAAGCAGATGAGCCAAACCCAGCCGCATCACGAAGCCTGCGTGTATCACTGTCTGTGCAGGAAGAAGCACATGCAAGAGCCTAAACACAGATGGGCCTAAACACAGGAGTCCGCAAGTGGCTACAGGTACTCAGTGAAAACACCGTGGGTGGGGGCGGGGGCGGGGCGGGGCGGGGCGGGGTGGGGTGGTGGGAGGGCCAGTGAGACGGGAGCAACTGAGCCTGGCAGGTTTTCTTCCATTCCAACAGTGGGTGAAGGCTGGAGCCCCAGGAAGTCTCCAAACTATCCATCCAAAGACAACAGAGATGAAGGGCCAGATGCACGTGGGAGACAGATATGGAGCCAGGAAATCTGCACAATCTCAGAAACTATGTCCCCACCTATTTTAATTACAAGAAAGAAACAGCAGAAAAGGAAACTTGGAAATTATCAATGTTACCCTGACTCAGACATTCTAAAATTCAAGGGAAATATATTTTATCTGAAAAGGAGCTGTAGCAAAGTATTAAGACCAAATTCCATATTAAGTTATAACAAAAAAGAGAATAAGGAGAGTAACAGTCCCTACAGATAATGGGGGAGTCACTGGGAAAGATGTATCCACAACCTAGATCAAAACTGTACCCTTCAACTTGAAAACAAGCTACCTTTCCTCTTGTTAATTAAGAAAATAATGGGGAGCCGGGCTGGCTCAGTCAGTGGAGCATGCAACTCTTGATCTTGAGATTGTGAGTTCAAGCCCCACAGGTGTGTGTGTGTGTATATATGTGTGTGTGTGTGTGTGTGTGTGTGTGTGTGTGTGTGTGTGTGTGTGTGTGTGTATACGTATATATATATATATATATATATATATATAATCCTCTCGAGAGGGAGAGAGAATATATATATATATATGCATATATACATACACACACACACATATATACAGACACACACACACACATATATATATATACATATATATATATATACACACAAACACATAGAGAGACATACATGATAAACAACATGTATAAAGGAACACAGACCAGAAAAACTTAGAAATGAGGTAACAGAACTAGGGAGACAGAACGGCACAAATGAGCAGAACATAGTTGCTTTAGGGAAAAGGGAAGGTAAAAAGAAGTCCTGAACTCAAGAAGAAAGGAAGAGGGGCGCCTGGGTGGCTTAGTCGGTTAAGTGTCCGACTTCGGCTCAGGTCATGATCTCCCGGTTTGTGGGTTCAAGCCCCACATTGGACTCTGTGCTGACAGCTCGGAGCCTGGAGCCTGCTTTGGATTCTGTGTCTCCCTCTCTCTCTGCCCCTCCCCTGCTTGTGCTCTCTCTCAAAAATGAATAAACATCAAAAAAAAATTTTTAAACAAAAAGAAGAAAAGAAGAAGTATTAAAAAGGATTCAAAAGAAAGTGACAAACTCTTAAGTCAGCAACTTTATCTACATTTCAGAATTTCCTCAAAGCACCATGGATATCGTGAAGAGACATATGTTATCACCGCACTATTTTTAATAGTCCCCAATGGAAACAACTTTCTTTCTGAAAGTACAACTAAAAAAAATCCTTTGATTGTTGAGGTTGGTTTATCTATTTTCTCCATTTGATGTTGGTTTTCTAAATAAACTGGGGTCTTGAAATAAGGCATCTCATAAGGACACATGGCTACTGTCACATTAATGGTGGTACATTAATAGCGTCATAATTATTCTGCTCCTATGAATGGAATATGTTCATTAAAATGGTCATTAATTACTGGACAAAAGGATCTTCAGCAAAACTTACTTTGATGTATCCAAATGTTGGTAGAGTTTGGTTGGATAATTTCCTTGGCATGTCTATTTCTGGATTAACATGGTGTCGATCAGGACAGATCCTTTGGTCTCTGAAAAAAAAAAAAAGTAACCGGGTTTTAAAAACAAACAAAAAAACAGTGATTTTAATGTATTTTAAAGTATTCTTCAGGAAAATTAATCTGTAATTGAAATCAGAGAACTTTTATCCCAAATACTTTAAGTTAACCATTTTAAATACTTTAGACACTAACAACATGCACATTACTGAAAAAGGGTCCTAAAATTTAATTAACACTGAATAAACTTCAAGAGTTACTTCATTATTTCTCTAGACAGTCTGTAAATGAACAAAATGTACTTCCAAAACAAAGACCCTGAAATCAGAAATTCATCCCCACAACCCACAACAAAGGCTACTAATAACCTCTAAACCAGAAGTCGCTCTGTAACCCAAACTGAGAAAACAGAGCTTCTGTTTCAAAAGTCAATATTCTGTTTAAAGGCATAATAGAAACTGCCACTAATAACCTGTTTAATGTACCATAATTCAAAACAGTTAATGTCAATAGTTAGCTGATAGATACTAGACTCCTCCTACCCAGTCCCAGTGATCACAGATCAAGCACTGGTATCATGTCCGGATCAGGGAGAAGGCTCCCGTGACTGTTAAGATAACCATCCTCTCCAAGTTGATTTATAGTATCAACACACATGCTATCAAAATTCAGACAATGTTTCTGAAGAACTGACAAGCCTATTCCAAAATGTATGTGGAGATGGAGCGGACTTAAAAGTCAAAACAACCTTGATGAAGAGCAAAGTTGGAGAATTTGCATACCAGCTTCCAAGGCTTGCTAAAGTATAAGCTACAGTACTTAAGAAAGTGTGGTACCGGTGTAAGAACAAAGAGACCAATGTAACACAGTCCACAAACGGACCACGTATGCTATCATCTGGTTTATGTCAAAGGCACCAACTGAGTGACAACACATTGATGTTTTTTTGTTTTTTTGTTTTTTTTTTTTTAATTTTTTTTTTCAAGGTTTATTTATTTTTGGGACAGAGAGAGACAGAGCATGAACGGGGGAGGGGCAGAGAGAGAGGGAGACACAGAATCGGAAACAGGCTCCAGGTTCCGAGCCATCAGCCCAGAGCCTGACGCGGGGCTCGAACTCACAGACCGCGAGATCGTGACCTGGCTGAAGTCGTACGCTTAACCGACTGCGCCACCCAGGCGCCCCCACATTGATGTTTTAAATAAAGGCCACTGGAGCAAATGATTACCCACGTGGAAAAAAGTAACCCTTGCCCCATACCTCACACTTGAAACAAAAATTCTCACTCTAGATTATATACCTAAGTGTGAAACCATCCATAAAGCTTCTAGAAGAAAATACAGAAGAATGTCTTCATGACCTAGAGACAGGCAAATATTTCTTACGTAAGGACACTAAACAATAGTAACCATGAAATAGTTCATCAAAATTAAAAAGGTCTGCTCACCAAAAGACTTACAATGAAAAGGCGGGCACCTGAGTGGCTCAGTCGGTTAAATATCTGACTCTTGATTTTGGCTGAGGTCATCATCTCATGATTAGGGAGTTCAAGCCCCACCTCTGGCTCTTGGGATTCTCTCTGTCCCTTGCTCTCTCTGCCCCTCCCTTGCTCTCATAATTAATTAATCAGTTAATTAATTAAAAGTACTAAATAAAAAATTAAAAGCACAGTGAAAAGGCAAGCCATGAACTGGGAGAAGATCTCAAGGCATATATCTGACAAAGTAGTTGTATGTCGAATAAATAAACTACTCCTACAAAGCAATAAGAAAAAGAATAACACCCAATTTAAAAAATTGGCAAAAGAGGGGCACTTGGGTGGCTCTAGCTGGCTAAGCCTCGGACTCTTGATTTCGGCTCAGGTCATGATCTCGTGATTTGAGGGATCAAGCCATGGGCTGGGCTCTGCACTGAGTGTGGAGCCTGCTTGGGATTCTCTCTTTCTCCCTCTCTCTCTCTGCCCATCTCACCCACCAAATAAATAAACATTTTTTTTAATGGGCAAAAGAACTGAACAGACACTTCACAAGAAAAGGACGGTCAAATGTCCCAGAAGCATACGAAAAGACACTCCACATCATAAATTACTAGGGAAATACAAATGGAAACCACCACCCCCGCCAACACCGTGTTGTCGGTGAGGATATGGAGAAACTCTGCTCTCCCACACACTGCTGATGGGGTCATGAACCCGTCACACACCTTGGGAAGGTTAGACAGGCGCTCACCCCATGACCCAGCAATCCCAAAGTCTACACCCAAGAGAAATGGGTGCGTGTTTCCACAAAGGGACATGTGCAAGAGTGTTCAGGGGAGTTTCATACATAATAGCCAAAAGCTGGAAACAACTGCTCTCCCATCAACAGGAAAATGGATGTATACATTGTGATATATTCATACGATAGAGTATCGAGCCATTAAATCCACAGATAAATAAATCCACCCAATACACACAGGAACAGAGATGAATGTTGCAGACGGTAAGCTGAACATACAATTCCATTTATGTAAAGTTGGGAAATGAGCAAAATTAATCAATGTTGACAGATATTTAGGGGCAGTTACCTCCAGGGGAGGGCAGATTGGGAAGGAGCATGGGGAGAACCTCTAGGACTGGGTGGTGGTGTATACTGTGCGTACATATGTAAAGGTCTTCCAGCAGTAAAAGTATATCACTGTGCACTTTACTGTACATTTCAAGGTTTTAAACAAATGACTGGCTTACTTGCAAAAACCAAAAGACTTAAGACACGGACAAAGAGGCCTTCGGGCTTTCTTATCTTCTTTGGCTTCCAGAACCCCCGCAGTAAACTCATACAGCTCCACGGGAATCTTGGCATCGGCTCGCTCCAGGTAGCGCAGGACCCCGACCGCGTGGCACGCATTTCTCTCCGTCAGCAGCAAGACAGATTTGGTTTTCTTATCTCCCTGTTCTGCAGGAGAACCCTTAAAATCGGGGGCGAATAAAGGAAGCAGGTCGTCCATCCCAGTCTAACTGATAAAACCCCGCGGACTCTGCATTTCTCATTGCACAGAAAATGCCAGGGGAATATTTAGAGATAACGAAAATTAATCAAACCTGCTCGGTTGGACTCCGAAAATGGTCAGACATGCAATACAGACGCCCACCAAAAATCTTTGGTGAGGAAGGGAAGCTGAAGTGAATCACGCACGTGGCATCGGTGATGGTCAAGAGCGGTATGCAGTCGTCAGTTAAGGCTGGTGACAAGGATCCGACAACCACAGATGAGGCGTAGCTCCCTGCACTGACACTACACAGCAATTCCGTAACCGTACCTCAACACGTGTCTCTACCGCACTTCACTGTGTGGGTGCCAACAAACTCCTTCCCCGACTGCCCCCCCCCCAAATGTCACAGCCCCACGATCACATTCCAGAGAAAAGTCGTCTCCCTAACTTTGGCTTGGAAAATACCCCTTTCTATTACAAATCTAGGCTGCCCATCTATTTTTCACTTATCTTACAGTTTGACTTTCAGATCTCTAACGTCATTGTTCACAACCATCTGTGACAGATTTCGTCAGAGGTGTGCGTGCGCAGCACACACACACACACACACACACACACACACACACACACACACACA